>NC_089846.1:136709753-137033503 GCF_035609145.1 Eleutherodactylus coqui | reverse complement strand
GGATGTCACTGATAATTTCCCATAAACCTGTGTGGCAGGTTCTGAGATGTCACCTGTCAAATACAGTGGAGCTGGAGCACCAAAGTCTCAGTCCGGCGCCATGGTGAGTATATTACTTTAACATAGTTTTGGGCACGTGTGGCCAAAAACTATATACAAAATATGACTTTAAGCTGACTGATGACATCGCTGTGACCAATGATTGGCTGCCATGGTCATGTGTCCAAACCAGATGCCATCACTGCAGTGCTACATAGACAAACCGTAGACCAGGGAATTGTTGCCATGGGAGTGACCACTGATTTTTACAGTATGTACATAGCTTTTTTTTATTTTTACCCATATTTATTTATTTTGGGGGCTGAAATTCAGATTTGTGACATGTGACATGAGCAACCCATCAGATCGCATTGACATTCTAGATGTCCCTGCAATAATCATGTAGGTATCTGGTGAGAGAGTAAAAAAGAAAAACATATTTTAATATATGTAACTCAACGAGATCCGGTATAATAATGCTATTAATAATAATTAGTTATTAATTCTGGAATAAAATAACTCGTCAAAAATCCTATTATTTTTATTATGCGAAAATAAAATTGTTCCTCACAAAAGTTCCTATTTTGCCGTTCATTTTCAGTAATATTTTATTTTCAACTTTTTTTTCCTGTAATAACTTTAGACAAAAACACTTCTCTATTTGCAATTTTGTTGACATTGTGGAGTTACTAATTATGTAATAAATTACTTTGCAATGTGTTATATATTTTTTTTTACATATGCTTCATGGAATACAGAAAACGTAACAATGACCTTTGTGCCTTTACTGATTACATGGGAAGTGCCCTTACCACCTGACAGGCACATCCCGCAACACTGAACTCATTTGACTTTCTTCTTCTTGCTCTTGTTCTTAGGGTGCATTCACACGAACGTATATCGGCTCGGTTTTCACGCCGAGCCGATATACGTCCTCCTCGTGTGCAGGGGGGGGGGGAGGATGGAAGAGCCCAGGAGCAGGAACTGAGCTCCCGCCCCTCTGCACTATTTGCAATGGGGAGAGGCGGGATGGGGGCAGGGCTAAATCGTGGACCTTAGCCCCGCCCCATCCCGCCTCCTCTCATTGCAAATAGTGCAGAGGGGCGAAGAGGAGGCAGAGAGGGGGCGGGAGCCTCAGTTCCTGCCCCTGGCTCTTCCATCCTCCCCCCTGCACACGAGGAGGACGTATATCGGCTCAGTGTGAAAACCAAGCCGATATACGTTCGTGTGAATCCACCCTTAAGAAGAGAGTCATAAATTGACTTTTTTTCCACTTAGCAGTCAGAAGCCTATTATTGTTAGAATGTTTTTCAGGTGTGGTTATTATACCGTCTGCTGGGATGACAACAGCAGGCGGACAGTAAATCCGCCGTACATATGGCCTAGGTATATCAAACAGTGGAAATACATTTCAGGTTTTATTTGCTGCTGTGATGGAAAACGCAGTGATTGTTTATATAAATGACACAAGTTGATCCTGACACTAATTGTAATGATGAAACTAGCCGCTGCCCAGGTGACTCTAACATATCATTGGAACTACACAGCTTCTACAATGAATCTGATAAAATTAAAGGGGCCGTCCTGGATTCATAAAAAAAGGGTCTGCTTTTTTTCCCAAACACTGCCACTCTTGTCCACAGCCTTATTTCTGTGTTTAGGGCCGAAGCTGGCCATATATTTGAAAGAATAGTCACCTGAAATGCTCACTTTTGGTCATCTTGGTTAACCATTGGCTGCAAAATCATAGTCTGCTTAGGATATGACTTGGTGTGTTGGAAAATTTTGTCCGACTATGGCTGAAATCGCAAGGTATGATCTGCCAAATCAAGCCAATCCTGCCATACTGTCTCTAAAATAAAGAGTAAAGTGGTGTAAAATAAATAAATATGCCCATACTTAATTCTATTAGCCCCTCCCCCCTGCCCCCCCCCCCCCCATCCAGTGCCGGAGCTCTGGTCACTGCCACTCAGAACCTAGAAGAAGCTGGTAGCGATCATGTTCTGTCCGTCCTGCAGTTTCTCTTGAGCTTTGCGTGGCAGTAAATGGGGCTCCATTGCTTGATGGGATGATATCTTTAAGAGGTAACTATAGGCTTTTTCCTTTATTTTATGCCTGCCATACATTTGGGATTGGTTTTCTAGCTGGTGATTGATATCCCAGATGACCAGCTTAGAGAGATCCTGTCATTAACTTTGAGCCTCATAAGCTACATAATTGGGTTCATAGGTGAGGGAAAGGGGAGTCCTGGAGCTGTGTTTCATACTCACTGGGTCCTTCATACTTCTTCTGTGTCCCCACAAACCTGGCGTGTGCGCACAGCTTGACTTTTTTCAGACAGCTCCATGCACGCACTCTCCCATTCATCTCTATGGGAGAACCATCTGAAAAGAATCACAGGAGCGACAGCTTTGTGGGGGCATAGTGTAGCCATGGGGCATCTAGTAGTTATGAAACGCAGCTCCTCTGACCCTCTGTTCCCTCAGGTTTGAGCCTCATGATGTAGTTTATGGGACTCAAAGGTGATGACAGATTCCCCTTAAGCTGCAATACCAAAAATAGCTCCTAGAACAATTTGGCGCTTCATCTGTAATTAACAAACCGATATTAATTTTTTAAATGTTACTCTGAAATCCCATTCATCAGAGTGAGATGATCATATATCAAAATTATTATAAATGATGTCCAGAAAAATGACTTTGCGATTACCAGGATCCATTGTACTAACTTTACCGTATTCATACTTCAGTAGACTGCGTCCAGTCTCTAGAAAAGTGGATGACTGGCATTTTCTGAATAATACGGGTAACATCACCCATTTCTGGCCAGCTCCCCGTTGATAAAGCCATGGTTTCTTTAGGCACTTTAAAAGCTGTATATATACTGTATATGTGTACCAGTGTTACTTTCTAACTTGTGATACCATTACGCAACGTGATTCATCTGGGCCAGAGTTTTCTATGGAAATGTATCACTGTGCAAAATCTGCTCAAATCTGTGTAATTCTAAGATAATAATTGTTTGAACAACTTGATCCTGTCAATTTTAAGACATGTATAGTTATTTAGATATCCTAAGTACATGGTCATTACTCATTAATACGCCCCTCAGATATGTTTGCTAACTGGGCACCATTAAAGGCCAAATACAAGTAGACACCAGGAAGCCTTCCTATGTCACCGTACAGTGTGCTGTATGTTCGTAATAAGCTCATCATCTCAGGTAGACCGAACCAATTGTAAATGGGGGAATTCTCACAGAAGTGTGTTTGTATATGGATATGGTCTAAGGTAGGAGGCCTTTCTAATGATTTTGTTGTCGCACAGATATCGAGTCATATAAACAGACAGCAAATATTCAACCGCCTAGAAGATCTCCCAAATTAGAAATTTGGGAATGAAGCTGTGCAATGCTAAATATTACTCTATGCTATCTGTGTGCTTCTATAACGTTTGGTCTATATGTTTGGTATTTTTAATGCAAAATATTAAACCTCTAATTTAAATAATAAGAGATTGGCTAAAAAATGGGAACAATTATAAAATAAAAAAACACATATGCAATAGTAGAAATTAGACTGGATGCTTAATTTGGCTTCACAAATACTGGAAATATTAGATAAATAACTAATAAAACAACATATAGATAAGAATCGAGCAGCGATGGAAATTTTTCAAATGGGATCAGATTAAGGGTGCATTCACACGAACGTATATCGGCTCGGTTTTCACGCCGAGCCGATATACGTTGTCCTCATGTGCAGGGGGGGGAGGCTGGAAGAGCCCAGTAGCAGGAACTGAGCTCCCGCCCCCTCTCTGCCTCCTCTCTGCCCCTCTGCACTATTTGCAATAAGAGGAGGCAGAACGGGGCGGGGCTAAGTTCCGGGAATTAGCCCCGCCCCGTTCCGCCTCTCCCCATTGCAAATAGTGCAGAGGGGCGGAGAGGAGGCAGAGAGGGGGCGGGAGCTGAGTTCCTGCTCCTGGGCTCTTCCAGCCTCCCCCCCCTGCACATGAGGACAACGTATATCGGCTCGGCGTGAAAACCGGGCCGATATACGTTCGTGTGAACGCACCCTCAAAAAGACAATAATTATCATATTTTTTAACTAAATTAAATAATTGACATTTTGAAAAAGGAGACGTTTTTTAATATAAACATCTTTCTTTTTGTTCAAATTATTATCATTATCAGTTTTCTAATTTTATTTCCAATAACATTTTGCTTTCAAATTACCAGAACATACAGACCAATGCAAAAGATTTTTATTTAACTTGTAATAAAGTAATCCCCAGAAGCAGAGGGGCTTCCCGCTCAGTACCTAGACATTATATCCCGCTCAGTACCTAGACATTATATTACAGACTGATCGCGCACCTTCCATTATGTGTATGTGTGCAAAAGAATATCATATATACAAATTGTAATCTGGACTATTATATGACCAAGAAAAAGGAACATCTAAACAATTATACGCATATGAACCTGAACTTCAGCCTCTTCCTGCTTGTTTACTGTTACTTGGTGATATTTTTGAATCTAAATATACCTATATTATATGAATTAAAGAGTACGAATGTTGTGAATGGGGCCGTAATTAATGCCACTTTTTTCCCTCTTGTTTTCTTTTTCATGTACATTTTTTTATAGCTAATGTAGTATTTTTGTCTAATTAATTCTACTATCATAATTGACTAACATAATTAACACCACACTACACATCTTTTGTGAATGACTTTGGTAGAGTTACTTATAGTATTCGATCATGGTTAGAGATGAGCGAGCATACTCGTTAAGGGACAATACTCGAGTGTCCTGCCTGCTCGTCAGAAAAGATTCGGGTGCCAGCGGGGGAGAGCGGGGAGGGACAGTGGGGGAGATCTCTCTCTCTCTCCACCCCACACCCCCCGCTCCCCCCTGCTTACTCCCGCAACCCACCGCTCACCCCCACCGCCACCCGAATCTTTTCTGACGAGCAGGCAGGTACTTAAAAAGGACGATACTCGCTCGAGTATTGTCCCTTAACGTGTATGCTCGCTCATCTCTAATCATGTGTGGTCATTAAACATTGAAAGATTACTTTTCAGATAATATTTGATTTAATGTATTTTTAATAATGACGACAACCACACATTTGATTAAAATCCATTCCAACTGATAAGAAGCTGACCTGCAGCTTTTTGAATCTCTACCTTTTTCTGCAGAGTTGAAATAGTTTTTGCTATATTGTTATTATATTAATGTTATTTAGAAGAACTCTATGCCTCGATTCATTGATCTCTATGGAGAGACAAGCATCAGTGAACTGTAGGGGAATCAATGAAAAGAAGCTTTCTGACTTTGATATTTTTCACCCTTCCTCCTCTAGTATTTGTCTTCATTAGCACCCGCTCTTTGTTACTCCAGAGAGATCAATAAACAAGTGCATTAAGCATGCTATCAAGAATAGAAAGGGGTTTATCTGGAAGCATGATGAAACACATGGCATTATTTTGTAAGCCGTTCATGGATTAGTTTGTACTATATGGATTGGTAGTCCTCTCCTATGTTGAGTTTGATGTTGCTTACGTTTTCCCAAGTTCAGTGTGCAAGTAAACATTCTAGAATTGTAAAATTAAAAAGAGTGGTTAAATATGAGTCAAAAATAAAAACTTGGACCATATGGGGTTGTCTAGAAAAGATAAATGCTTACATGGACCTCAGGTGTCAGAAGCTTTACCTCTGACCTGGGTCTCACACTGGGTCATGTTGTATTGCTAATATCTCTGTGTCTATCATCAAAAGTGCTGGCTACTTGGCTCATCTTAATAACTAAGCCAGCCTCCTTCTTTGTAACAACTGAAGCAGACTTATTACGATGAGCTGAATAGCCACTAATCCTTGATGGCAAGACGCACAGAAAGAGCGGCCATACCACATGGCTGAGTGTCAGAAATGGTCCGCAAGTGGAAGTTCTGACATAGTGAGTCCGTCTAAGCATTTAGCCTCCCTGGACAACCTCTTTCAATGTAATTTAGGAATCTTGGCATATAGCTAATATAACCACATCCAAAATACATAAAACTTAGAGGGGTAACTTGAAGCTCCGGGGCCCCAATGTGAAATTTATAACTACTATAATGGGTCTAGTAGTGTTCTCTTCAAAAGAACTTATGGCCCAGGTGTAGCTAAAGCCCCCAAAAGGTTTTACCTTTCTGAAATACAATTTATATACTTGTGCAGTCAAAACAGAATAAAAAACAACAATGACATAAAATCGTATCCTACTTTGTATATAAGGACTGAAGGGAGTGCTGCCACATGCCCCATCTGTATTACTAGCATTATTTAATAGTGCAGAGGTTGATTTCTATGGCCCCTTGTTCGATGATAACGATGGAGCAAAGAAAACAGTAACATTTGCAGCTATTTTATTTTTACAATTTAGACCAAAATGTTATTATGGTTGGATATATGATATAAACGGATCCTACGTGAAAGTAGAATTATTTTCCACTGTTATTCCTCCTAACTATGAACCTTGACAGCAAACTTGATCTTAAAATTGGTCTTGTTCACTAAATGTATCATGTGTCCTTTCATCAAAGTATTTTTATACAATTTTTACATTTCTTAGGTTTTTATTAGAGATGAGCGAACACCAAAATGTTCGGGTGTTCGTTATTCGGAACGAACTTCCCGTGATGCTCGAGGGTTCGTTTCGAACAACGAACCCCATTGAAGTCAATGGGCGACCAGAACATTTTTGTATTTCGCCGATGCTCGCTAAGGTTTTCATGTGTGAAAATCTGGGCAATTCAGGAAAGTGATGGGAATGACACAGTGACGGATAGGGCAGGCGAGGGGCTACATGTTGGGCTGCATCTCAAGTTCCCAGGTCCCACTATTAAGCCACAATACCGGCAAGAGTGGGCCCCCCCCCTCCCAACAACTTTTACTTCTGAAAAGCCCTCATTAGCATGGCATACCTTTGCTAAGCACCACACTACCTCCAACAAAGCACAATCACTGCCTGCATGACACTCCACTGACACTTCTCCTGGGTTACATGCTGACCAACCGCCCCCCCTCCCCCCCACAGCGCACACCAAAGTGTCCCTGGGCAGCCTTCAGCTGCCCTCATGCCACACCACGCTCATGTCTATTTAGAATTGCGTCTGCCATGACGAGGGACCGCAGGCACACACTGCAGAGGTTGGCACGGCTAGGCAGCGACCCTCTTTAAAAGTGGCGGAGCGATAGCCCACAATGCTGTACAGAAGCAATGAGAAATAGAATCCTGTGCCACCGCCATCAGGAGCTGCACACGTGGGCATAGCAATGGGGAACCTATGTGCCACACACTATTCATTCTGTCAAGGTGTCTGCATGCCCCAGTCAGACCGGGCTTTTTAATTCATAGACACAGGCAGGTACAACTCCCTATTGTGAAGTCCCTGTCGACCCACAGCATGGGTGGCTCCCTGGAACCCACCGGTGGTACACAGAAATATCCCATTGCATTGCCCAACACAGCTGAGGTAGTAATGTCGTGCTTAATGCAGGTGGGCTTCGGCCCACACTGCATGCCCCAGTCTGACTGGGGTTCTTTATAAGTGTACAGATGTAGTAAAAACTCCGTGTGCACCTACAGCATGGGTGGGTGCCAGGAAGCCACCGGCGGTACATAGAAATATCCCATTGCATTGCCCAACACAGCTGAGGTAGTAATGTTGTGCTTAACCCTTTCCAATCCAATTTGTATATGGTTTTCCTAGGGGGCTTACTCTTTTTCTGCCGTTATACAACGGCGCTATATGCTGGCTAAAGCCAGTACTGCATGAGCTGACACGTAGGATAGGCTCCGACAGCAGAGAGGCTGGCAATATACAGTAAGAGAACCCCGACGGACGTCTACCAACAACGGAGCTGTACAGCCTTAAACCCTAATGTCTTCACAGGTCACACAGTGGACTGGAAAGGGTTAATGCAGGGGGGTTTCGGCCCACACTGCATGCCCCAGTCAGACTGGGTTTCTTTATAAGTGGAAACAGATGCATTTATAATTCCCTGTGGACCCACTGCCTGGGTGGGTGCCAGGAAGCCACCGGCGGTACATAGAAATATCCCATTGCATTGCCCAACACAGCTGAGGTAGTAATGTTGTGCGTAATACAGGTGGGCTTCGGCCCACACTGCATGCCCCAGTCAGACTGGGGTTCTTTAGAAGTGTACAGATGTATTAAAAACTCCGTGTGCACCTACAGCATGGGTGGCTCCCTGGAACCCACCGGCGGTACATAAAAATATCCCATTGCATTGCCCAACACAGCTGAGGTTACGTCAGCTGTAATGCAGGTGGGCTAAAAATTAATTTGATTACACTGTAGGCGAGGGCCCACAAAAATTGCTGTATCAACAGTACTAATGTACATCCCAAAAATTGGCCATGGCCAGCCAAGAGGGCAGGTGAAACCCATTAATCGCTTTGGTTAATGTGGCTTAAGTGGTAACTAGGCCTGGAGGCAGCCCAGTGTAACGAAAAATTGGTTCAAGTTAAAGTTCCAATGCTTTTAAGCGCATTGAAACTTTTAAAAATTGTTCTGAAAAATTATTTGAGTGAGCCTTGTGGCCCTAAGAAAAATTGCCCGTTCAGCGTGATTACGTGAGGTTTCAGGAGGAGGAGCAGGAGGAGGAGGAGGAGGAATATTAGACACAGATTGATGAAGCAGAAATGTCCCCGTTTTGGATGGTGAGAGAGAACGTAGCTTCCATCCGCGGGTGCAGCCTACGTATTGCTTACGTATCGCTGCTGTCCGCTGGTGGAGAACAGAAGTCTGGGGAAATCCAGCCTTTGTTCATCTTGATGAGTGTTAGCCTGTCGGCACTGTCGGTTGACAAGCGGCTACGCTTATCTGTGATGATTCCCCCAGCCGCACTAAACACCCTTTCCGACAAGACGCTAGCCGCAGGACAAGCAAGCACCTCCAGGGCATACAGCGCGAGTTCAGGCCACGTGTCCAGCTTCGACACCCAGTAGTTGTAGGGGGCAGAGGCGTCACCAAGGATGGTCGTGCGATCCGCTACGTACTCCCTCACCATCCTTTTACAGTGCTCCCGCCGACTCAGCCGTGACTGGGGAGCGGTGACACAGTCTTGGTGGGGAGCCATAAAGCTGGCCAGGCCCTTAAAGACTGTTGCACTGCCTGGGATGTACATGCTGCTCGATCTCCGCACATCCCCTGCTACCTTGCCCTCGGTACTGCGCCTTCTGCCACTAGCGCTGTCGGCTGGGAATTTTACCATCAGCTTGTCCGCAAGGGTCCTGTGGTATAGCAACACTCTCGAACCCCTTTCCTCTTCGGGAATCAGAGTGGGCAGGTTCTCCTTATACCGTGGATCGAGCAGTGTGTACACCCAGTAATCCGTCGTGGCCAGAATGCGTGCAACGCGAGGGTCACGAGAAAGGCATCCTAACATGAAGTCAGCCATGTGTGCCAGGGTACCTGTACGCAACACATGGCTGTCTTCACTAGGAAGATCACTTTCAGGATCCTCCTCCTCCTCCTCCTCCTCAGGCCATACACGCTGAAAGGATGACAGGCAATCAGCCGGTGTACCGTCAGCAGCGGCCCAAGCTGTCTCTTCCCCCTCCTCCTCATCCTCCTCATGCTCCTCCTCCTCCTCCTGTACGCGCTGAGAAATAGACAGGAGGGTGCCCTGACTATCCAGCGGCATACTGTCTTCCCCCGCCCCCGTTTCCGAGCGCAAAGCAGCTGCCTTTATGGTTTGCAGGGAATTTCTCAAGATGCATAGCAGAGGAATGGTGACGCTAATGATTGTAGCATCGCCGCTCACCACCTGGGTAGACTCCTCAAAATTACCAAGGACATGGCAGATGTCTGCCAACCAGGCCCACTCTTCTGAAAGGAATTGAGGAGGCTGACTCCCACTGCGCCGCCCATGTTGGAGTTGGTATTCGACGATAGCTCTCCGTTGTTCATAGAGCCTGGCCAACATGTGGAGCGTAGAGTTCCACCGTGTGGGCACGTCGCACAGCAGTCGGTGCACTGGCAGCTTAAAGTGATGTTGCAGGGTGCGCAGGGTGGCAGCGTCCGTGTGGGACTTGCGGAAATGTGCGCAGAGCCGGCGCGCCTTTACGAGCAGGTCTGACAAGCGTGGGTAGCTTTTCAGAAAGCGCTGAACCACCAAATTAAAGACGTGGGCCAGGCATGGCACGTGCGTGAGGCTGCCGAGCTGCAGAGCCGCCACCAGGTTACGGCCGTTGTCACACACGACCATGCCCGGTTGGAGGCTCAGCGGCGCAAGCCAGCGGTCGGTCTGCTCTGTCAGACCCTGCAGCAGTTCGTGGGCCATGTGCCTCTTCTCTCCTAAGCTGAGTAGTTTCAGCACGGCCTGCTGACGCTTGCCCACCGCTGTGCTGCCACACCGCGCGACACCGACTGCTGGCGACATGCTGCTGCTAACACATCTTGATTGCGAGACAGAGGAGGAGGAGGAGGAGGAGGAGGGTGCTTTAGTGGAGGAAGCATACACCTCCGCAGATACCAGCACCGAGCTGGGGCCCGCAATTCTGGGGGTGGGTAGGACGTGAGCGGTCCCAGGCTCTGACTCGGTCCCAGCCTCCACTAAATTCACCCAATGTGCCGTCAGGGAGATGTAGTGGCCCTGCCCGCCTGTGCTTGTCCACGTGTCCGTAGTTAAGTGGACCGTGGCAGTAACCGCGTTGGTGAGGGCGCGTACAATGTTGCGGGAGACGTGGTCGTGCAGGGCTGGGACGGTACATCGGGAAAAGTAGTGGCGACTGGGAACTGAGTAGCGCGGGGCCGCCGCCTCCATGATACTTTTGAAGGACTCCGTTTCCACAACCCTATACGGCAGCATCTCAAGGCTGATGAATTTTGCGATGCGGACGGTTAACGTTTGAGCGTGCGGGTGCGTGGCGGCGTACTTGCGCTTGCGCTCGAACACTCGCGCAAGCGACGGCTGGACGGTGCGCTGAACTACACTGCTGGATGGGGCCGAGGACAGCGGAGATGAGGGTGTGGGTGCAGGCCATGAGGCGGTAGTGCCTGTGTCCTGAGAGGGGGGTTGCATCTCAGTGGCAGGTTGGGGCACAGGGGGAGAGGCAGGGGTGCAAACCGGAGGCGCTGAACGGCCTTCGTCCCACCTTGTGGGGTGCTTGGCCATCATATGCCTGCGCATGGTGGTGGTGGTGAGGCTGTTGGTGTTGGCTCCCCGGCTGAGCTTTGCGCAACAAAGGTTGCACACCACTGTTCGTCGGTCGTCAGGCGTCTCGGTGAAAAACTGCCAGACCTTAGAGCACCTCGGCCTCTGCAGGGTGGCATGGCGCGAGGGGGCGCTTTGGGAAACACTTGGTGGATTATTCGGTCTGGCCCTGCCTCTACCCCTGGCCCTGGCCACCGCACTGCCTCTTGCAACCTGCCCTGCTGATGCCCTTGACTCCCCCTCTGAAGACCTGTCCTCCTGAGTAAGCGTTGCACACCAGGTGGGGTCAGTCACCTCATCGTCCTGCTGCTCTTCCTCCGAATCCTCTGTGCGCTGCTCCCTCGGACTTACTGCCCTTACTACTACCTCACTGCAAGACAACTGTGTCTGATCGTCATCGTCCTCCTCACCCACAGAAAGTTGTTGAGACAGTTGGCGGAAGTCCCCAGCCTCATCCCCCGGACCCCGGGAACTTTCGAATGGTTGGGCATCAGTGACTATAAACTCCTCTGGTGGGAGAGGAACCGCTGCTGCCCAATCTGAGCAGGGGCCCGAGAACAGTTCCTGGGAGTGTTCCCGCTCCTGAGCAGGTGTCATTGTAGTGGAGTGAGGAGGCTGGGAGGAAGGAGGAGCAGCAGACAGAGGATTCGGATTTGCAGCAGTGGACGGCGCAGAACTGCGTGTTGACGATAGGTTGCTCGAAGCACTTTCTGCCATCCAGGACAGGACCTGCTCACACTGCTCATTTTCTAATAACCGTCTCCCGCGTGGACCCATTAATTGGGCGATGAATGTGGGGCCGCCAGAAACGTGCCTCTCTCCTAATCGCGCAGCAGTCGGCTGCGACACACCGGGATCCGGAGCTCGGCCTGTGCCCACACCCTGACTTGTCCCTCCGCGTCCTCGGCCACGTCCACGTCCTCTAGGCCTACCCCTACCCCTCAGCATGCTGTATTACCAGTGATTTGATTTCACAGGCAGGAAATAAATTGGCGCAAGACTGCAGCCCAAATATAATTTTTGCCCTTTTTGGAAAACGAAAGGCCCCACTGCCTCTAGTGAATGAATAATCTCAGTTTAATAACTGTGCTGTGTCCCTGCTAATGTGTCACAGAACGTGAGGGTAGCAGAGTTATTATAACTCTGGCAGAGCAGGTATTTTTTTTCCCAATTAAGGAAAGCAAATGGCGAAGCCAGCAGTAAAGCGTAGCTGGGTGCGTATGATTTAGCAATGTATTTCACGCAGCTCACACGTGTCCACAGGCGTTAGGACGGACAGAGGCTGGACAAATAGATTTGTTTTCAGTTTTTTCCCACCAAAAGGCAGCACTGCGTATATTCAATGAACATGAGAAGTTTAATAACTGTGCTGTGTCCCTGCTTATGTGTCACAGAACGTGAGGGTAGCAGAGTTATTATAACTCTGGCAGAGCAGGTATTTTTTTTCCCAATTAAGGAAAGCAAATGGCGAAGCCAGCAGTAAAGCGTAGCTGGGTGCGTCTGATTTAGCAATGTTGTTCACGCAGCTCACACGTGTCCACCGCCCGTAAGGACGGACAGAGGCTGGACAAATAGATTTGTTTTCAGTTTTTTCCCACCAAAAGGCAGCACTGCGTATATTCAATGAACATGAGAAGTTTAATAACTGTGCTGTGTCCCTGCTTATGTGTCACAGAACGTGAGGGTAGCAGAGTTATTATAACTCTGGCAGAGCAGGTATTTTTTTTCCCAATTAAGGAAAGCAAATGGCGAAGCCAGCAGTAAAGCGTAGCTGGGTGCGTCTGATTTAGCAATGTTTTTCACGCAGCTCACACGTGTCCACAGGCGTTAGGACGGACAGAGGCTGGACAAATAGAATTATTTTCACTTGTTTTACAAGCAAAAGGCCGCACTGCGTATATTCTATGAATAATAACTGTGTTGTGGCCCTGCCTATACAATTCTTTCCCTGCAGTATCAATGGAGGGTGGAATGCTCTGCAGAGGCGATTTTGAGAAGCCCAAAAAAAATGCAGCACAGCTAACAGCAGCCTGCACAGTACTGCACACGGATAAATATGGCCCTAGAAAGGACCGTTGAGGTTCTTGAAGGCTACACTCACTCCTAACACTCTCCCTGCCTATGCAGCACTTCTGTCCCTAATGCCAGGTGCAACGCTCTGCAGAGCCGATTTTGAGGAAAAAAAAAATGCCACTGCTAACAGCAGCCAACACACAGCTATCAGTGGCCCTAATAAGGACCTTTGGGGGGTCTTGAAGCCTACACTAACTACCAATTCTTTCCCTACAGCAGCTCCGGTACAAACAGCACTGTCCCTCATCTAACTCACCAGGCATCTGAAGCGAGCCGCGGGAGGGGCCGACTTTTATGTTCAGGTGACACCTGATCTTCCCAGCCACTCACAGCAGGGGGGTGGTATAGGGCTTGAACGTCACAGGGGGAAGTTGTAATGCCTTCCCTGTCTTTCAATTGGCCAGAAAAGCGCGCAAACGTCTCAGGGAAGTAAGTGAAAGTAACCAGAACACCGCATGGTGTTCGTTACGAATAACGAACATCCCGAACACCCTAATATTCGCACGAATATCAAGCTCGGACGAACACGTTCGCTCATCTCTAGTTTTTATTCAAAAATGGGGACACAGTAATCAGTTACACATGTAGGTAACAATTATATCAATGTATCAGTAGTCAAAAATCATGCAGCACCCAGTGAAAGCGCCCCCCTTTATGCCTCACAAAGTTATGCTGCCATCTTTTGTACCCCATACAGTTATAGTGCCCATATAAACAGTAATAATGAACTTCTCAATGTTCACAACAATTAACAATGACTCTTTTAGTACCCACACAGTAACAGTGTTCCTCTTAGTGGCCACACAGTAATATTGCCCCTCTTTGTGCCTCCATAGATAATAATGTTTTGAGAGTCATAATACCCCCCTTTGTGCCCCAACTCCAGTAATAATGACTCCCTCTGTCCAGCTTTGTTCCAGCTACAATCTAATAATGTCCCCTTCTTGCCCTCTATTAAAGAATATTATTAATAATGCCCTCTTTCTACTCCAAAACTGTAATAACCCATTTCTGTGCCAAAGCAGTAATAACAACCCCCTCACACAATACAAATGCCCACCTTTGTGTCACCTACTAGGTTATAGTACTCCTATGAGGTTCTCAAAAAAATCAGATATATGGTCAACTCGCTCACCTCACACTTCTGGCCTGTGAAGTCAGCGGCTGGGGCAAATGGAGCATTACTACAATGTAAATGTGCATCCTGCACCAGGATGCTCCTGCCTTGTGTGTGCTTGGTGTGTTCTAGACCGCAGGTCTAAAGCAGTTTGCAGCCTACGAGAAAGATGGAAGGGCAGGGAGCCCAACACTCCTTGTTCTGCCACAGGTTTCCACTGAATCCTCTTCCTTAGGACAAGGATACAGCTAAAAATGGCGCTCCACTGAGACCCTAGACCAAAAGTCCATTGCCCCAAATTGTTGCAATGTATAATGCTTAGTAAATGCAATTAGATTCTTCTAGCTGATTTAGAGGATGAGCAGAAATCATGATTAAACGTAATTAGACCCTTCAGTTGATTAATTAGTTCTATCATAGAATATTTTGGGGTTTGAGGGACGATTTATACACTCCCAGGTTTTGGCTATTAGAATTGATAATGATGTCCAACAACATGGCCTTCATTTTCAGTAGATATGCTTATCGAGGTAAGGCTATGTTCAAATAGTATTCGCACTTTACATTTGGTGCATAAACTGGGGAAAGCCCCATGCAGTGGTATATGTTAAATATGTAAAAAAAACATACAATACGGCACTATATACATTTGCCACAGTGGCCTGCTGGATACAAAAGAGCATGCCAAAAGGACACTTTTTAAACACGCATGAACTCTATAGAGTTCTATGGATAGATTCAGCATGTGCGCCAAAAGTATCTCTTAGCATATACTGTACACTGACCATACCACCGAACATGGTGAGAAAAGAGCCTTACAGTTTAATGACTTTATATTGATATCTTAAAGGGGTTGTCCCGCGAAAGCAAGTGGGTCTATACACTTCTGTATGGCCATATTAATGCACTTTGTAATGTACATTGTGCATTAATTATGAGCCATACAGAAGTTATTCACTTACCTGTTCCGTTGCTGGCGTCCTCGTCTCCATGGTGCCGTCTAATTTTCAGCGTCTAATCGCCGGATTAGACGCGCTTGCGCAGTCCGGTCTTCTTCTTTTCTGAATGGGGCCTCTCGTGCCGGAGAGCGGCTCCTCGTAGCTCCGCCCCGTCACGTGCCGATTCCAGCCAATCAGGAGGCTGGAATCGGCAATGGACCGCACAGAAGCCCTGCGGTCCACCGAGGGAGAAGATCCCGGCGGCCATCTTCACCAGGTAAGTAAGAAGTCACCGGAGCGCGGGGATTCAGGTAAGCACTGTCCGGTTTTCTTTTTTAACCCCTGCATCGGGTTTGTCTCGCGCCGAACGGGGGGGCTGTTGAAAAAAAAAAAACCCGTTTCGGCGCGGGACAACCCCTTTAAATGCCCATAATTATATATATTAGAAAATATTCAGAAAACCTATTAGAGAATAAATGACCCTTCAATAGAGTAACACTTACCCTACATACTTACTATAGCATCAAAGCTGCAGGTCAGCATGGAAGATGGAAAACCAAAATCATCACGTACCGTGTGCATGACAAATGTTACTATTCTCCAGTGAAATGTAAGTTTGGTAACACTAGAATAGAATTTACAGTATCTGTTGTAAGAACCCTCACGGTAAGTCTTAGAAGTTGGGACAACTTGTTCCTGTAAGATTGTGAACTAACTCTAAAATTCGCTATCTAACTATAAACTTAGCGGGAACAGTTGGCTCTTCTCAATAAAGGGCATTGTTCCAAGACCAATGAAAGGTTAAACACAGTTTTATTTTTACCTCTGCATCCGATAGTAATTTATGGGAACATGATAAACTAGGAAAATAAAATACCTCTCATCTTGACCTGCACAAGCGTTCCATTTCTGGTGACTCATTGGTTCATGTGAATCCTCTGCACTTATACTCTCATAGTCAAAATGACTATCCCAAACAATAGTTTCTCTTTGGAATAGTGCAAAGTTGAAGAATACCATGGATGGGAGTGAGTGCAACAATATATCTATTCATATGTGATATACAGCATTTGGATACTTTACTGCAAATGGAAAACTTTTGAAAATGTCGGTTCAGACAGTTTGCTGAACTTTTGCAAAGAGTTTGGTGAATTAGTTCAAACCAAACTGGAAGTTCACAAGAACTCCTAAAACTGGTGTGTAACACTGTCTAAGAGCCATAAAAGCCCTGTATAACACCCAGAGTATTATACAGAGCTTTTATGGCCCTCAGACAGTGCTATACACCAATGTCCAGAACTAGTGTTGAGCGAACTAAACCAGTAGAGCCCTGCTTCAGGTAGAACTTTGCTTGGTTCAGCTTTGTGTTGAACCAGACCTTTAGCAAAGTTCGACCCAAAGGGGTTCTAATGGTTCGGTTCATTCAACACTAAGGGTGCCTACCCACTGGCGATTTTTTTTCCTGCGATGCTAAATTGCGTTTTGCGTTTTTTCTGAAGAGCAATTAGCATAGAATGTGTTCTTGTCCATTTGTTTGTTTTTTTTTCGTTTCGTTGCAATTTTTCACATAGGAACTGTCAGTTGCATATGTCTCCTTATTTTTCTCTTAATGCACCCATGATTGTCAATGGAAATTAACGAAAAACGCCGTGAAAAAGGCGCGGAAAACGCAGCGAAAAAGGCGCGAAAGACGCTGCATTTTTCACGCACGAAAATCGGCAACGCCAGTGGGTGGGCGCCCTCATGGACACAAAATGGGGTCAGAATTTGGATATGGCCTATAATCCTAAAAACTGTACTCTACTTGAGCATAGCACAGTGACTTACACCAACTCAGTAAAATTCAAATTAAAATATGTTTAATAAGATTTAGGCAATTAACATAGAAGTCTCATAGAATCTTGACAGTTACACACAGAATCCGAGCGTATGGATTGCATGATAGATGCAGAATTGTGGCACAGCATTTGGTGGCTGCACACAGAATTGTGGCACAGAGCACGGTGCTAATCAATAGCAAAAGAATAGTCTCTACGTAATGCTCTCTATGTAACACCAACAAGTGTTTGCCACTAGCGATAGCAACAGTGTCTTAGCATTGGTCATAACTTACTGTATACATTCATAGGACCATTAAACACAGTCCACAGTACAATTAATAGAGGCCAGTTTTAAGACTTAGTAGGCTGGTTGGGTCACATTCACATTTCACTCAATTCAGGCAAGTACAGTAGCTGCCTTTGATACTGTCTGTAGACTAGAAGTGGTCTGCAATCACTTACAATGTCCAGTACTGCCTCTATTCATGGAGCACTCAGTCCTGCAGGCACAATCAGATACAGCAGTTTAGTGCAAGATCCATGGCATAGGCACCTCAGTCGAAGCAAAAACTGCATATGGAGGTGCTGAATCAGTGTTATAATACTCCTTGTGGGAGAATCCCCTTACATTCCTAAACACCATGAGGAAAGCCATCCTCAACATACCAAGTCACTTATGCCCAACCTGCTCCTGGATTGAAACCATGCTATGGATTCAGCTTTACTTGCACGTGACAGCCACTCCTAGGTCTAACCTGGTCTCCCATGGGTCTACTCCCAGCCAGCCGTAGCCACGCCATAAGTTATTAGGGCATTGTCTGAGGTTGCTCAGCCTCCATCTAATTCCCCCAATACCACTACTAGTCCATCCTTGGGCCTGTATCCTGACTACACAAAATGTAAGAGGGACAGAATTTGAGTGTGGCCTATGACCTCTAACATGATCCTGCATTAGAGAATGTCACAATGACTTTCATGAACTGAGAAAAGTTTAGCTTGAACAGAGGTTTGGTCAGATTGAGGCAATTGGTGTAGCAGTTACAGTCTCTCACAGAGAACCCAATCATGGTGATTACACACAGAATATACACACATACTGTAGCTTGGCAGTCACACACAGTATGGTGGCACAAAGCCTGGTGATTATCTGTAGCAATGGAACAGTCTCTAAGTATATCTCTCAATGCAACTCTAAAAAGTGGTTTCCCATAGTAATAGGAACAGTCTCTTGGCCTGAGCCACAGGGTAACTCACAATACGTTTTCACAAGGCAACAATAAGCAACTCACAGCACAGTCTGAGGTCACTTGCGAAAGGCCCATTTAGACTGAATGAATGTCGGGCTAACGATGCCCGACATGCGTCCCCGCACACATTCGCTGTGGTGCTGCTGCACGGGAGCTAGTATCACTGGCTCATAGTGGGGAGGCTGGGGGAGATTTCTTTCTTCGTGATCCCCTCGCCCTTCTCCATTGACTTAAAGGGGTTGTCTCGCGGCAGCAAGTGGGGTTATACACTTCTGTATGGCCATATTAATGCACTTTGTAATATACATCGTGCATTAAATATGAGCCATACAGAAGTTATTCACTTACCTGCTCCGTTGCTAGCGTGTTAAGTCAATGGAGAGGGGCGGAGGAGCGCGAAGAGAAAAATCTCCTGCAGCCTCCCCGCGCCCCTGCTGGCCACTCAGTGAGCGAGCCAGCGCTACTAGCTCCCAAGCAACAGCATGGGAATGAGGACACACAGGGACGGGTGTCGGGAATTCTTTGCTGGACATTCATCCTGTTTAAATGGCCCTAGGCACAAGCCAGTCCAGGGCTACTCGCTTGTGTCTACTCATGATACAATATGCAGACTGGATGTGGCCTGCAACCACTTGCAGTGTCCAGGGCTGCTTCTACTCACTGAATGCTTACTTCAGAAAAAAGAACCAGATACAGCAGTCCAGAGCAAGGTCCCTGGCATAGGCAGTCAGAATCACTATTCCTCTCAACAAGCCTGTCTCCAACCATGGATCTTCACTGCTATCTAGATCAGGACAGGTGCACATTAGCTCTCCAGGACTCTTCCCAATGCAATCTCAAACTGTCCCACTGAGGGCTCATTCACATGGGCATAAGTAAGGTGACGAGACATCCTGATTTAGGTGGGACAGTCCCACTTTGGGACCCTGCGTCCAACTTTCTCCAGGGTCCCAAGCAAGACAGCCATTAGTTCCACTTTCAGGATGTCTGTCCTGCTTTTGTCTCGCTTTTGTGACACGGGGTCACCATGAAGGTGATTACCAGCCGGGGTGCCGCAGCTCCCCAGCTGGTAATCACTCACTGGCGCTGCTGTAGGATACACACACTGATCTTTCTCCCCTGACCTCTCCTTGTTGGTTCCGCAGGAGGAGAGGAAAGGGGAAGAGGCATCTAGGTGCACACACTTTCGCCCACAGCAGCACAGAGCGAAGGAGCAATGGCGCTCTGAAGACCAGGAGAAGGTAAGTATATCGGTGTCATGGGGGCTTTATTGCTACTGTGGGGGTCACTATTACTACTAGGGTAGATATAGAGGACACTATTAGTAACAGTGTCCTCTATATCAGCCCAGTAGTAATGGGCCACTTTGTAGGGTCACTATTACTACTGAGGCCACTGTGGGAGTCACTATTACTATTGGGGCTAATATAGGGGTCACTATTACTACTGGGAATAGTATAGAGGTCACTAATACTACTGGGGACCGATATAAGGGGTCACTATTACTACTGAGGCCACAGTGGAGGTCACTATTACTAATGAGGCCACTGTGGGGGGACACTATTACTACTGAGGCCACTGTGGGGGGGGCACTATTACTACTGGAGCTACTGAGGTGGACTCTATTATTATTGAAGCCACTACAGGGGTCACTTTTACTACTGAGGCCAATACAGGGCACAGTATTACTACTGAGGCCACTGTGGGGGTCACTGTTACTACTGGGGCCAATATAGGTAACATTATTAATACTGAAGCCTCTGTGGGGACCACTATTACTACTGGGGCTGATATAGGGGACATTATTACTACTGATGCCATGGTGGGGGTCACTATTACTACTGAAGCCACTCTGCACATGGCAGCATACCTCTAGCTGACTTAGGGGTTTGTTTACACAGGGCAGAAATACTGCAGAATGTCCGCAGCATTTCCACATCCAGAAAACAGCCCAAATCCATACGATTGCTGTGGATTTTGACGTGTCCTACTTAACTTAGAGCAACTACTGTTCTGGTGCACTTACTTGGATGGTGCCATGGAATACTATTTTCTATTCTTAATTGTGTTGGTACCAAGTCTCATTAACTGCACATAACCAGAGCTCCCAATACATAACCTTAATGAGGGTAATTGTTTACGTAATTTGTAATGGGATTGACCTGATGGAAGGAACTTCTAGAGAGCTTTCTCCTACAGTACAAGTCAAAACAAGACAGAGTAGAGATAAGTAAGCTCACTGTCATGAGTGACAGCTGTAAGTAGCGTGAAGCTAAGTTCTTCTACAACATAACCCCCTCCCCGAGCTTTGCTTCTAGTGAACCTGGCTTTGTGATACAGGAAGGAGCCTCGGTGGCTACAGCAAGGGAGGGATGCTTTGTTTTTCAGCACTTCAATTCTTTCCGGCCAGGCTAAACTTTGCTTTCCTGAATGGGATATCCAGTTCCCCCCAGACACCGGTCATGCTTCCCTCTACTAAACAGAACTCCTCTGCCTAAATATAGCTCCTATGATGTCCATCCAGCTCTGGGTGAAGCAATCTGTGAAAGTGCTGTAAGTGCTCTGCAGAGAGCTGACGGTTGTTGTCACTGACACGCACACACGTACATTCTTCATCCATTTGGACAGCGGACAAAAAAGCCCCAGTGATTAATGAGCCGGCGAGTAACGACATCTTATGCATCTTGAAGACTCCTTTTACACGGAGCGATAAATAGTTAGCAGGAGTGAATGAGCAGGCGATGCCGGAGTTCGCTCATTCGCTTGTGCAGCGTGTTTATACAGGCAGGTAAATCATTAGTAATGAGGTTCGCATATCAATAAGTGAATGTGAATGACTGAACGATCGCTGTTCACGTGCAACGATGTGCAAACGATTATTTGTATGCCTTCATAAAGTGAACAACAAATGATAAGCGAACGAGTTCCCGTTCGTCGTTCAATCATTGTCTGTGCTTAATCACTTAGTGTAAACAGCTGATCATTGAACGACAAACGGAAATTCATTCAATTCTCATCCGTCATTCATTTTGTGAAGACGTAAAAATAATCATTCACACATCATTGCAGATAGATAGATAGATAGATATGAGATAGATAGATAGATAGATAGATAGATAGAAATGAGATAGATAGATAGATAGATAGATGGGAGATAGATAGATAGAGAGATAGATAGATAGATAGATAGATATGAGATAGACAGATAGATAGATAGATAGATAGATAGATAGATAGATAGGAGATAGATAGATAGATAGATAGATAGGAGATAGATAGATAGATAGATAGATAGATAGATAGATAGATAGGAGATAGATAGATAGATAGATAGATAGATAGGAGATAGATAGATAGGAGATAGATAGATAGATATGAGATAGATAGACAGATAGATAGATAGATAGATAGATATGAGATAGATAGACAGATAGATAGATAGATAGATAGATAGATAGGAGATAGATAGATAGATATGAGATAGATGGATATATAGATAGGAGATAGAGAGATAGATAGATAGATAGGTAGATATGAGATACATAGATAGATATGAGATAGATAGATAGATAGGAGATAGATAGATAGATAGATAGATGGATATATAGATAGGAGATAGATAGATAGATAGATAGATAGGAGATAGATAGATAGATAGGTAGATATGAGATACATAGATAGATAGGAGATAGATAGGAGATAGATAGATAGATATGAGATAGATAGATAGATAGATAGATAGATAGGTAGATAGATAGATAGATAGATATGAGATAGATAGATAGATAGATAGATATTAGAGATGAGCGAGCACCAAAATGCTCGGGTGCTCGTTACTCGGGACGAACTTTTCGCGATGCTCGAGGGTTCGTTTCGAGTAACGAACCCTATTGAAGTCAATGGGCGACCCGAGCATTTTTGTATTTTGCCGATGCTCGCTAAGGTTTCCTTGTGTGAAAATCTGGGCAATTCAAGAAAGTGATGGGAACGACACAGCAACGGATAGGGCAGGCGAGGGGCTACATGTTGGGCTGCATCTCAAGTTCACAGGTCCCACTATTAAGCCACAATACCGGCAAATACTTCTGAAAAGCCCTCATTAGCATGGCATACCTTTGCTAAGCACTACACTACCTCCAACAAAGCACAATCACTGCCTGCATGACACTCCGCTGCCACTTCTCCTGGGTTACATGCTGACCAACCCCCCCACAGCGCACACCAAAGTGTCCCTGCGCAGCCTTCAGCTGCCCTCATGCCACACCATCCTCATGTCTATTTAGAAGTGCGTCTGCCATGACGAGGAACCGCAGGCACACACTGCAGAGGGTTGGCACGGCTAGGCAGCGACCCTCTTTAAAAGGGGCGGGGCGATAGCCCACAATGCTGTACAGAAGCAATGATAAATCCAATCCTGTGCCACCTCCATCTGGAGCTGCACACGTGGGCATAGCAATGGGGAACCTATGTGCCACACACTATTCATTCTGTCAAGGTGTCTCTGCATGCCCCAGTCAGACCGGGCTTTTTAATTCATAGACACAGGCAGGTACAACTCCCTATTGTGAAGTCCCTGTCGACCGACAGCATGGGTGGCTCTCTGGAACCCACCGGTGGTACACAGAAATATCCCATTGCATTGCCCAACACAGCTGAGGTAGTAATGTCGTGCGTAATACAGGTGGGCTTCGGCCCACACTGCATGCCCCAGTCAGACTGGTAATATGTACCTTAACAGTAACCGCGTTGGTGGTAATGTGTTGGTGACTGCGGACCTAGAAGCGCGGTTTTATTTTGTTGGTTTTCGGAATGTGGCCAGGATTAAGTGGGCCGTGGCGGGGGATGTTTTTGAGGCACTACGTGTCCTCTCCACGTGTCCGTGGTTATATGCACCTTAACAGTAACAGCGTTGGTGGGAAATGGCCTTGCCGCCATCATGTCTTTGGGAAGCCTCTGTTTCCACACCCCAGAGACATACCATTAGCAGCGGTATAGGCAGAGCCCATAATTAGTAACATTTCAGCCGTAGCATTAGGACAGGCCCCACTAACATATCACTAGCAGCATTATAGGGGGAGCACAGTATGCGTTCCATTTCAGTAATAGTAGCACTCAAGACAGGCCCCAGTAACAATTCCGAAGCAGCAGTATAGTGGGAGCGCAGTCTTCGTTCCATTTCAGTAGCTGCAGTATAGACAAGGCACAAGTTACATTTATGTAGCTAAAGTGTAGGCCAACCCCACACACCTTTCTGTACCATGAGTGCAGGCGAAGAACATAGAAATTGCTATGATTACACTGTAGGCGAGGGGCCACAAAAATTGCTGTATCAACAGTACTAATGTACATCCAAAAAATTGGCCATGGCCAACCAAGATGGCAGGTGAAACCTATTAATCGCTTTGGTTAATGTGGCTTAAGTGGTAACTAGGCCTGGAGGCAGCCCAGTTTAACGAAAAATTGGTTCAAGTTAAAGTTTCAACGCTTTTAAGAGCATTGAAACATATAAAAATTGTTTAGAAAAATTATATGAGTGAGCCTTGTGGCCCTAAGAAAAATTGCCCGTTCGGCCTGATTACGTCAGGTTTCAGGAGGAGGAGCAGGAGGAGGAGGAGGAATATTAGACACAGATTGATGAAGCAGAAATGTCCCCGTTTTGGATGGTGAGAGAGAACGATGCTTCCATCCGCGGGTGCAGCCTACGTATTGCTTAGGTATCGCTGCTGTCCGCTGGTGGAGAAGAGAAGTCTGGGGAAATCCAGGCTTTGTTCATCTTGATGAGTGTAAGCCTGTCGGCACTGTCGGTTGACAGGCGGGTACGCTTATCCGTGATGATTCCCCCAGCCGCACTAAACACCCTCTCTGACAAGACGCTAGCCGCAGGACAAGCAAGCACCTCCAGGGCATACAGCGCGAGTTCAGGCCACGTGTCCAGCTTCGACACCCAGTAGTTGTAGGGGGCAGAGGCGTCACGGAGGACGGTCGTGCGATCGGCTACGTACTCCCTCACCATCCTTTTACAGTGCTCCCGCAGACTCAGCCTTGACTGGGGAGCGGTGACACAGTCTTGCTGGGGAGCCATAAAGCTTGCAAAGGCCTTGGAGAATGTTCCCCTGCCTGCGCTGTACATGCTGCATGATCTCTGCGCCTCCCCTGCTACCTGGCCCTCGGAACTGCACCTTCTGCCACTAGCGCTGTCGGATGGGAAGTTTACCATCAGTTTGTCCACCAGCGCCCTGTGGTATAGCATCATTCTCGAACCCCTTTCCTCTTCGGGAATGAGAGTGCAAAGGCTTTCCTTATACCGTGGGTCGAGCAGTGTGTACACCCAGTAATCCGTAGTGGCCAGAATGCGTGTAACGCGAGGGTCACGAGAAAGGCATCCTAACATGAAGTCAGCCATGTGTGCCAGGGTACCAGTACGCAACACATGGCTGTCTTCACTAGGAAGATCTCTTTCAGGATCCTCCTCCTCCTCCTCTTCCTCCTCCTCAGGCCATACACGCTGAAAGGATGACAGGCAAGCAGCATGGGTACCGTCAGCAGTGGGCCAAGATGTCTCTTCCCCCTCCTCCTCATCTTCTTCCTCCTCCTCCTCCTCCTCACCGCGCTGAGATATAGACAGGAGGGTGCTCTGACTATCCAGCGGCATACTGTCTTCCCCCGGCTCTGTTTCCGAGCGCAAAGCGTCTGCCTTTATGCTTTGCAGGGAACTTCTCAAGATGCATAGCAGAGGAATGGTGACGCTAATGATTGCAGCATCGCCGCTCACCACCTGGGTAGACTCCTCAAATTTTCCAAGGACCTGGCAGATGTCCGCCAACCAGGGCCACTCTTCTGTAAATAATTGAGGAGGCTGACTCCCACTGCGCCGCGCAAGTTGGAGTTGGTATTCCACTATAGCTCTACGCTGCTCATAGAGCCTGGCCAACATGTGGAGCGTAGAGTTCCACTGTGTGGGCACGTCGCACAGCAGTCGGTGCACTGGCAGATTAAACCTATGTTGCAGTGTCCGCAGGGTGGCAGCGTGCGTGTGGGATTTGCGGAAATGTGCGCAGAGCTGGCGCACCTTTCCGAGCAGGTATGACAAGTGGGGGTAGCTTTTCAGAAAGCGCTGAACCACCAAATTAAAGACATGGGCCAGGCATGGCACGTGCGTGAGGCTGCCGAGCTGCAGAGCCGCCACCAGCTTACGGCCGTTGTCACACACGACCATGCCCGGTTGGAGGCTCAGCGGCGCAAGCCAGCGGTCGGTCTGCTCTGTCAGACCCTGCAGCAGTTCGTGGGCCGTGTGCCTCTTCTCTCCTAAGCTGAGTAGTTTCAGCACGGCCTGCTGACGCTTGCCCACCGCTGTGCTGCCACGCCGCGTGACACCGACTGCTGGCGACGTGCTGCTGACACATCTTGATTGCGAGACAGAGGTTGCGTTGGAGGAGGAGGAGGAGGAGGAGGAGGAGGAGGAAGGTGCTTTAGTGGAGGAAGCATACACCGCCGCAGATACCACCACCGAGCTGGGGCACGCAATTCTGGGGGTGGGTAGGACGTGAGCGGTCCCAGGCTCTGACTCTGTCCCAGCCTCCACTAAATTCACCCAATGTGCCGTCAGGGAGATGTAGTGGCCCTGCCCGCCTGTGCTTGTCCACGTGTCCATTGTTAAGTGGACCTTGGCAGTAACGGCGTTGGTGAGGGCGTGTACAATGTCGCGGGAGACGTGGTCGTGCAGGCCTGGGACGGCACATTGGGAAAAGTAGTGGCGACTGGGAACCGAGTAGCGCGGGGCCGCCGCCGCCATCATGCTTTTGAAAGCCTCCGTTTCCACAAGCCTATACGGCAGCATCTCTAGGCTGATCAATTTTGCAATGTGCACGTTTAACGCTTGAGTGTGCGGGTGCGTGGCGTCGTACTTGCGCTTGCGCTCACACTGTGGCACTAGCGACGTCTGGACGCTACGCTGAGAGACATTGCTGGATAGGGCCGAGGACAGCGGAGGTGAGGGTGTGGGTGCAGGCCAGGAGATGGTAGTGCCTGTGTCCTCAGAGGGGGGTTGGATCTCAGTGGCAGGTTGGGGCACAGGGGGAGAGGCAGTGGTGCAAACCGGAGGCGGTGAACGGGCATCGTCCCACCTTGTGGGGTGCTTGGCCATCATATGCCTGCGCATGCTGGTGGTGGTGCCTCCCCAGCTGATCTTGGCGCGACAAAGGTTGCACACCACTGTTCGTCGGTCGTCAGGCGTCTCTGTGAAAAACTGCCACACCGTAGAGCACCTTGACCTGTGCAGGGTGGCATGGCGCGAGGGGGCGCTTTGGGAAACAGTTGGTGGATTATTCGGTCTGGCCCTGCCTCTACCCCTGGACACCGCACTGGCTCGGCCTGTGCCCACAGCCTGACTTGGGCCTCCGCGTCCTCGCCCGCGTCCACGTCCTATAGGCCTACCCCTACCCCTCAGCATGGTGTATTACCAGTGATTTGATTTCCCAGGCAGGAAAGAAAGTGGCGCAAGCCTGCAGTAAAACGTAGCTGGTTGCGTCTGATTTTTTAACGTTCTCCACGCAGCACACACGTACCCAGAGCCCTGAGGAATGTCAGAGGCAGGCGAAATAGAATTTTTTCCCTTGTTTTTCAAAGGACAAGCCACACTGCGTGTATTCAATGAATACTACTAAGTGTAATAACTGTGTTGTGGCCCTGCAAATGTGTCAGAGAACTGCAGTGATGCAAAGTTATTCGCTACAGCAGATCAGGGATTTCCCATGCAGGAAAAAAATTGGGGCAAGCCTGCAGCCAAAATAGAATTTTTTCCCTTGTTTTTCAAAAGGACAAGCCACACTGCGTGTATTCAATGAATAATGTATGTCTTCTGGCCCTGCCTACACAATTCTATCCCTGTAGTATTAATGCCGGGTGCAATGCTCTGCACAGCCGGTTTTGAGAAAAAAAAAAAAAAATGCAACACTGCTAACAGCAGCCTGCACAGTACTGCACACGGATAGAAGTGGCCCTAGAAAGGACCGTTGGGGTTCTTGAAGCCTACACTCACTGCTAACACTCTCCCTGCCTAACCACCACTTCTGTCCCTATTGCTGGGCGCAATGCTCTGCAGATCCAATTTTGAAAAGAAAAAAAAAATTACAGTGCTAACACAGTACTGCAGACTATTAGATGTGGCCCTGAGAAGGACCGTTGGGGTTCTTGAAGCCTACACTGACTCCTAACGCTCTCCCTACAGCAGCTCCAGCACGATACCACTGTCCCTCAGCTAACTCACAAGATATCTGAGCCGAGCCGCGGGAGGGGCCGACTTTTATACTCGGGTGACATCTGATCGCCCCAGCCACTCACAGCAGGGGGTGGTATAGGGCTTGAACGTCACAGGGGGAAGTTGTAATGCCTTCCCTGTCTTTCAATTGGCCAGAAAAGCGCGCTAACGTCTCAGAGAGGAAACTGAAAGTAACCGGAACACCGCGTGGTACTCGTTACGAGTAACGAGCATCCCGAACACCCTGATATTCGCACGAATATCAAGCTCGGACGAGTACGTTCGCTCATCTCTAATAGATATAAGATAGATAGATAGATAGATAGATGGATAGATAGGAGATAGATAGATAGATAGATAGATAGATAGATAGATAGATAGATAGATAGATAGATAGATATGAGATAGATAGATATGAGATAGATAGATATGAGATAGATAGATAGATAGATAGATAGATAGATAGATAGATAGATAGATAGATAGATAGATAGATAGGAGATAGATAGATAGATAGATAGATAGATATGAGATAGATAGATAGATAGATGGATAGATAGATAGGAGATAGATAGAAAGATAGATAGAAAAAGGCTAAAATCTACAGTTTGAAATATGAGCTAGATGATTTAATATGTGAATATAAATTGGAAAATGTGAAGGACACTAAACCTGATGGCTGAAAGATTTCTTATAGCATACACCACCTATATACTCTGATGTGAAAGAGCTCTTGTCACTTGGTGCAAAGAAGTAATTAGTATTTGAACATTCTGGACAGCCATGCTCCTGGGACATGTAGTTCTATGGATTCTCAGGAGCCCACCTTCACAGGTGAGGGATAATTGAGCTGGCTGGGTGAGGAGTTTTTCAAGCCTGCCAATCTCCTTTGGTGTGCTGCATATAAACACCAGCTTCTCTGATTAGAGGATGCTGGTCATTTTACTCTGTCTATTCTATTCTCTGTCAGAGCTGGCTGTTATGCATGCTGGTCTGAAGCATTCCTCTCACCTTCCCTGAGGACAGTCTGGACACCTGTAGTCTCCATCTGCATCTTATGCAGACCCCCTCTCCCTTCCCCTTTGACAGGTGCGGCCTCCAGACGTCTGATGTCACGTGTAGTCAGATGGGTAATTCCTGACACGGTTCCCTTTATGTCAGCACGGTGGCTGATTCTCTTTGCCCTTGGTGTGAGGACATTAGAACTAGCTATAGTTTACTAGCTGTGTGCGTGAGAGTTCTGAGTGAGGTTCCTGTTTTGTGTGGTATGCATTATACCTTGTGTGTTGATGTGAACAGTGTCGTGTCCTGTGTTTTGTGCATCTCTCCAGGTTCCTAATCAGGACTAGCCAGGTGCCAGATGAAGACAGTGGGGCCATCCTTATTAGGGCACCTACCCCACTTTTAAGCAGGGGTGCCCCCCCTTTCCCTGATTAGTAAGGGACAGGAGTCTTTGATTGGAGTGGTGTAATGTGTACTTGAAGATACTGTGAGAGTATTTGTGGTTTTATTAAGACACCATCTTGCGTCTGTGCTGAGGCGCAGTGCTTTGGTGCGCCCGGCGGATGTAACACATGCTCTCTTTATACATGACCATGATGCTCTTCCCCTTTACCCTACTCTATACAAGTGTAAACTAACTAACAGAGAGTATCACCAACTAATTACTTCACCAACTAATTCCTGATCAAGATTAGGAATATGTGAGATTTAAGGTACCCATACATATTCAATAGCTAATGGTCGAACAATCTTCCGTTTGACGGTTGTTTTCATTGGCAGTCCCATACACACAAATGTTCAGCTTGGCTGAATGTTCATGCTCTTAGGGAGGTAAGCCACAATCAGACATTTCTGGTACTCGTTTATCTCCTAGGGAACAAAAGCATTGGGAATTGGAATTCAATATACCCAATCCTTCTTTTCCCTGACATCATCAGTGGGGAGATAGTTGATGTGCCACCATACTTTTTAGACAGTTCTCCAAACCCATAGTCATTGGCAGGCTTGGATGACTAAAGTCTAATGTGCATGGAGGCCTGATCCAGATTCAACTCTCTATATAATTTGCCAATGAGTATATCACTCGACAATATAGTTAGAAGAACAATAAAACCTACAGGTAATAATAATAATAAACTTTATTTGTATAGTGCCAACATATTCCGCAGCGCTTACATAGACAGGGGGATACAGAAAGACAAAAGTACAAACATTACAGAACCACGGTTACACAGTAATCAGTGGATGGAAACAATAGGGGTGAGGGTCCTGCTCCAACGAGCTTACATACTACAAGTAATGGGGTGATACAGAAGGTAAAGGGCTGGAGATGTGCACGGTATGGCGGGATGGAGAGTGAGCGATGTTATACACATAGACAATGGTCAGACATTTAGCCGTGTGACGGCAGAAACAGTATCACTGCAGGAGCGGTTTATGATGGCTAGCAGGGATTGCAGTCAGTAGGTCAGGGAGCATGTTATCAGGCGGAGTACAGAGGGGTTTGTTTAGGGAATTCGGTATGCCTCCCTGAAGAGGTGCCTTTTTAGAGCACGCATGAAGTTCTGCGAGTCCTGGATTGCTCGGGTAGCCTTTGGTAGTGCGTTCCAGAGGACCGGTGCTGCTCTGGAGAAGTCTTGGAGGCGGGAATGAGAAGTTCGAATTAAAGGGGCGCTCAGTCTGGTTTCGTTAGCAGAGCGGAGAGCCCGGGCTGGTTGATGGATTGAGATGAGGGAGGCGATATAGGGGGGCGCTGCACTGTGGAGGGCTTTGTGGATGAAGGTGGCGAGTTTAAATTGAATTCTGTATAGGCAGTTTCCCCACTGCTGTGTAGAAGCGAGCAGAATAGTCTGATGGCCAAATGTTGAGATCTACAGGTCTAAAATCTGCTGGTAGATTGCAATCCACTTATTGGCTTCCACTGTGATAGACTATTATGCCACATGACTTATTTTTGATAGTGCCTAGTCCGTGCTAATCAAAATATAGACTCCATCATCCTCCTTAGCCTGTCTTTTTCCCATAATTATTAGCTTAAGGCTGGGTTCACCTGGCGTGTAAATCCCGCGGAAATCTCATGGACCGCACGGAAATGCAGCTAAATTTCCATGGTAGAAATGCAGCTTCAAAACTTGTGCCTTCCGGCGCTGCATTCCACTGCGGCAATCTCTCCCTATAGAAAAGAGAGAGGCCACAGCGGAGACAGTGATAAAATTGACATGCCGCGGCTTTGAACTCGACACGGCATGTCAGTTTCAGCGTGGCTTAGCTGCAATGGCTTCTCCGCAGCATGTGGATCAGATTTTTACAAATCTCGTCCACTTTGCTTCTTTATCCCGGCATAAAAATTGCCAGTGGAATTTTCGTGCAGAAGTCTGCATGGAAACTTCGTGGTAATTCCGCCCCGTGTGAACCCGGCCTAAGTGCACACCCCCAAGCACTGATTTTAAAAATTGAGACTTAGTGAGGTATTCCTTTCTGAGAATTTCATGGCCTACCCACATGATATGCCATGAAAGTCTAATAGATATATCTTCCACCTCTGCGATCCACATCTATATCTGGTTCTGGCCCCTACTGCCACGAGACCCCCTGTTTTAGTGGCCAGGACTTATGGAAACAGCTGAGTGGACTTCGCTACATTGTTACGGTAATTCCCATAGCAGTACAGTGAGCTGCGCTGTTTCCGTAACTTGATAGCTGTGACCACAGCATATCCTGCTGAGCTTTGCTGCTTCTGTAGCTTTCATTGACTTATTTGGGTTTCATGGAAACAGCATCGCCCAGCCTGCTCTTGTGTTTCTGTAGGTTGTGACTACCTACAGCCACCGCATTCAACCAGGCCGGGAGCAGTCGGTGAAAGAACTAAAGATAGTTGCGGGTCCCAAAACTGGGACCTGCATCTATCAGAGTTCATGCGGTTTAGCACATTTTGCTGTACTTTCTGCCCTGCCAGGGACCATTGACATTGGCGCGGAACATACCCGTGCCGTGATCAAAAAGGCTGTGTAGTCTAATTAGTCCCCAATGTTATTGAATTCCCCGTGAAGGTCTGCAATTCATTGTGCAATTTCACAGGGATCAGGTGCGCATTTGCACAACCCCATAGACTCCTGTGGTGCCTTAGGTGCGCACAGAAATAGAGCATGTCGCATTTTTTTAGCGAAATGCGCACACAAAAAAGAGCGATGAGAAGGAATCCCATGAAAACAATGGGTTGTATTCTCTACTAGAGAAGAGCGAGCACCCAAATGCTCGGGTCCTCGTTATTCGAGTCGAGCTTTTCATAAAATTCCAGAGCTCTATTCAAGTAACGAACCCCATTGACTTCAATGAGAGACTCGAGCATTTTTGTATGGGACCCGCTGGTTGCCGAGCTTTTTTTTTTTTTATTGGTTTGTGTTCTCTCTCTCTCTCTCAAAACTGACACGTTGCAGCGGGGAGGGGCCAAAACTGGGGCGGGGTCGAACACGACGTGATGCTCGCTTGAGTAGCAAGCATCATTGAGTATGCTAATACTCGAACGAGCATCAAGCTCGGCAGAGTATGGTCGATCAACTCTATTCTCTACGCAATGTGTGCACAAACTGTGGTTGTCTGAAGCTGCCCTAACTCTTGGTGAAATGGTGGCGAGATGTAACGACTCTGATCACTGAATTATTTTACAGTGACCTGACATTGAAATTGGAGCAACCTTTCATAACAGTGCATTGAAGAGTATCATTAAATTCTTTATTACCGGTACACCACACCAAGACTTTTAGAGTTAAAGGGGTTGTCCCGCGCCGAAACGGGTTTTTTTTTTTTTCAACAGCCCCCCCGTTCGGCGCGAGACAAACCCGATGCAGGGACCTAAAAAAAAATCCGCACAGCGCTTACCTGAATCCCCGCGCTCCGGTGACTTCTTACTTACCTGCTGAAGATGGCCGCCGGGATCTTCTCCCTCGGTGGACCGCAGGGCTTCTGTGCGGTCCATTGCCGATTCCAGCCTCCTGATTGGCTGGAATCGGCACGTGACGGGGCGGAGCTACCAGGAGCCGCTCTCAGGCACGAGCGGCCCCATTGAGAAAAGAAGAAGACCCGGACTGCGCAAGCGCGTCTAATCTGGCGATTAGACGCTGAAAATTAGACGGCACCATGGAGACGAGCACGCTAGCAACGGAACAGGTAAGTGAATAACTTCTGATAACTTCTGTATGGCTCATAATTAATGCACAATGTACATTACAAAGTGCATTAATATGGCCATACAGAAGTGTATAGACCCACTTGCTTTCGCGGGACAACCCCTTTAACTTTGTAGACTCCCCCTGTACTATATGTAGTGGCCCGAAGTCTGTATTTCTGGCCCCTCTATAATTGTCAGGCATATCATGGCTGCTGTGTAGATGCTCTGTGCAAACTGTCTAGTCTCTTGTTATGTATATTGCACAGCTGCAGCATGTGAGAGGTTAATGTCTGAATGTGGCTGGGATATGTCTGGAAAAGTATCAATTTATGTCCTATCATATGGTATGTTAGACCCTATAAATGTGAGTGTCTGACAGCGGGAAAGAGTCTTTCATCATTTTTAATGGTTGAGTGTGAAGTGAAGTGCCGGCCACATGGGGGTACCTTCAACTCTCATGTGGTGAAGTGATGGAGGAAGAGGAGAGGTATCCTGATGTCCCTATACCAGGAACCTTTATCTGAAAGTGAGAGGTGAGTGGAGAGAAAGAAGTCCGCCGTGCAGTGATCCGAGTTGAATCAAGTGAGTGTCTGTGGAGTGATCCTACCCCCATCCTCCTCTGGAGTGTTTTCCTTCCAGGAGCGGTACCTTACAGATAACGTGGACTGTAGGACCGGTGTCATTCTGTGTCTCCTCCCTGACCTCACAGTCTGCTGTCCTGCCTGCATTGGTGTGTATTAACCGGTACGCTGTCAAGTTACAAGTAAAGCTTTTCCAGCCCCTGTCCGTTCCCAGGGACTGAGGTACTAAACTTAATTGTGTGTGTGGACTTCCTCCATTTTTCCGCCGAGGATCAAACCGGTGTGTAAGGGAAGGTGGCGTCACGCGTGACAAGTCTACAGTCTTACACACGTATATAGGTAATCGCTGCCCCAGCATTGCCTGGAAGAGTACTAGAGGCCTAGCGTTACTTGAGCCGAGGTTGCGTGCGTCCCTCTGGGGAGGAGTCTAGTAAGAGCCATCGTGACAAGTGCCAACTCTACCCTCCCAGCTCCTCAGTGCAGACCTCGTGTCCAGGTGGCCGCTGGGAGAGCGGGGGGAGATCTCTCTCTCCCCTCTGCCCCCCCCCCCCCCCCACTTCCCCATGCTCACCCCCTCTGCCCACCCCCCGAATCTTTTTGGACAAGCAGGCAGTTACGCGAAAATGCCAATGCTCGCTCGAGTAATTTCCCTAACCGAGCATGCTCGCTCATCTCTAATGATAAGGCTTTTATCTCCCTCTCCCTATTCAAATGTATGTGAATAATAAACCACAGGATTCTTCTAGTCAACGGTGCAGACAGATGGGGGCGTTGAAGTTATGAGCAAAGAGAATAGAATTCCGATTCATATGTTTTGCTACTATGAGTGTCTGGATGGAGCTTGAAGGAAATGAGAATTAGAGACCCCAAGGTAGTGGAGGCCACTAAGCGATTGCCTCTATTGCCCTACAGTAATATTCCAAGTAGACGTGCAGAAAATCATATGTCTTGTTTTAACTTTCCTACACTAATAGTACCTACATTGGCGCATACGATATAAGACATAAAGCATTTCAATCCTATATAGGCATCATCATAATGCATTTGTTATATGGTTGCATTCCATTGCAGATGTGTGCAAACAGTGCAGAAGTCAGTGAATATCTCCTTAAGCTAATGCCTTTGATGTGTAATGAATGGGCTCTCCTCTACACTGTCTGACAGATGATCAATACCTAGAGGAAGAAGATATCCTTTAGCCAGCAGCTTCTGACATACTCTCTGCCTCCATTCTGCTCTTTTTGATTCATTTCCCTCCCTCTTCTCCTTCTCCCCTCCTTCTAACAATCCATTCCTATCGAGTTTACTGCGTGTGATCTATTTGTCGTAACCTCCACCAAAGAAATCCATTAACACCACTAAGAACCTCATTTCCTGGAATATGTGTGGTATATCATCCAACGCACAGATATAGAATAAAAAGAAAGTCCATTTCAGATATTTTAGAACATTTCTAAACGGTCGGGGGATGTAAAACATTTGCTATTCTGTTTTCATTTCTTAAAATAGGTTTGTTGCTATGCTTTCTGACCATAGCAGCTGGAAGTTGGGGTTTAAAGGGTGTCATCAGGAAAGGACGGGACTTGATCCTAAATCATATACGGTTTTTGGCTGACCTTTATTGCATGTTGTTTAACTTAGGCTAATACTTATAGATTACTCTTTGGATACAAAGGTTAAGTAGGCCTGTTGTGGGTCAAGAGATGGCTATGAAAGATTCAGGATACGATGATGCAGATGGAGTAACCAAAGTGTACAGAATTAGTTTGAAATACAAATGAACAATTGGATAGTAATGAGTAAGTGACTGAGTTTTTACCTCAGATGATCGAGGCGATCTGCTGTTAAATAAAACAGTAATATCAATAAGTCTTTGTTATTATCAGTACAGCCTCATAGAATACAGAATATGGAACGTAATACACAATTTTCTCTTTGGAAATTTACACTCCTTCCCGTCTAAGGTAATTTTCTATATCCCCTTGTGAAACATACCAGTCCCAAAATTGGAAGTCTTTAATATTCCCTGACTGGAGCGAATGACCCTCAGCTGCTTGAGAAACACCCAATGTCCTTTACGGTTTAGTCTGTTTCTCCAAATGCAATTACTAACCATATCAGGCCTGCTGGGTAATTATTAGCTGCCCTATCAGTGCACACACCTATACGACTTATAGAGGCCGGCCTCACTTACAGTTTGAGGCATGGGAGTCACAGCTTCTATCAACCCGATTTTCTCCACTGGGGTCTAGAGCGCTCCTCTCTCTGTCTACTTACCATCACTGATAGGCCCTCCGAGGTCCAAGGCCATTGCAGCTCCCCTCTCTCTTCTGCCTCCTGGCCTTGCAGACAGCAGCTCTATCAGCCTCTCTTCTAGTACCATTACACCAAACACTAAGCTCACTAATTCAAATGTAGTCGACTACCTGCCAGGTGTAACAACCTTATTCCTACCCTGCTTGAAGAATTCTTAATCACTCAACAGATAGGTAAAGGTGCCCATGATGTGTGGAGTTCTTCTACTGTGGTCTAGATGTAGTTCACTATAAACTTGTCATGTCTCTATGATATAGATTCTTCTGTCATCACCAGTCTAGAGACTCACTTTATGTATAGGAATGCAGAATGCTACCATATGGCAGAGCCGCAGCATTCCATTCCCTATATACAGTTAAAGAACATTGCTGATGAGAAAATAAAATGAATAGACTATAAATTGTATTAAATATATTTGTGTTTGTAACCATGGCAATATACAAACAATAGACAATTTAGCCCCCAATGCATTGCAGAACAAAAATAATTTTCTTCATCTGTCAGTTTGGTTTATTTAATCCAACCAGCATAACCAATGGCATTGCAGTTATCCTTGGTTATGGTCGATGTGCACTTTACATTGTAATGTCATAAATGTATACTATCAACGAGTCATAACTAACAATTCATATTATTCCATGGCGCCAACATAATGTAAATAGGCCATAATTTAGTAACCACATATGATACATATATACTGTACATATAAAAACATATGTGCCATCCTGACCAGTCATCCTCTCGCTTGGACCTCTATTACATTTGTTTATGTGTGCCAGAAGATTATTGTTACGTCCAGGCAGGCCTTGTTGATAGAGTCCAGTATGGATGAAAGTACCTCCACAAGCATAGAAAACACAAAATATATATAAAAACATAACATGGGGAACAAAAAGAAAATTACCCTGACCTCAAAGTTATGGTAAAACTGTACCTATAAGCAGGATGATCGCCATGATAAGGGCGGCCACACATCAGGAACCTAGGATGACCCTAGTCTTCCCTAGATGGCGACAGGGAATTGTGGTAAATGTGAGATGACACTAAACTATATAACCACTAGTGCAGAAGACAAGATATGAAACACCTCAGATAGTAATCATTAGACAGATGTATGTTAACTAATATTCAGGTTAGAACCATGAACCACGGAGTGGACCACAAATACCTTCACACGGGGAGTTTACAGACTAGAGTCAGACATGAGTCAGACAGAACCCAAACTGAAGACACGCAGGAGTATAACTAACATCTTCTGAGTGGAGGAGTCAGAATAATTGTACATAAACTAATGGGAATTGGCTGGCTGGGCTGTCCCACCCCAAACCAACCAAACCGCCCATGCACATACAGAGAAGTGCCTCTATCAGTGCCCAGCACCACAATGACAGTAAGCAGTGAGCATGTGCCCATGAGCGGCTCTCATGAGCCAGGACTGACGCTGTGACGTCACCCTGCTTCCATTCCTAAGTTGCAGCCAGTGCATCATGATAATTATGGCATAGAGTTTGCAGATTTAGAGCATGGGTTATACAAATGCAAAATGTAAATTCCCAGAATGAAGCCATCATGGAGATCAGGTTATTGCTATTATTAACATATATGCGCTCAAAAAAGGACAAAGACACACTAAAATAAAGGAGTAGAGAACTAGATCTGGAGTATGTCCATAGAGGAACTACAGAAAGTATATGTTATCTAGGCTATAGAGGTGCTATGCAAGCAGCCTGATTATAAGTTTCCTAGGTAAGCTGAAAGGGCGGTCATTTATAGCCACTATCATATTCACATAGCCTGCTGTCCTCAGGGAAATGACATAACTGCAGGCAGCCAATACTGGGATGCACAGGGTGTTAGTTAATAGAGATGCTATAAGAAACAGCCAAACTATAAACCTCCAGTACACTGCTAGTTGATAGAGGTGCTATAAGAAGCAGCCAAAATATAAGATTCAGTACATTGCTATGCTAATTATGTCTTAATCACAGTTGTGACATAGGCTAGAAATAGGGTGACAGGTGAGTTGCGTCGGGGAGCGGATGGGGGGGGGAGGGAGAGAGAGATCTCCCCTCCGTTCCTCCCCGCTCTCCCCCGCCGCTCCCCACCCCCCACCGGCCCCCGAATCTTTAGAGACGAGCGGGGAAATACTCGGCTAAGGCGCTACTCGCTCGAGTAATGTGCCTTAGCGAGTATACTCGCTCATCTCTACATGTCATCATAAGGTCATAAAGAGATCTTTGAAGAATTGTTCATTGTACTGTAACTTCTCAGCCCCAGTTACGCTCGGTTCATAGCCTCGAAGGTTCTGTTCGGAGCCTTTAGTGCAGATCTAGCATAGAATCCAGAATAATAAAGTGCAAAATACTGGAACGGAAATCAGACGGACCCAATAGTAGTCATTGGGGTCCATTCCGAGCTGCTTGTTTCTATGATGGAGCATGAAAGCTGAATATGTAACAGTGATGTAAACCAAGCCTTACAGGGCAAATACAAGTATACTATATATTACAGAGTGGATCTGGGTTTCTTCAGAACCGGCACCCGTAGCCCATGCCAGGCACCCCCAGTGTGCTGATTTATAACCACCCACTAGGATAGACAGCGTGGCCGCGCTTACTGGTGCTGCATTTGTTACAGATTTTCTGTGTGGACTTCACACCGAAAATCTGCAGCAAATATACAATACATTCCTAACAGGGCTTTACACCTCATTTAGGCCTTAGTCAGACGGGCGTTTTTTTGCGCGATTTGTGGATCGCATGACGGATGCGCATCCGCAAATCGCGTGACCGGTGCCCGAAAATCGCCCGAAAATCTGCTCCTAGCCGCGTTTCATTAGAAACGGGCCGGAGCTGTCCAGCGCATTGCATTCAATGGAGCCGGCAATACAGCCGGCTCCATTGAAAGCAATGCGCTGCGGGCGAGTGTGGAATGAATTGTCGGGAAGGGCTTAAATATATAAGCCCTTCCCTGGAATTCGTCCAGAAAAGTGTTAAAATAAAAAATATATATATATACTTACCTTGTCCCGGCAGCCGGAGTTCAGCGCGGCCGGCCTGCAGTGGGTGTGAAGGGGGTGTGAATCAGACCTGCCCCCTGATTGGCTCAGCCTGAGCCAATCAGAGGCAGGACTCACTCACACCCATTCATGAATTCATGAATGGGTGTGAGTGAGGCATGCCTCTGATTGGCTCAGCGCTGAGCCAATCAGGGGGCAGGTCTGACTCACACCCCCTTCACACCCACTGCAGGCCGGCCGCGCTGAACTCCGGCTGCCGGGACAAGGTAAGTATATATATTTTTTTTATTTTAACACTTTTCTGGATGAATTGCAGAATTCATCCAGCGCTGTCCGGCAGCCCATTGCTTTCAATGGAGCCTGCTGTATTGCCGGCTCCATTGAATTCAATGGGCAAACATCGTTCTTCTCTGTCTCAGCTGTTACAGCTGTGGCAGAGAAGAATGATTTGTCTTCTATATGTTCTCAATGGGGTCGGCGCTGCTGCCGCCGGCCCCATTGAGCGCATATAGAGAAGAGAACAGGAATCGCAGATCACAGATAGGTGCGATCTGCGATTTCTGTTCTATAATTTATCGGACGAGCGCATAAAAAGCGCTCATGTGTCCGATACCATTGCAAAGCAATGATTTTAAGAAAATCGCCGGACGCATGCGCAAATCGCGCAAAAAAACGCCCGTCTGACTAAGGCCTTAGACTGAACATCCATTGAGCGCATACTGCAGTCCGCCTATTACAGTATGTTGCATATTAGCAGCATATTTGTACTGCCTTTTTTACCCCTTGGAATGCAAATTTGGCTGAATTTTGTCAGTAGGTCTGTTTAACCCTTTGCAATCCAATTTTGGATTCAGGGTTTCCTAGGGGGCTTTCTCTTTCTGCCATTATGCAATGGCGCCGTCTGCTGGCCAGAGCCAGTACTGCGGTATGGGACATGCTGGAGAGGCCCTCGACAACAGAGCGTCCAGTAATATACAGTAAGAATACCCTGCCGGACATCTTCCGACATCGGAGCTGTACAGCCTTCAATCAGAATGTCTTCAGACGTCAGACAGTGGATTTGAAAGGGTTAAAGCACATATTTACATCAAGGTTGGTTTATAAGCAAGGAAAGCCTCCATACTCCAAATGTAGAATCCTGATGTATGCTATATACATATATACTGCAGTATCTATTTTTTGTATGATCCCCAGTATTGAAATGATACTTGACTACACAGTGAGGATAAGGGTATGCCCACCTAGGACAGTCTTTTATATACTGGGCCCGCTGTAGGCAAGCATACATTCAGCATATAAACCAAGAACATTTCAAGCATCTACAATGACTGTTAACCACAAGAGTGATGTGAACATATCCAGAGACATAACCTAAAGCTATGGAGCCTCAAAGCAAAACCTGAAAACAGGAGCCTACCTACCATGTACCACTATAATGCTAGCATCTTTTTATTTACTACTGGGGCCTTTGGGCCCTATTAGGCATCAGGACCAAGTGGTGATTACTACCACTGCAGCCTCTATTCCTCTAAGCAAACCCAATTATACGGGCCAACCTGACTACACCAACACACTGTTTCTACACCAACATAGAAGGGGGTTCTTTACTGTAAGAGCAGTGAGACTGTGGAACTCTCTGCCTGAGGACGTGTTGATGGCGAACTCACTAAAGAGTACAAGAGAAACCTGGATGTCTTTCTTAAGTGTAAAAATATTGCATGCTATAACACTGATTGGAGTCGGAGAGGCATTTTCCCCCTTAAAACGAGGAAGCTTGTACCTCATTGGGTTTTTTAGTCTTCCTGTGGAACAACATGTGGGGTAAGAGGCTGCACTGAATGGACATGTCGTTTCCGCCTTACGCACCTTTTGACTATGTTACTGACATTAAAACTTGATGCATGGTGCAATGAAGGTGTTACAGTTAGGCCCATGATATAAAGTGATGCTCCAACACTTGTGATCCTGAAAAAGAAGAGAGAGCAGAGGGCTTCTTTAGTGCCGCATCCTTTTCCAAGTAATCTATGCAGTGATGTTTCCGGCCACCCAGCTTGGATGGAAAATGCAGTTTGTTCCATTTGAATGAATGGAGTCAGCTGCAGGTCCATGCAAAGCAGGTGGCTGGGAGTGCAGTTGTGCAGTGAAATCAGGGAAAAGAATGCAATGCTGTATCACAGAATGGTGGAGTTGGAAGGGACCTCCAGGGTCATCGGGTCCGACCCCCTGCTCGGTGCAGGATTCACTAAATCATCCCAAATGGATATTTGTACAGCCTTTGTTTGAAGACTTCCATTGAGGGAGAACTCACCCCCTACTGTGGTAACCTGTTCCACTCATTGATCACCCTCACTGTCCAATATCTAATCTGTGTCTCCTCCCTTTCAGTTTCATCCCATTGCTTCTAGCCTTTCCTTGTGCAGATGAGAATAGGACTGATCCCTCTGCACTGTGACAGCCCGTCAGATATTTGTAGACAGCTATTAAGTCTCCTCTCAGCCTTCTTTTTTGCAAGCTAAACATTCCCAGATCCTTTAACCGTTCCTCATAGGACATGATTTGCAGACCGCTCACCATCTTGGTAACTCTTCTCTAAACTTGCTGCAGTTTGTCTACGTGTTTTTTTAAATTAGGGTGCCCAGAACTGGACACAATATTCCAGATGAGGTCTGACCAAGGAAGAGTAGAGGAGGATAATGACCTCACGTGATCTAGACTCTATGTTTCTCTTAATACATCCCAGAATTGTGTTTGCCTTTTTGGCTGCTGCATCACATTGTTGACTCATGTTCAGTCTATGATCTATTAGTATACCCAAGTCTTTTTCACACGTGCTGCTGCTTAGCCCAATTCCTCTTATTCTGTATGTGCTTTTTTCATTTTTCTTGCCCAGATGTAGGACTTTGCATTTCTCCTTGTTAAATACCATTCTGTTGTTTGTTACAAACCCATGCTATCAACTCTGCAGCTCCTTCATTCTTAGGACCAATGGGGATCCTAGAGGTTGAACCCCTACAAATCATAAAGTGATGGTATATCCTAGTTCACAGTGCCTGCCTTAGGTTGCATGGCACCCAGTTTGAAGATATTTTGTGCCCCCCTTCCCCGTCATAAGAAATAGGCTATATATATTGCATTGATAGGCAGTCTACCTGTATTCATATAGCACCACAACCAATCACATAACAAAAATACAGGATGTAGTAAAAAAAGACTGATCTAGCACTATATCTCAGTACTGGTGTCCTATCCTGAATAGGAAGGCATGAATGCGCTCCATGGTGGCAGGGTGGACTGGCCCCTGGGGGCCCTGGCATATGAATTTCAACTTTGTGCTGTGGCCCTGTAAAATATAGAGAGCAAAACCTAATCACAAAGTTGAAGAGTAACATGTGAGAAGCAGAAATCCACTTTCCACATCTCTCTAAGGACCAATGACCATGGGCGGATAATCGCTGCGGAATTCGTTGCCAGACGCCTGCCACAAATTCCGTAGCAATGTCCGTCCATAGGCATGCTATGTTAAAAGATTCTCCCCTTCCCATGAGCAGAAATCAACTGAGACTTTCCGCTTGCGGGGAAGAATCGCAGCGAGTTCTATTTTGTGCGGAAAATCGCACGGATGGCTTCCATTGCAGCCAATGCAAGCCATCTGTCCTGCGATACTTCTGCAGTGAGAACTGCGGAAGTATTGCAGGAATCCGTGTCGTTGCCCAGTGCCAACGCATCATGTGCTGCACTGCACATGCGCGCCGGCTCGCCGGCTGAGGAACTTACGGCGGATCTGGACAGCTGAGTATAGGGGTCTCTGGGGGCACTGGGTCTGATTCCACTGCGATATTTCACAGTCGAAATCCAACCTGCCCGTGGGCATGAGCCCTAAGTCCCATGGGGCTGCTGTGATGATGGAAATAAGGAAAGTGTTCTCCTTCTGCTATGATACATGCATGAAGCCATCATTGGACCTGTGTTCTTTCCAGGGACTCCCAACGTGGATCAGTACTGAGATATCACGCTGGATCAGTGGTTTTGACTACACTCTACATAGCACCAGCGCTCAGCTCATAACATAAATGCAGCACAAACCAACCTCAGTATATTGATACAATACCAGAACTAAGCTCATAACATAAATAGAGTAGCAGAGCTAAAGGCCCATTTACACGCAATGATTATCTCTCAAAATCCATTAAAATGATGGCATATGAGCGATAATTGTTGCATGTAAATGCTACTATCATGCACTTTTTGTCTAAACGATGATCTTTAGGTGAGCTTAAAAACCATAGTTCAGACCGCATGCTGTGTTCTCCACGGGAGCACGAGATAACATTGTATTCTCTCTGCAGCCTGTGCCAGAACAATGGAGCTGATTGCAGAGCTCATACCACATGCTGAGTTCGGCAAGCAGCTCCTGAAGGCTCCTTTGCACGCAAGTGAAGCTGATAAAGTACTACTAGACATTAGTGCCTATTAGTACTTTATGCAAGACGATCACTAAAACCTTCAATCATTCGAAAGATTATCTTTGCGTGTAAATGGGCCTTAATTAATTATGCTGCAGGAGTGTTGATGGGCTGACAGAGGCAGCTTGGAACATAAAGAGGGGAGGAGACAGAGCCAGGATGAGGATGATTCATGTAGCTGCCTCATGGCGGAAGATCATCTGACCAGGTGGAACCAAGGGCTGCGATCGCCTCAGCTTATATCTGCCTGTGCCCCCCCTACAAGCTGGCCGGCACCCTGCATGGGTCGCATATAGCCAAGGCCAGTCATGCTAGCAATATGCTATCACTTATTAAAATGACAATACCCCTTTAAGTGAACATGGTTACTTGTGTCTTGCTTTTTTGCTAAAATCCTGTTTACAAATAAAGGAGATTCTTCTTCCATTTTTATCTGGTTACAATCAATTTACTTTTTACTTTTAAATGTAAAACAAGAAACATTGTAATCAGCGAGACGAAGGACCCGGCCGTCCAGTGAGCTCTGCAAGGCTCCGCTCTCTTCCATGGGAGGATGTAAACTTACTGGAGTTTTAATTGCATCTTATAAATAAACATAAAAGCTGGAAACTGTTTACATTGTGTCAGACAATCGGCCCGGCAAGCGAATAACACTGCTTGTACATGAACCTGCTGCGCCGTCTCTGGAGCGCTGGCTAAAGATAGCCAGACTTTACATGCAGGCCCCGTCTAACATGAAGCCCAAAAAGGCCAGATGTCTGTAAAGCTGTATTTTCTCAGACTGAATAGATCCTGTCAAAAAAGGGAGAAAACAGGAAACACGCACATTCCTGGCATTTTCAGACAGAACACAATTCATTGTAAAATATGTATGATTGCTAACAGAGCGACATCCAGAACAATGCGGCCAGAAATCGCTGCACTTTATTATTTGTCAATTACATGTTTAACGATCATTGCAACATTGTATGAATATTTATGTTGCCTGGATAATTGGAAACATGGACCCCCTAGTGTCCTGAAGCTCCTGTGAATCTGTATGCAGAAAACTGCGGAGGTTACACGTAGAACAAAGCTGACTCTAAAGCTGACCACGGATGGAACTTTGTTCTTAAAGGGCTATACACATCTTGTAATATTATAGGATATCAGGTTATGATCAGTGGGGTTGCACTTCTGCTTTTACCCGGAAGAGTGGCGCTCCAGTCCGCAGAACTGGGCAATGAACTGCGCAATTGTCCCAGAATAGTCATCTTTATTTATACAGCTGCTATAGACACTGAATGGCCACTTTATAAGGGCGGCTTCGGAAAAAAATGATGCGCAATTGCTCATGCTTTAGTTCAACATATTTGCGCAGTGAACGAGGTTTGATGAGGTAGATTTGTGCGCGTATCGGCACATAGTACTGTATATTTGGTGCACGCAGGGCCAGTTCACATGTGAACGTGCCAGACCCCCTCTGGGATTTAAAAGGCTTGAAACCTATTGTGTTCCCACAATTGCACGGGAAAAAAGGACTCTGCGCTCCAAGATCGTGTGGAATGGAAAGATAATCCCAGCAGTTAAATGGGTATTCTAACCATATTTTACTATGAGTTTTGCAACGCGTTTCGGCGCTGGCAAGTGCGTTTTTTAAGCATAAAATACATAAAGGTTTCTAAATACACGTAAACTCCCTCGCAGTGCTGCGCGTTTTTAATTTTTTTATTATTGTCGTATTTGTAAAATATGCATCGAATGTCCTGCAGCCAGCCCGGGGCAGACTTCGCAGTGACGCCGCTCTGTATATATGGAGCGCACGCCGCATTCCAACTCAGATCATCACGTGACTTACGTCAAAATCTGTCGAAAGCACCTCCCCATTGATGACGTCACGGCAGCTGACCCGGCGCCTGACGCGCAGCACTCTGAGTGAGTTTACATGTATTTGTATGTGTTTAGAAACCTCCATGTATTTTATGCTTGAAAAAGGCGCTTGCCAGCAGCGAAACGCGTAGCGAAACTCAACGTTAATAAAATATGGTTAGAATAATCGTTTAACTCCTGATTATCATTCCACCCCCCGATCCTTGGAGCGCGGAGCCCTTTGTTTCCTTACTCGGTTCTAAGGATAGAGCAGGTCGTATTTTTCTGCGTGCACCCGAAATGCGCACGCAAAGCACATTCATGAGAAGGAACCCATGGACATCAATGGGTCACATTCTCTGAGCATTGCACATGTATAACTTGCAAAAACATAAACGCGCACATATGGTCATCCGAAGCCGAGGGGCACTCAGCTAGCAGCTTGTTGGACCTCCTTTGGCCTTCAAAACCGAAGCAATTCCACTAGGTGTTGAAATTGTTCTTAAGGCCGCTTCCACGCGGCTGAGAAAATTGCATGAGATTTGTGTGTTGCGAGACGCACAAATCTCACATGAACATGAACCCCATTCTTTTGATGCGATGCGGGGAAAAAATGGCAGCATGTCCTATGTCTATGTTCCCTCGGAACGCCTTGCTCATTGTTTCCAGTGGGGCTGGAATAAGCATTGCACGGTATGCGAGGTGCACGGTGTGCGAGGTGCACGGTGTGCGAGGTGCACGGTGTGCGAGGTGCACGGTGTGCGAGGTGCACGCCAGTGCGATGCGATGCCAGGTTTTCAATTTCAGTCACGCCAGAGGATCAATATTTCCCTGAAGTGATGGGAGGCGTGTTTCACATAAAAAGGCCTTGCATTCGCAGAGACATCGCACGTTCCTGTGAGTAATATGGGGATAAATGTCACCGCTCTTTTCTCCACTGGAGTCTCGCCTTTCTGCTTTCCTTAGATAGTAATAGCACTGGACTGCCCGTCTGCGGTCATGGCACATCCTTAGATACACTGTCTGCGGTCATGGCACATCCTTAGATAGACCGTCTGTGGTCATGGCACATCCTTAGATAGACCGTCTGCGGTCATGGCACATCCTTAGATAGACCGTCTGCGGTCATGGTACATCCTTAGATAGACCGTCTGCGGTCATGGCACATCCTTAGATAGACCGTCTGCGGTCATGGCACATCCTTAGATAGACCGTCAGTGGTCATGGCACATCCTTAGATAGACCGTCTGCGGTCATGGTACATCCTTAGATAGACCGTCTGCGGTCATGGTACATCCTTAGATAGACCGTCTGCGGTCATGGCACATCCTTAGATACACTGTCTGCGGTCATGGCACATCCTTAGATAGACCGTCTGCGGTCATGGCACATCCTTAGATAGACCGTCTGCGGTCATGCACATCCTTAGATAGACCGTCTGCGGTCATGGCACATCCTTAGATAGACCGTCTGCGGTCATGGCACATCCTTAGATAGACCGTCTGCGGTCATGGCACATCCTTAGATAGACCGTCTGCGGTCATGGTACATCCTTAGATAGATCGTCTGTGGTCATGGCACATCCTTAGATAGACCGTCTGCGGTCATGGCACATCCTTAGATAGACCGTCTGCGGTCATGGCACATCCTTAGATAGACCGTCTGCGGTCATGGCACATCCTTAGATAGACCGTCTGTGGTCATGGTACATCCTTAGATAGACCGTCTGTGGTCATGGCACATCCTTAGATAGACCGTCTGCGGTCATGGTACATCCTTAGATAGACCGTCTGCGGTCATGGCACATCCTTAGATAGACCGTCTGCAGTCATGGCACATCCTTAGACCGTCTGCGGTCATGGTACATCCTTAGATAGACCGTCTGCGGTCATGGCACATCCTTAGATAGACCGTCTGCGGTCATGGCACATCCTTAGATAGACCGTCTGCGGTCATGGCACATCCTTAGATAGACCGTCTGCGGTCATGGCACATCCTTAGATAGACCGTCTGTGGTCATGGCACATCCTTAGATAGACCGTCTGTGATCATGGCACATCCTTAGATAGACCGTCTGCGGTCATGGCACATCCTTAGATAGACCGTCTGCGGTCATGGCACATCCTTAGACCGTCTGCGGTCATGGTACATCCTTAGATAGACCGTCTGCGGTCATGGCACATCCTTAGATAGACCGTCTGTGGTCATGGCACATCCTTAGATAGACCGTCTGCGGTCATGGCACATCCTTAGATAGACCGTCTGCGGTCATGGCACATCCTTAGATAGACCGTCTAGGGTCATGGCACATCCTTAGATAGACCATCTAGGGTCATGGCACATCCTTAGATAGACCATCTGCAGTCATGGCACATCCTTAGATAGACCGTCTGTGGTCATGGCACATCCTTAGATAGACCGTCTGCGGTCATGGCACATCCTTAGATAGACTGTCTGCGGTCATGGCACATCCTTAGATAGACCGTCTGCGGTCATGGCACATCCTTAGATAGACCGTCTGCGGTCATGGTACATCCTTAGATAGACCGTCTGCGGTCATGGCACATCCTTAGATAGACCGTCTGCGGTCATGGTACATCCTTAGATAGACCGTCTGCGGTCATGGTACATCCTTAGATAGACCGTCTGCGGTCATGGCACATCCTTAGATAGACCGTCTGCGGTCATGGCACATCCTTAGATAGACCGTCTGCGGTCATGGCACATCCTTAGATAGACCGTCTGCGGTCATGGCACATCCTTAGATAGATCGTCTTCGGTCATGGCACATCCTTAGATAGACCGTCTGCGGTCATGGTACATCCTTAGATAGACCGTCTGCGGTCATGGCACATCCTTAGATAGACCGTCTGCGGTCATGGCACATCCTTAGATAGACCGTCTGCGGTCATGGCACATCCTTAGATAGACCGTCTGCGGTCATGGTACATCCTTAGATAGACCGTCTGTGGTCATGGCACATCCTTAGATAGACCGTCTGCGGTCATGGCACATCCTTAGATAGACCGTCTGCGGTCATGGCACATCCTTAGATAGACCGTCTGCGGTCATGGTACATCCTTAGATAGACCGTCTGCGGTCATGGCACATCCTTAGATAGACCGTCTGCGGTCATGGCACATCCTTAGATAGACCGTCTGCGGTCATGGTACATCCTTAGATAGACCGTCTGCGGTCATGGCACATCCTTAGATAGACCGTCTGCGGTCATGGCACATCCTTAGATAGACTGTCTGTGGTCATGGCACATCCTTAGATAGACCGTCTAGGGTCATGGTACATCCTTAGATAGACCGTCTGTGGTCATGGTACATCCTTAGATAGACCGTCTGCGGTCATGGTACATCCTTAGACAGACCGTCTGCGGTCATGGTACATCCTTAGACAGACCGTCTGCGGTCATGGCACATCCTTAGATAGACCGTCTGCGGTCATGGCACATCCTTAGATAGACCGTCTGCGGTCATGGCACATCCTTAGATAGACCGTCTGCGGTCATGGCACATCCTTAGATAGACCGTCTGCGGTCATGGTACATCCTTAGACAGACCGTCTGCGGTCATGGCACATCCTTAGGTAGACCATCTGCGGTCATGGCACATCCTTAGGTAGACCGTCTGCGGTCATGGTACATCCTTAGATAGACCGTCTGCGGTCATGGCACATCCCTGCTGAGGAAGAACATGTTGTGTATTCGTACATATTAGTTGGATCCCCAGCGTTGCATTCAGTAGCAATTTGCTTGACTGTGTAGCGCCTGTTTCTTAGAATGATTCCTGATATCCTCCTCTGACCCCTTTCGTTGATGAGTTGTTTACATCAATACTTGATTTAAGGGCCCTTTCACAGGAGTGTCCTTTTGACGTGATGTAGGCGCGCCAAAAAAAACGCGGCAATTAGAACCAATGGTTTCCTATGGAAACATCTAGACGAAGGAATTCTGCGCACAAAAAACGCTCTGCCAAAAAAAAGGACCTCAATTACTGAGATTCAGCAACTCCAAATCCCTGAAAAGATAGGACCTGACTTATCTTTGGTGTGCTAGACGCAGCAGTGTCCATAGACTCCTAGGGGAGACTATGCGAGCTGGCCGGCAAAGGGAGAACGAGGGATTCCCCGTATTGAGGAGAGAAGGGTAACCCTGCAGAAGGTAAGGGCTGAAAGGCATAATGACAGTCCTGCAGGGTAACCATTCTCTCCCCACTGTAGGGAATTCCCCCACAGCGTGGGGAGAGAGAGAGAGATAGAGCGGGGCTGTAGGGGACTCTCTGAGGGAATCCTCTATAGCAAGGAGAGAGGAGGCGGGGCTAAAAAGAGAGGGCAAAGCTGGAAGAGACTCTTCAAGGGAATCCCACATAGCAATGAAAGAGAGGGAAGGGCTAAAAACAGGGATGGGGCTAGTGTGGAAAGAGAAAGAGCAGGGCTGGAAGGGACTCCCTGAGGGAATCCCCCAAAGCAGGGAGAGAGCGAGGCTAAAAACATGGGTTGGGTTAGCGGGGAAAGATAAAGAGTGGGGCTGGAAGGAACTCCAACAGGGAATCACTCAAAGCCGGGAGAGAGAGGATGGGGCTAAAACAGGGGGCAGGGCTAGTTGGGAGAGAGAGCGGGGCTGGAAGGGTCTACCCTAGGGAATCCCCCATAGCAGGTGAGAGAGGGCGGGACTACAGACAGCAGGGCTAGAGGGGACTCTCTGAGGGATTCCCCTATAGCAAGGAGAGAGAGAGAGGGTGGGGCACACCTCTACCCTGCCCTCTCTCTCCATGCTATAGGGGATTCCCCGAGGGAGTCCCCTCTAGCTCAACAGGTACTAACAGGAGCTTACAGCGGTATATTTAAAACTTGCTGCTCGGGACTTCAGGGCTGCTGCTGCAATCTCTCTCTCGTCCCGAACTCCTGAAAAGCAGTGCTGTTTTTCTGCATTAAGCAGCTCCCAATTGTGTAAATGGGTGATTGTAGTGCTAATTAAGATTGGGACTTGTGTGCACAAAACTCCATCATTCACGTGTTTTTATGCGCAGTTAGCCACTCTGAATTTGGGCATGCATAGGACCCTCGTGTGAAAGAGCCATTAGGCTGCACTGCGGGGTCGCGGGTCTAATTTTCTTATTGGAAAGCTCCAATCTTGACAGGCCAGTGTGCCTAATAAAGTGGCCATTCGGAGTATTCTGCAGTCCTTTACAATTAGGGAAATAATAAAGGAGTATAATGGCAATCAAAACAAATGAGTAAATACTGAGACAATGGGAGATTAGGAACCCGGCCCAGGAGCGCTGATAATCTAAGTGGAACTGGAGGAGTGTCACAATAGGCACACGGGCCTCATTTATCAAAACTGTCTAAAAGAAAAGCAGTCTTTGTTGCCTATGGCAACCAATCATTACGCAACTTTCAATTTATCAGAGCAGTTTCAGAAATAAAAGTTAAGTTCTGATTGGTTGTTCTGGGCACAAATACAGTTTTTCTGTTAGACAGTTTTGCTAAATAAGACCCATGGTAACCATTTTGACAGGACCGGCGTCTTGGTATATAATAAAGCTGCAGTCAGTATCTGAGCCAACATGGACATAGGAGCACAAAATAACACGCTCATCTGACCGAGGCCAAAAAATGCAAACAGCATGGGAGAAGTCCTACAGATGGGAGTGAATGAAGGCGCGTCGCAGTTTCCTGCGCTGTAGGGTCCCGTCCACCTTGTGAAGGAGCTTCATTCTGAGAATGGCTGAGGATCCCAGCAATGACTCTGGCTAGTCAAGGAGTAATAGCACATTTTATGGATATGGTATCACTGATAAAGCACGGGGCCATATCGAGGCCCATAAGAGAAGGCCCTGCATGACATGGTTGCTAGGGAACCAGAGTATGCAGGAGAGGGTTAATAATATTGTGAGGTTGTGGTTGTGCAAAAGGGGGGTTGTATGATAGTGGAGGAGAGGAGCTGATTGGACGGGGGAGTAACAGGGGGAGGAGCCTTAAGAATTGTAAAAAGTTAGATTTGGGCGGGAGTGCCATTTTCAAAAGACTACAATGCTGAGTCCCACCCACCCTTCCTATAAAAGGTGAGGGGTTATTAACGCATAGCAACTGATGGTTGGGTGTGTATAAATTTAGTGCTGGATAAGGAATGATAAGTTATATGACATGTCGTGACAGCCTATGGTGGGCGGGGGGGTCCTTGGAGGTGGGCTTGATATAATGGGTGAAAGGAAGTTTTGGTTGGTACGACCTCACCAGCAAGACTTACCACCCTGTTGGTTATAGTGGTTGGGTCTGGTGTGCGGGAGAAGGCCAGGGAAGGGATCCCGGGTGGCCTTAATCAATTTTGATATTCTAGCCTCCCAGTAGGGGGGGGAGTGGTGTCTCCAAGCCGGGTGTAGGGTTGGAGGCAAGGTACGGTTTTTATGTGGAAAGCACCAGACCCTTAATTTTTGGTTTGTCTCCAAGGGTCTCCTCTGCTTTATGGCAGAAAAGGTTAATAAAATTAATATGGAATGTTGTTTTGTTAAATAAAATTGGCTGCTGTGGCCAAAAAATTTCCAACGAGATTGGTGTCGGCGGTTTATTGAAGGTAACATTGGGGGTGTTTAGACGGTGGTGAGTCTAGCATACCTGGGTCATGGTGGGAAACCGCTTTAATAAAGATAACTCACTGATAAACTACCGAGAATTATTCTATGTGTGATATACTCGGCTGCCAGTAAACCCCCAACCTAGATTTATTGTGAAAGAACTGCGATACGGGTTGTGACAGTGAACGCTATTGAGTTACTGCTGTCAAACTGCTTTTTGCACTTGGTACTTTTGCGCTATGGTGCATAAATACATCTATAAAGGTGGCCATGTAATGTAGGCGTTTGTGAACAACCTCCAAACCATTATCGCCGAGTCTGAAAAAAAAACGTGAAGATAGGTCCTGCCCTGTATTTTCTCGCCCATACTACATTAACGGGTCAGAATGCCACTAGTGAAAACAAAACCATTGAAATCCATGTTTTTGTTTGGTCCTGTTATGCAGACGTGATTATATAATACGAAAAATTCCATAAAATCACCACAATTTCTATGAAATCCATTTAAAATGCTATCGACTTTCCTTGTAATATTAGTATCATAGGAAAGAATGTCACAAGTAACTCTTGTTCTGAAAATACATTAGCGCCCTCTTGCTTTTTTGGAATTACAAAGAAAAACATGACATTCTTCCTTGCCTTATTAAACGCAGCTGTCTACTTAACATCTGCTCCGTCTTAAGATGTTGCATTAGCGCACAATGTCTTTGGCTGCATTATCCTTGAGGATGTACTAAATGGGTTTTTCCATGCATGGATCACATCACTGAGGGTCCAAGCAGCTGGACCTCCACTGGTGTCTGGAAGACATGCGTCTTGGTAGAGAGTTGACTGTATATGATAAAACTACTGGAGATCATGGATGCCTATATGATCGCCTCTTCATTAAAAAGTATCACTTATTCGGGACTTGCTTCTCAATGCCAGTTGGACTCCAACTTACCAGATCCATACAGTTGTGCCTTGGAGAAGTCATGATGATCACATACCACAAAACTCTTGACAGAAAAACAGTTCTGATTTGGTTTAATATGAGTGTGGTACCAAAAGTAAAGCAGAAGTGGGCAGAACTTTTTTTTATTGAACAACATAGGTCATTCACATTGCACATGCTGGTAAATGAACTCTCCTTCTAATGTATACTACAGTGTAATATGATATAGTAGCCATTTGTCTTCATTGCAGGTCAATGATGGATTTCAAGCAGAAACAACAAGTTCTTGACACATGAAGGGTACAGGCTGTCCTACGTCCACAGAAGGCTACAGATTGTTTATAGAGATGACACCATTGACAAGACCAATGTGCACAGATGGATGAAGAAGTTTAAAAAAGGTGAAACCAGCACTGACCATACAGCAGGAGACCAACAAGTGTGACCACTGACACGAATCGTCAGCCAGTGGATGAATTGATTTACATAGACAGGGAAATCACAATCGGTGAACTTGCTGTACAACTAGACTTTGGTCACTATGCCAATACGGAAGATGGTAGAAGATGTATCGGAAAGTGTGTGCAAAGTGGGAACCTCAGCACCGGATTTTAAGGCAATAAGAGTATAAGTCTGCTTTGATCTGCTGGAAGCTTCTGAAGTCAATGAAGACACTGTTGATGGGAGATGACATGTGGACACATCTTTATGATCCAGAAATGTAGAATCAATCCTTGGAATGCATCACACTTCTTCTCCATGGCCTAAGACGTTTAACAGCAAGTGATCAACAATGAAGGTCACAATGACTGTTTTTTGGGATCCAAGGGCATCAATCTCCTTGATTTTCTCGAATGTGGTTGTACTGTGACCAGCAAGTGATACAATGAAACACTCAGGCTTAGAGAAGTCGTAAGGAGAAAAAAATGAACATGAATCTGAAAAGGATCCACATTCACCATGACAGTGCACGATCCCACACATCTCTACTAACAAATCAGGCAATCAGCAAATTGGGCTGGTTGGTGGTCCCACATCTACCTTCAGGCTCTATCTGACGCCCTTTGACTTCCACCTTTTTCTCCAATCAGGAACAAGGTGAAAGTGACTGTGAAGAAGTGGGTACAATAGTGTACACCTGAATTTAAAAATAAAAGGATTCATGAGTTTGGTTCACTGGTGGCCCAGATGTATCGCTTGTGATGGACACTATGTTGAGTAGCACCTTTGTATAGAAGAAAACATCCTCTATCAAAATGCGCAATTTGAACAACCTATGTAACTTAATTAAAAAGTTCCATCTATTTTTGTATGACTTTCATTGCAACCCTTATAGATTAAACAGGCTCAACCCAATTCAACAGTTGAGTTTTATATCACAACCAATCACATCATGGTGCCCTTTTACTTCTCTGTCATTTGTGAGCCAGGTGGTATTGGCTGAGTAGATTAGAACCAAAACCAATATTTGCACATCGCTACTGAAAATATATTCAGATTGTTTATTTAAATATTTCATTGCTAAATTTGGAAAAATAAAATATGTCTATACCTAATGGTAAACCTTTTACCAATAATCTTGGTGCATTTTGTCATCCAGTGCGTCTTGTAGTCTAGAATATGCAGTACAGTCATTTCCAAGATGGGGGGATCATAAAATAAACAGGGAAAGCTAAGACCTGCAGCAAAGCCAAACATCTTCTTTCGCGAGGTGTTTGAAATCTCTCACTGTCACTTTCGGAATACAATACATGAAAGGGGAAATAATCACTTTTTTCTGTTCTAAATATGAGTTGTCGCAGAATAGACCCACATGTGTTTCCTTTCTGGGATCAGTAAGGAAGTCTACGGGACAACAGGATGCGTCTCAGCTAAAATAAGATGGCTTTAAAAATTATCTTAGGAAATTAAAAGTCTGTTTGGAGCACGAAATCCTATAGGACAGCCGCACTACAGGCGGTCTGTGGTCAGAAGTCGCCATGTCAAATACTTCAATCTGTGTGCGAGTTTCATCTGTAAGCATAATGAAAAAAAACTATCTATCTATCTATCTATCTATCTATCTATCTATCTATCTATCTATCTATCTATCTATCTCATATCTATCTATCTATCTATCTATCTATCTATCTATCTATCTATCTATCTATCCCATATCTATCTATCTACCTATCTCATATCTATCTATCTCACATCTATCTATCTCCTATCTATCTATCTATCTTCTATCTATCTATCTATCTATCTATCTATCTATCTATCTATCTATCTATCTATCTATCTATCTATCTATCTATCTCATATCTATCTATCTATCTTCTATCTATCTATCTCCTATCTATCTATCTATCTATCTATCTATCTATCTATCTATCTATCTATCTATCTCATATCTATCTATCTATCTATCTATCTCATATCTATCTATCTATCTATCTATCTATCTATCTATCTATCTCATATCTATCTATCTATCTATCCAACTATCTATCTCATATCTATCTATCTATATCCTTGTTATTTATCAGAATCAGTGACAAGAGTAAACCATTGGTGCACAGCGATGGACCCTTGGAGCCTGTGAGCCTTATATGCCTACTCTTGGTGCCATGCTTTCTGCTTGGTATCCTGGGCATCAGAATAAGGCAGCTTCATAGGGTATATTGGCATCCCCGGGTTAGTGACCAGGCAGAGTTGTATGTATAAGTATGTGTATCTGCATGTAGATCTGTCTATGTTTTGTCTATAGATAGACTGGTATTGCCAAGGTTTTGTTGGCAAGAGCTCATGAATAGGATTATGCCTCTTATTTTTCTGTAGATGTCATGGACCAAATGTTTGGTGGTGCAAGTCCCAAGACACGATGCAGCAGATGGAGTAAACGAAGCGTAAAGTATTTAAGTACACCAGAATAAAAGTAAATAATTGAATATTAACAAGTAGGCAATTGGCTTTCTTTTTAGATTCTCTGGGCACCTACATACACTTAACGATAGCGTAGTGATGCCTAATAGAAACAATACTTTGTTAATATCAGTAGAGCATGACAGCAACACAGGTTACAGAACATAACACACAGTATCTCTTCAGGTCTAAGACACCCATCTCTTTGTCTTTCTATTTTCTCCCTACGAATTACCTCGGTCCTATATTAGGAGCTTTCCATGCTCATTAGTATCACTGACAACCTTCTGGAGCTCAGGAAACAGAATAATCAGTGCAGGTGCAGAAGGCCTGCTGGGTATTTGCTAGCTCTCCCTTTGGTGTGCACATGTTGTCCTTTCAGAGGTCAGCCTCACTTACTGGTCAATGCGCAGGATGTCCCAGCTTGTGCTATTAAGCATTAGTCTGTTTCTTTGTCTTGCCCTTGGAACGTTTTTCCCACCTCACTCTCTGTGGTTCCTGTTGTGGGGCTGTGCTCCACCCACTTAGGGCTGTGGTGATCTTGTCTCCAGTCTTAGTCAGCACAGACCCCAGATTCTTGAGCCCTTAGTCCTGCATCACCTCAGCTTACTACGCAGAAAAAATTGTCCTTTTTACATCACGAACACCAGCCAATTAGCAAGTGTCCAGTGAGCATGCCCAGTTCCATAGCGCCAAATTTAGGTGCATGCTACAATTTTGGTGCAATTTCTGGTGCATCTTTCCCATTATACCTCTATGGCAATGTTACACTTCAATATGGGTCCTTCTATAAGTTTAGCTTATATAAGAATAAGATATATTCGTGCCTTGAATGTATTGAGCAGGCCTATAATAAAATCTGGAGAATTTCAAGACTCTCGAATCGATAGCAGACCATAGGTTGCTGTTTGTGGCAGTCCATAGTCTGCCATTGGTATCCAAAAGAGGCCATTGTAAAAATGGAAAAATGTTTAAAGACTAGACTATCCTCAAGATACGTCATCAATAGTAGATTAGCAGTCTGCCATTCATGAATAGTTAAGAGCAGGACAACCCCTGGTCATCAATTGGACATCAGTGGTGTAAAGCTGTTGAAGACAAAAGTGATCCTCTTTATGTAGTGATGAGCAAAGTTTTGAAAAGTTTGGTTCGGCTGGTTCTCTGAACTTTTGTAAAAAGTTTGGTTTGGTCCGATTAGTTTGAACCAACAGAAAGTTCACCAAAACCCTTTCAAAGTGTTATACCGCGCTTTTATGGCTCTCGGACCGTGTTATACACCGGTGTTCATGCCTAGTGTTTAGCAAACCGAGCCACTGGAACCCTGTTTTTGAGTGAACATTGCTGAAAGCTCAGTTTGGGCTCACGCCGAATGGAACATTTAGCAAAGTTCAACACAAACTAGTTTTCTATTGGTTCGGCTTGCTCAGCGCTATCTTTATGACAACAGAATTGCCCCGGCTGAGCTGAGGTGCTTAATCTAACAAGCCCTCTGGTTTTCCGTCATGGGCCTCCAGAGCTATCAGACTAAAGAACTGAAGGGATCTTGTGAGTCAATGCATCTGAAGCTGACAATGACAAGACACTAGAGATGAGCGAGTATACTCGCTGAGGTACATTACTTGAGCGAGTAGTGCCTTAGCCGAGTATCTCCCCGCTCGTCTCTAAAGATTCGGGGGCCGGCGCGGGTGACAGGTGAGTTGCGGCGGGGAGCAGGGGGGAGAGGGAGAGAGGGATCTCCCCTCCGTTCCTCTACGCTCTCCCTCGCCGCTCCCCGCCCCCCGACGAGCGGGGAGATACTCGGCTAAGGCACTACTCGCTCAAGTAATGTGCCTTAGTGAGTATACTCGCTCATCTCTACAAGACACAGATATAAGTCAGGAAAGTCACGAGTCCCCGATACAGGAACAAATTTGAAGTGAGGACAAGCTGAAGTTGAGGGTAAGGACAATGGCTCCCAATTATAAGGCAACCCAAAGATCCGGTCATGATTAATTTTATATGAAAATGAGGTTTTAGAACTGGTTTTTGATGCTGCTAGTTCTTTGATATTGTCGTCTGTGCCCTTTTATAGGAAAACCACAACAAAAAATGTTGTGTTAAACTGGGAAAAAAGGAAATACTTTCTACAAAGCAAAATATGAACTAATAAAATAATATTTGCTACATTAAAGCAGGAACTTTTCAAAGGGACACATTTCTCTGGTGGATTTCACTTTGTTTCAGCAATTTCTGCAAAACTAAATAGCTAAATAATAAGTATAAAAATAGATGCAGGCCCCAAAATAAATACAGAGCAGACCTCTGAAGACGAGGTGCATTCAACTTCGAAGATCCGCTGTTCTTCTGCTAAAATACTACTTGCCCCAGAAAGCTGAGGGTAAAGCTGTCGCCTTTTAACATATTCTCCCTCTTGTTATACGCATTACTTACAACCTCGACGCCATGGTTCATGGCTGCTGCCAACACCTCTTTAGGAAACTCAATGATGCAAGAGTGACACAACAGGAAAACGTGCAACCACGAAGGGCGTCCTTCATTGGAAAAAGCTAAAAAACGTTGGATGCATGGACAAGTGAGTCGGGAGCATGAGAGACCACTTCAAAGTTTTCATGAAAAAACCCCATACAAGGGCTGTCTCAGACGAGCGTGTGGTAATAGCATATTACATGAATGGGTTTGGCGCGCATTGTACACTGTACCAATATCCCATAGGTGGCCATGTTGCCACTCACACAAAATCCATAAATTATGTGTGCAATAAGAATTGCAGCATCTTCTATATTGGCGCGTATTGTGTGTCCATACAGTGGACGGAACACAGCCAGTGCGCAGCGGGATATGACCGTGTGACCCCGGCTTAATGGCCACTTGACAAACAGGAGCGTTGTCCTGATAGATGTGCGGCATTCACGTGGAGGGAACTTTTTGCATCTTCGGTTCTTCACACAAGATGGCAAGCGCAGAGCCTATGGTAATGCTGACTTTACAGGCAATCTCTTCCACAGGCAATCTGCGGTCTTCTTAACCACTTGCTCCATTCTTGCAATCATGTTTTTGTAGCGGATGGTGCATGGCCAAGGCTTCTCTGGGTCTGCATGGCCAAGGCTCCTCTGGGTCTGCATGGCCAAGGCTCCTCTGGGTCTGCATGGCCAAGGCTTCTCTGGGTCTGCATGGCCAAGGCTCCTCTGGATCTGCAGGGCCAAGGCTTCTCTGGGTCTGCATGGCCAAGGCTCCTCTGGGTCCGCATGGCCAAGGCTCCTCTGGGTCTGCATGGCCAAGGCTCCTCTGGGTCACGTTCGACCTTCTTTGAACTGTCGCACCTATGAATTCACAACTCCTTCATTATATGTCTCACTCAAACGACGATGAATGTTGATGGGTGTCAGTCCATGCAAGTGAAGTAAGCGGTTACACTTTGTTCTTTTAGCGTGAACCTCACCATTCCAAGTATTGAAGATGCTTCTAACTCCAGCTACTGTCACCTGGGTTCTGAGCGCTGGCATATGCAACCACCAATCTCACTCATTCCCCAAGACCGACCACATCTTCTAAAATGTGTCCCATGTTTCTACCTGCTTCTATTTCCAAGAAAAAAATTAGGTAAGTCCTTAGATCTTGAATGTACCTTGTAAATGCAGACCCCGGTTTCCTAAATAAATATGGATTCAGAAGCGGACCCCGTGATTATTTAGGTTCTGCTTCCATTAGATGGGCTGGATAGGGATGGTAGCGGGGGCTACAGTCTATATGGCACATGGACATCCAGGGTGGTCCCTGGCAAATGCTCTGTCACACAGTCCCGCGATGTATGGGATATATAAGGCAGAGACCAGGGGCCGCACTGGATGAGACCACATGACTCCGGAGGGGGATGCTCCAAAAAAAGATGACTTCAATTATTAATCTGACCTCCGAAAGCAGCGGCTGTACAGTCATGTGAGCATGCGGTAACCACGTTGAATAACTCCTTCCTTGTGGCCTCTTTTCATAGTGTAACTGATTAGCGGGCTGGAAGTTCAGTCTCCCGCACTCTTGTAGTGGCGTAGCCGTGGCGCGCAGACCCTTCAGTGTCTTTCCTCTAGCGTCCAGTAGACCAGCTATCCTGTCTGTACCACACTCTCTACTATGTCTTGAGCTTAGCACACAAACTCTCCTGGCTTATATCTCCTTTCTTAAGGATGACCAAATGTTACATCTTTGCTACTTACCACAGCCTTAAAGGGCCAGTAACCAACAATACAATCCAAAACACATTTCCACTTGAACGTTCCATTTTTCTGTCCTGTTATGCAGCATAAGGGCGCAGTCACATGGGCGCCGATCCGCCCGTGATTCTGTATGATAAGACGGCCACACTGCAGGTGGAGACGACTCTCCGCACCGCCCGGAAGATAGAACACATGACCGGCAATGGAGCCAGTCATGCAGAGAGTTGTCCACACGTGGTGCGGCCGTCTTATCGTACAGAATCACGGGCGGATCGGCGCCCATGTAACTGAGCCCTAAGAGCGAGAAAAATGACAGGAACCACCAGAGATAGATAGATAGATAGATAGATAAGCGATAGATAGAGATAGAGAGATATGAGATAGATAGATAGATAGATAGATAGATAGATGGATAGGAGATAGATAGATAGATAGATGGATAGATAGAAAGATATGTGAGAGATAAATAGATAGATAGATAGATAGATGGGATAGATAGATAGATAGATGGATAGATGGGATAGATAGATAGATAGATAGATAGGAGATAGATAGGAGATAGATAGATATATAGATAGATAATGAGATAGATGTGAGATGGATAGATAGACAGATAATGAGATAGATAGATAATAGATAGATAGATAATGATAGATAGATTATGATAGATAGATAGATAGATATGAGATAGATAGATATGAGATAGATAGACAGATAGATAGATAGATAGATAGATAGATAGATAGATAGATAGATAGATAGATGGGAGATTGATATTAGATAGATAATGAGATAGATGTGAGATAGATAGATAGATAATGAGATAGATGTGAGATAGATAGATAATGAGATAGATAGATAGATAGATAGATAGATAGATTAGATAGATAGATAGATAGATAGATAGATAGATAGATAATAGATAGATAGATAATGATAGATAGATAGATAGATAGACAGATAGATAGATAGATAGATATGAGATAGATAGATATGAGATAGATAGATAGATAGATAGGAGATAGATAATAGATAGATAGATAGATAAATAGATGATAGATAGATAGATAGATAGATAGGAGATAGATAGATATGAGATAGATAGATAGATAGATAGATATGAGATAGATAGATAGATAGATAGATATGAGATAGATAGATAGATAGATAGATATAAGATAGATATGAGATAGATAGATAGATATGAGATAGATAGATAGATATGAGATAGATAGATAGATAGATAGATAGATAGATAGATAGATAGATAGATAGATATGAGATAGATAGATAGATAGATAGATATAAGATAGATATGAGATAGATAGATAGATAGATAGATATGAGATAGATAGGAGATAGATAGATAGATAGATAGATATGAGATAGATAGATAGATATAAAATAGATATGAGATAGATAGATAGATAGATAGATAGATAGATAGATAGATAGAGAGATATGAGATAGATAGATAGATATGAGATAGATAGATAGATAGATCGTTATAAGATAGATAGATAGATAGATAGATAGATAGATAGATAGATAGATAGATAGATATTCTCTTATTATTATTGTGCCCCTGTTTACTACTATAGCAGCTCAGGTGCACCCAGAAGAGCTTATAAATAGAGATTTCTTTCAGATAGTTACTTAGATGCTTTAAACTTCAGGGTCTGTTTTTGACCGGTTCCTGCATTGCTGATCATCTAACCATAATCCATAATGCATGACTGTATTCATTGGAGTGCCCACATCCTCAGAGTCCATACATTCAGACATACATATAAAATATGAATTACTTAGTGGCCATATTTATTTAAAGCTACAGAACCCTTTATTTTACTTATTTATTTATATATTCCCTGCTCAATTAGGAAGGATGGCCATCCTGGACTCTGGAAACGTTACCAATAACGACATGTAATAGTGGCCAAATGAGTCGTCAGGAACTCTAGGACATCTATAGCGATATTGTCTTATTTTAGAAAAAAAAGCTTTGTAAAGCCTGTTTTATAAGGACCCCTCTGCAGAGCTGAATTCTTCATAATGTAATAAAGTTCTGCATGGAGTCAGCTCCTTGTATTTTATGTTTCCGGGTGTTGCCTCCTACTGATTGATGAGCAGAGGACAGCCGGAGCGAAGGCAGAACCACCATCACCATGGCCATGATCAGCAGGTGAGCAGCGGTGGGACCAGCTGGTACTGGGAATGCTAGGAATGTGGAAGCCCCTCTTTCTTAGGGCAGGAAGCACATCCCAACCCCGTCCTCTGTATGCAGCCTGTCCTCCCTACCACATAAATAATCCCATGGCATGGCTCAGCATCTGTGAGTGGGAGCAGAAGAATCCTGGAGAGAAGCAGAAGAGGAAATGGCTATGACCCGAGCGTAGGGGTCTGCAGCCCTTATCTGCTCAATGATTAGAGCTGCTCAAATTATTTTATAACACATTTCATCTGTCTCGGTTATCAGCAAGCTTTATAAACACCATTAAAAAGAATGAGTCCCAAATAGCCGTAATCCAAAGGAAACCCCAAAAATGCGCAAAGCCTTTTAAGATAAAGATGTAGGAAAAAAGATAATAAAATATTGTTAAAAAGCTAGAATGAGCGAGACTGTTACTATGTATGGCCAGAACATACAGGATAGAACAGGTATGATGTGAGGCTAGGGAGAGCCCCAGCGCTAATCCTGTAAGCGGGCCTCCAATCTATAATATACACTTTATAACACTGGTGTCTTCTTAGGGTGCTTTAAGACAGGCGGAATTAACCCCCAGGACGGGCGTCTGTGCGGATTTAGATGCAGAGTTGAAAATGGCTTAATTATAATTATACAGCAATTCTGTATCAAAATCCGCAATGAGACTTTTGGGTTTTGGTAAAGAATACGCAGCGGGAGATTAAGGTGCGGACTTGGGTGCACAATGCAGGATTATTCTGGAATGTGTGAAAGCACCTCTATGTGGCCCTTGGGTTCTCTTATTGCCACCTTTGCACTCCCTGTATATACTGGGGGATTCAAAAAGAATGGTGCAGAATAGAGATGAGCGAACGTACTCGGATAGGCACTACTCGTCCGAGTAATGTGCTTTATCCGAGTATCTCGCCGCTCGTCCTGAAAGATTCGGGGCGCTCCGCTGCTGACAGGTGAGTCGCAGCGGGGAGCGGGGCAGAACGGGCGGGAGAGAAGGAGAGAAAGATCTCCCCTCCGTTCCTCCCCGCTCTCCCCTGCAGCTCCCCGCTCCGCAGCGCGTCCCGAATCTTTCAGGACGAGCGGGGAGGTACTCGGATAAAGCACATTACTCGGACGAGTAGTGCTTATCCGAGTACGTTCACTCATCTTTAGTGCAGAAGTAAAGCCGAGTTCTTCATACATGAAGTGACATATAACAGGCAGAATGACATGAAAAGATAGAAGAACTCTTCATACAGATGTGGGTGCCGTTGGTGACGCAGCGGATGTCAGGCTGGTAGTCCAGCTCTGCCCAGACACGTCCTGGCATATCCCCCAGGGTCTGCGTTCCTGCACATACTGTATGCAGCACAGATGCCAGGGAAGGAGTAAGTGCTGTAGCGATGTCCGACAGGAAGTTCACATTGAGGGACAACACTTGATGATGTTCTACCTGCCTGGCCGAAGGTTCAGAGCTAAGAAAGGAACTTAGAGGGGGCCACTAAAGGAGGTGTTATTACTGCTGTAGCCACAAAGGGGGCACTATCACTAGTGGGGCCTCTGAGAGGAGGTACAACTACTACTGGGGCAATTGAGAGGAGGCGCTATCACTATTGGGGCCTCTGAGAGGAGGTACTATTTCTACTGTGGTCACTGAGAGGAGGCACTATTACTATAAGGGCCACTGTAATACCTAGTAAAATCATACGCCGTAATAAGCCATGCTCCTAACCGCACCCCTAACTATGCCACTTTTTACCTTGGCTGATATTTTTGGTGACATAGATGGCAACCCTAAGTGTCACCAATGGCGCCCCATCGAATATCTGTAAGGCACATTAAAAACACGAAGAGTTCTTCTATCTTTTCATGTCCGTCTGGCTGTTGTATGTCAGTTCATGTATAAGTCAGCTTTACTTTTGCGCCATTCTTTTTGAATCACCCCGTTTATAGTGTTCATGTCTCCGATATACAACATGTTTGGTTCTTGATTACTGCTGCCAGGTTAGATTATTACATTACATAAAACAGACCTAAGTAACAGGATCTATGGACAATGTACATACATAGGGCTCAATGCACGTATCTCCATTTGTATGGATGGGTATCTGTAAACTATCTTCATCTTATACGATGGGTCCTCGATGAAAGGTTTTTGTCAGGGAAACAAACTTGCCAACCCTTTATGTAAGACTGTAGACTAACTAGCACAGTGATTGGGTATGCCATTGCTATTGGCCTAGTAGACGTAAGACCCTGAAACAGAACGACCCCCAAGACCAGTACTTGGGCATTCTCCATCAGCAGTGTGTAAGTTATGCCTCGTTACAATGACCTTGATCTTGGCCGGTGGATCGGATCTCTGTTTGTGTTCTCATTCAAAGACTGGAGTGATCCAGGCTTCTGATGGTCTAGACAAAAAGTGTATGTGAGGGTGTGGGGTGGGGAGGTGGTAAGAGTCAGCGGCATCTGTGTGCCATGGATGAAGACTGTTAGTGCTAGCTAATCTGCATCTGATCTTGAGGTCCGCAGTGTTATAGACCAGTAGTGTTGACCATTACACATACAGTTCTTGCAGAGTTTAAAGGAATTTACTAGGACTTAAATATTCATCACCTATCCTTGGGATGGGTCATCAATATGAGATTGGTGGGGGTTAAAGGGGCAATCAGACAAGCACTGTGTCCTTATTTAGCTTGTTTGGTCACATTCACTGGTTACCTGGCCTTTCTGTAGGTCAGTTCCATTCATGTCAATGGGATGGAGCTGCTATTGAATGTACTATGCTGTGTCCATACAATGAAGAGGCTGCAGGACTTACCCGAGCACGGCAGTCCCTTCAAGCAGCTGATCGATGAGAGTGCCAATAGTAGGACTTCCACCAATCATTTGTCCAGTTGACTGTAATCTGAGGTCTATGACTTGCTATACTCTGATCTGTATATGGAGCAGCCAGTCCTCTTTGGTCAAGTTTCCCTTGTTCTCAGAAGAACTAACGGTGTCCAATGGCCATAAACATGAGATATTTGTTGGCAGATTCCGCCATTTTTAGTGGGATCTGCAAACAATCTTACGTCAATAGCGAGGCAGGGAGATTAGATTTCTGGCAGATCCCACCGAAATTGGCTAGATCTACCAACAAATATCTCATGTCTGAAAGAAGACTTAAAAATACGCCTGATTATGTAGTTCCCAATCTGCCTTTCTACATTCTGAAGATATCAAACAGACCTCATAAAACCAAAGAGTTTCAGGCCTCATAAAGTGATGGACAATGAGGGGATTTCTCTACAAATGAACTCTTCCAGCTTTCCTCCTCATGGTGGATATGCCATAATGAGTTGCCCAGTGCATTCATCTTGTGAGATAACCGAACTCACTGACATGGTAAAATGAAGAGACACTTCCAGGTGAAAGATCTATCAGACACACATGGACACCAAATATCAGCACAAAGTATTCTTTCTTGATAAGAGAATAACTTTGACAGTTCGGGCTTGCAGAGGAGTTCTGATCATTTATCATGGTTTCATCGCATGGCAGAAACTAGTCAACTGTAGCCAATTCTCTACAGTAAAGCAGATATTAGTATACTGTTCTTAAAGGGGTACCCTAATAAAAAAAAGTCTCTAATTGTATTCACTTAGTAGAAAGTCCTTCGGAATATGTCAGTCTCAGGCAGCTGTGATAGGGGTACATTTTAGAATCCATATTACAGACGCAATAACTAGCTCCCACACAGTTCTACTGGCCTGGACTTACAGCAGCATAGGTTTTTATGCTTTCTTGAAGATGTCTAGAAAATATTAGTATGAATCATGATAATATAACTCTTATGTCGTGAGTGAATGCTGTGTGATAATGGTTAATATCTGTTACATGGACAGGTAACAGGGCATTACCTGTAGCTCAGCCAGGACAACCCATGTCTTCTGGTGGAGACATACTACACTAGTATTGTGAAGTTGTTGCTGGAGCTGGGGCAAAAAGGTGCAATGATCTGCAGAGGCTGTTGCAATGACACAAGCTGTTATTAGGGAGATAAGAGTCTGCTGGAAGCAAGAGGACTGCAGAGCCAGGTTTGACCGCTTGTTTCAACGTGTGAGATCCCAGAGAGCAAACCTCTAGGAGTACCGAGAGAACACAGGGCTGTGCTACAGAGCTGATGATGTCTAAAGGCACTTCCACAATGGATCGTAAGTGAGGCCGGCCTCATTAAAAGCCAAACAGTGTTCAAACCAATAAGAGACCTAATAGTCCGCAGGCCTACCGTGAGTATAGCGAGGACAGTAACAGTAATGACATCTCTGGGGCTCACACGACTTTGTGTAAACTATTAGTGAGACATTCCCCGGAATAGAGCCTGGATGTCTAGAGACACCATTAGTGTAGCTCATGTAGACTGTTTTAGAATCCCGCAAGGCATGGAGGGGTATTTATCAATGGAGTATGTACATTAATCTATAGCTTGTTATTCGATCTATCGGTGTCAAAGAGTTCAGATGACTTTATTAATACTGTGGATTGTCTGCTTTGTGGGTACTCAATATGAAGTGGGAAACAGTATTATTTCATATAACGCATACTAGTACTTCTAAGCCTTAGCTCGCTATGGTAGTATTAAGAATGGTACCGGAACGTTTACTTTGTTTTCTTGACATTATTTTATTGGTTGTTTGCAGTTCTTTGTTCTAAAATAAAAATTGAAGATTTTTGTAATTCTGTCTTCTGCATCGTATCCCGGAAGGTTGCAGTCCCTAAGATAGTCTCTGATCAGTAGTAAAGTTCTGGACAAACCATGGAAGATTCTTAGATTGCAGGTACATGTTGGGAGTATCTTACAATGCGTAGTCATAGAGTGTTGTACTTCACTCCTAAGCCTGGAGGTCAGCAGTGGAGAACAGAATAATCCTGGGGCGATGGGACAGGTAGGCAGGTTGACTTTCCTATGAAGCTGGCACTGCAATATGAAGAATACTGTCATGAGATTGGCATCTTTGGCATTACAATGAAGCTGGCATCGTGGGAAATACTAGGAGAGCGGCCTCACACCGGCGTATTAGAGAGCAATATACAGAACATAGAGCCCATTGATTTCAAAGAATTCATTCTGACAGCTAGTTCTTCGCACGCATATCTTATTTTGTGCACAATTGCGCACCAGAAGCCCCATAGAAGTCTATGAACAGTCAGATCCACGTTGGATTTTTACGACATGGATCCAACAGTTTAATCCTCGGGCTCGGAGTTCTGCTGCAGACTTTAATGCAGATCCACATGTGGATTTAGACCATTACCAGAGCAAATCCATGCAGCATCCCAACATGTCAATGCTTTTATCCTGCAAAGTGGATTTCAAAATCTGCATACTGAAAAATATGCACCATGTGAACAGGTACACGGATGTACATAGCATTCAACAGAATGATAAAATACAATGATGTGGACTTACCTGCAGCTCTCTGCTATAGGAACAAAGCCTAAAGGCCCTTTTACACGCGACGAGTATTGCTCAAAATTCGCTCAAAAGCAATCTTTTGAGCGATAATCGTGTGTAAATGTGTGCCTATCGTGCACTTACCATCTATCACTGAGTTCAGCTCAGCTTAAAATCCTTTGGGACTGATAAGAAGGACCGCACACTGAGTTCTCCACGGGCAGCGCTGACAACATTCTTTCAGCAGCAGTCCCGCAGGAGAACAATAGTGATGTATTTAGAGAACAGACCACCTGCTGTTCTCTAAATACATGCAAAGGAAGCTAGTTAGCTGATTAGGCCATTAGGAGCTAATGCAAAATGATGACTCAAAGCTGTCAGTTTCTGACGAATTTTGAGCGATCATCTGCGTGTAAATGCACCTTAAGTGTCTGTTCACACGTGACGGATTTGCTGCAAATGTTCTGTAGGGAAAATCCACAGTGACAAGTACAGATTTGGATGCAGATTTTTGTGTGGATCCGCACCATAATTGTAGCTGCAGAAAATAAACTGTGTGTGAACGTAGCCTATGGATGCAATCTGCATCTGGCAACACTTGTCATGGCAGACCATGCAGACATCATTTCTCTTGTTGCCCCAGGCAGAAGATTATCCACCAAGACATTAGCAGCAGATCCCTTAATAAAAGGGGTTGTCTCGCGAAACCAAGTGGGGTTATACACTTCCGTATGGCCATATTAATGCACTTTGTAATGTACATTGTGCATTAAATATGAGCCATACAGAAGTTATTCCACTTACCTGCTCCGTTGCTAGCGTCCTCGTCTCCATGGTTCCGTCTAAATTCGCTGGCAGCTTGCTTTTTTAGACGCGCTTGCGCAGTCCGGTCTTCTCCATTCAGCACGAGCCGCTTCAGTGTGCTCCCCGCTACAGCTCTTCTGCGCATGCGCAGACGAGCTGTCACTGCTCGGGAGCGCGCTGCAGCGGCCATTCTGTACCTTCCTCTGTTAGAGGAAGGTGCAGAAAGTGGAGCTGCCCAGCGGAGAAGCCCAGCCCAGCCCAGCAGCCCCGAGAAGCCTCCCAGGTAAGTGATTTGTCGGGGGGGGGGGGGGCTGCCGCTGCGCCGGGCTGCGCCGGGGGGGGGGGCTGCCGCTGCGCCGGGCTGCGCCGGGGGGGGGCTGCCGCTGCGCCGGGGGGGGCTGTCGCTGCGCCGGGGGGGGGGCTGCCGCTGTGATGGGGGAACTAGCGCTAGGCCGGGGGGGGCTGTCGCTAGGCCGGGGGGGGCTGTCGCTAGGCTGGGGGGGGCTGTCGCTGCGCCGGGGGGGCTGCCGCTGTGATGGGGGAACTAGCGCTAGGCCGGGGGGGCTGTCGCTGCGATGGGGGGGCTGTAGCTAGGCCGGGGGGGCTGCCGCTGCGATGGGGGGGCTGTCGCTAGGCCGGGGGGGGCTGTCGCTGCGATGGGGGGGCTGTCGCTAGGCCGGGGGGGGGCTGTCGCTGCGATGGGGGGGCTGTCGCTGCGATGGGGGGCCTGTCGCTAGGCCGGGGGGGCTGTCGCTAGGCCGGGGGGGGCTGCCGCCAGGCCGGGGGGGGGCTGCCGCTAGGCTCCGGAACCTAGCGCTGGGCTCCGGGGCCTTCACCTGGGCTGAGGGTCTAGCGCTGGGGAGCCGGGGGCTAGCGCCGGTTACCTGCTGCCTGGCGGTGGGCGTCTGGTCGGCGGCTGCGGGGCGTCTGGTCAGCGGCTGCGATGCGTCCGGTTGCCATGGAGACACAGCTGGCGGCGTCTCGGGAGCGCGCACGTCGGGCTGCAGCGAGCGACGGGGAAAGAGCCGGCGGCCATCTTGAGGAAACTTTTATAAGTTGCTGAAACGCTGGAACGGTAAGTACGAACCAGCTAGAAATGTCATTTACAGGGGGGCTTAGTTATGTATGCTTAATGGGGGGGACTGGGCAAAAAAAAAATTTAACTGCTTCCTCGAGACATCTCCTTTAAGTCCTGTAAGATGTGAGGTGCGACAACCACGGATCAGACTTGTTTTTTCAGCACATCTCACAGATGCTGGATCGGATTGAGATCTGGAGAATTTGAAGGCCAAGTTATCATCTTGAAATCTTTGTCAAGTTCTTCAAACCATTCCTGTACAAGGATAGGCTGCATTATCCTGCTGATAGAGACCTCTGCCATTGGGGAATACCGCTGCTGTGAGGGGGGTATTTGGTGTTTATAATGTGTAGGTAGGTGGTACGTGTCAAAGTGACATCCAAATGAATGATGGAACCTAAGCTTCCCATCAGAACATTGCCCAGAGCATCATACTTTCTCTGCAATCATGATAGTCCAGTTCTAATGCCCAAGTGCCCATTGGCAGAGGACAGGGTTCAGCACTCTGGGTCAGGAACTCTAACCGATGTGTGGCTACTCAGTGTGATATGAAAGTTCTGACACCTTTCTAACACAGCCAACAATAATATATTTATCACTTGGTGCTACAGTAGCTCTTCTGTGGGATCTGACAAGCCTTCACTCTGCACGAGCCTCAGGTGCCCATAATCTGCTGCCAATTCACCAGTTGTCCTTCCTTGGACTACTTTTGGTAGGTTCCAACCACTGTATACCAGGAATACCACCTGACATTTTGGAGGTGCTCTTAGTCATCCAACCATCACAATTTGTTCCTTGTCTCTGTTCACTCAGATCCTTGACAAGACATCAACTTCAGGAACTGACTGATCACTTACTGCTTAATATTTATACTTTCTTCCCACAGCAAAGGTCACTGCAGTCCTAGTCAGGCCAACCAGAGAAGGAGTTTCACCCCCGACAGAAGGAGGAAGTTGTTGTGAAATGAGAGATTATCCAGAGGTGAGAAGTCCACTTACTGGGAGAAGGAGTATTTGCCTTGTGTGGTGAAGATGTTTTTGGTTACCAGCATTCATATAAACTTACTAAAGAAGTGACACATCAGCAAGAATATCCACAATAGTAACTCAAAAGAAAAACGTTCCCTATGCTAGAGTTTTAATTAATGATAAAAGAGCAAGGGCACCCGGTGTAAACAGTGACTGATACTGATATTAATGTTATACAGCCAAGCCAGTTTGGACTAGAGGCTTGACATATTCTAGTTGCATTATACAGAGACTGTTAGATTTTATCTGCTGGATATATTTCTGCATTACAGTGCATGTTGCACTGTCACACTTGTTACGGCCTCATCTACGGTAAAGGAACAGTTCATTGCAACTACTGCTCCAGTGATGTTGTTGCCAGGTCCTCCTGCATTCATTACTGATGGACAAGGACAAAAATATGACTAAACATATAGAAGGCCATTGGACAACATGTGCTGACAGGAGTTTGTTGGTGTCCATCAGCTGTGCGCTGGCGATGCCGGTGTGTCGCTCCGACCAGAACAGACGTGACGTCATCCGAGGAATATTTTTATCAATGCAGAAAAACCCACAGGAAGCTCAGAGAGAAAAACTGCTGACCACGAGGCGGTCGGAACGGGCTCTAACTTTTTCCCATGCCTTTTTTTTCCATATGATGTATTTTTTTTTTTGTAGGCTTGTATAAATCAACAGAAAACAGGAAGCAGCAGCTAGAAAACAGCAGGGCAGCGAGGAAGTGCCGGCCAGGATGTTACAATGGAAACTACATTTTCCTTCATCAATTATGTAGATTATCCATTAATTCGACGTCAGCTGGAGGATTCCATTAGTCGAATATTCTAACGTTCCCACTTAGGAATAAATGAACGTCTGGCTTTATTTGTCTTTCCACTGAGATGCTTCCTCCCGTCTACTTGGTGTCCAGTTGTGTCTTCTATTTTTAAGAAGAAAGTACAGGTGCCGTCGCTGTACAGCCACCAAACAGGATACTCGGCCGCAGGTCTCATTACTTAGAGGCTGCGCTCTCCTCCGGTTGCCAGAAAACGCTACATTTTATGCTATAGCATGAATTACAATGTAGCATTTATCAAGAATCACTTTGTATTATTTATAACTTCCGGCTTTGATCATTTTGGGTTCAAAATCTGTAATTATTAGTTTCATGAACTGTGGTATGTTTTTAGGGGTCCAAAATCTAATCTGGCTAAAGAGTTACAATATACAATCCTGGCTACTCGCAGTCAACCCTATAGGAGGCTCTCTGCATGTGGACCTTGGGTTCTTTCACACGGGAGGATCATCTGGCCATGCAGCAAGTGCTGAGCAGCAATGAGCGTGTCGGTCTCACCCATTACATTACACAAGTGCGGATGGCTGCAGGCGACCAGTAAGTGTTTATATGCTCACATATACCGTAGGAGATGATTGGGCGATGACTGCGCATTTGCTTGTTTGCCAGCTGATTGTTGGTACATTTACACCACAGCCTGATGATTGAGCAGATGACCATTAGGGCGAAGGTCCGTGGCCAATGGTCGACCTGTGTTGTAGGCTCTTTATACAGCTCCATTTGAACTTAACAAATGAAGTCATCCTCAATTATCTTCTAAAGCACGCATGTCAAACACAAGGTCTACGGGCCGAATCCGGCGGCCGCCTCAGTTAATGTAGCCTGCAATTTTCAGTTGGCCGTGTCACAGCCACAGCACGACCCGAAAATCGCATGAATGAAGTCACGGCTGCATGTCCCGTCCATGTGGCCGTTCAGACGGCTCGATCCGGCGAGTATACGCCGAGCCCGGAATACTGTTGGGTGGGGGAGGCAGTTTAGCTGTATCTCCACTAATATATAAAGTATGGTTATTGATGACTATGAAAAGTGGCATGGAAAATAGAATGCAGCCCAATTGTAAGTATTACTATGAAGCCCAGGGCTACTCCGGCTGTCTTTATCCCTTTCCTGTGACAACGTCTTTGCACTACTCCTGTGCTGTGACGTTATTGCATTATTCTTGTACCGTATCAGCATGTGTGCTTTATACTATGATTATATGCTTGTTTCCAATGTTGGGAGCTCACTGTGTATATGGTGGTCTTTGTTGTGTGCACTAAAGGCCCATTTAGACCCAACGATTCTCGCTCAAAGATCGCTCAAAGCTGCCTTTAGAGCGAGAATCGTTGGGTCTAACTGCACGGACATTGTGCAGTTTTCGTTAACGAGTCGTTCATCGTTGTCTTTCAGCTAGCTGAAAAAGAACGATGAGCCTTATCAGTGCCGCACGCTGAGTTCTCAGCGGGATACTGCTAATACTATTGTTTCAGCTGGTATCCCGCTTGGAGAAAACAGCCAGAGTATGAAGAAGACAGCGCTGCAGCTGTCTACTGTATACCCCGCTCGGAGCGCTCAGCTGTATACCAGCTGAGCGTTCCGAGAAGACAACAGCTGTATGCAGAAGATAGCGGTCCGGCTTGTCTTCTGCATACAGCGTGAGCCTTCATTTACACACTTATGCAAAGTGAACGCTCGAAACTGTCACTTAAACTGCCGTTTTAACGAATTTTGAGCGATCATCTTGCCGTGTAAACGCACACAATGATTATCGCTCAAAAGATAATTGTTGTGTCTAAATTAGGCTTAATCCTGTGCTGTGATATTATGGTGGGCATCATGTTTGTACTATCACATCCCTGTGTGCGTTATCCCCAGGCCAGGGAGTAGTCGGAGTAGGTGACCACCTAGAGCTCCATGGGGGGGGGGGGGGGGGGGTGCAAATTATGGACTGGAAGAATGAAGTTATTCTTTACCAACTAACAAGAATTGCTAAAAAAGATGTAAGTGATGATGGGAGTCCCTGAGTCCTGCATGTGACAAGAGACTGTAGAAGAGGGGGATAGTTGTCGCTCCTCATCATTGTATCTGCGGGGTTGTGTACTTGTGGCTTAAAGGGGTTCTGTCATTAGAAAACAATAATTCTATACTTACCTACTCCTCCCCAGGCAGCCTTCTAACCGGACCTTCTCCTGTCTCCTGCAGTCCCCCGGGTCACCTCACCTCCAGCCGGATGATTCTTCTTCTTCTGGTGACAAAGCGTCTATTGCCAGCATTCTCCTTCCTGCACCACTGATATAATGTTCACAGCCTAGCAGGGAGTGCCGAGCTATGGCAGAGACTGTGTATTGCCCCGTGTCTTGTCCCAATCATTGGGGAGGCCAAAATTGTCCAAAGCTTTTCCTATTCTGCACTTGCTGCTGGAGCTGGTCATGATGGAGCAGGGCACTAATCCGACTTCTGCTATGAGATCTCTTTGTTACTTGTTGGTGCAGTCGGCTCTTTATATACTTGTAGTTAACCAGAATTTAGATTACCTCTAAAAGTCAGTCGAACAATAGATCTCCAGGCCATACTTGACACAGCTCTACTTGTTAATTCTCCTTCGCACTAGACAGGGACAGTGTCATCATTAGTTTGCCTCTGTCCTGGGAAAGCATTGGCTGACTAGTGAGTATGGAAAGCATCATTTACCACTTTAAATGAGAGAATACAAACCATAGTACCTATGAATGCTCCCTCTACTGGACAACTGCAGAACTGCACTGCTGCTGATGTTGGAGACAGTAGAGTACACCCCAAGGCAAATCATCCCGCTGTGACATAACGCTTCTTCTTAAGTTCTCCCTATATAAGAGCTTAGAAACACTTATAAACATTCATATTTGCAAAATCTTTTTCTTCTTTAGACAATTATATTCGTGTGTGAAAACATTCAGCACAAAACGTGGAGAACGGAGTCCATCGAGTTCTATGGGTTTATTCTTCTTTCTTCTTTTTGCATGAGCAGAAAAACAGGACTTGCTCTATTTCCTGCACCAAAGAGCCCCATAGAGGTCTACGGGTGGGGGGCAAATGTGCATGTATATACGCACGGATATATACAATATGCCTCACAAATCCGCGCACACTGGCACCTGCTTTGGGTTTACAGCCATTGAAATCAGGTGTGGGGGAGGGGGTATTCCCTGGCCCATGTGAACTAACAGCTGCTGCGCAGATATTGTGCGCAGGCACATGAACAGAGTGCGCTCGCCTGAAGCTGCCCTTCATCTAATGTACTTGAGCCGGCCGGACTTCCCCAACTTCTACATAAACCTGAATGCTCCAATGCATGTTTATTCCAATAGTGAAAAGTTAATATGCAGCTTCCAGACACCCCAGAGCAAAAGATGGGCGAACTCTGAGGCTACGTGCGCACGGACGATTACAAGATTAAAAAGTTGTGCCAATTGGACAACACACGGACGTCCCGCGAACCGTCTGCTGTGCGCCACACTTCACATTTACTTGTGCTATTCTCGTCTGAAAATCAGATAAGAATCGGACATGCTGCGATCCTTTATACTCTGACCCCTGTGACCCCTGTGAATGCATCCCGTCGTTTGTTCTATTTCCATCCAATTTTCGGACCAATTTTTTGGGCCGAAAATAAGACAAAATATCAAAAAAGGTTAACCCTTTCCAATCCACGGTCTGACCTCTGAAGACATTCTGATTTAAGGCTGTACAGCTTCGATGTTGGAAGACGTCCGTCTGGGTTCTCTTACTGTATATTGCCAGCCTCTCTGCGGTCAGAGCCTATCCATTGTGTCTACTCATGCAGTACTGGCTTTAGCCAGCAGATAGCGCTGTTGTATAACTGCAGAAAAAGAGTAAGCCCCCTAGGAAAACCAGGATACAAATTGGATTGGAAAGGGTTAATGAAGGAACTGGGAGGATTGTCAGAAACAGAACATCTTCAGACACAACATTGAGAGGAAGAATCCAGTATTCACAACAGATCCTGCATTGCCTAAGTAGCCAGCATGGGCATGTATTCCAAGAAGAGCCCTTGTCACTGTATCAGAGGAGATCTTCAGGGTCAGATAACATTAACTCCTTAAGGACGCAGCCCTTTTTTTGCCATTTCTGTTTTCTCTTCCTCGCTTTCAAAAAATCCTAACTTTTATTTTCCCATGGATGCAGCTGTATGAGGGCTTGTTGTTTGCGGGACGAGTAGTATTTTACAATGATATTATTTAATGTTCCAAATAATGTACTGAGAAACTTAAAAAAAAGAAAAAAGATGACGCCAAATTTAGTGAGGAGGGGGGGGGGTTTCTTTTTTGGCTGCACTACTTTAAAAAAAAAATGAATATCTTAAAAAACCCTTTTCTGTCTCCATCTTCTGACCACCGCAGTGTTTTTACCATTCTATTGATAGGGTAATGTAAGCGCTTGTATTTCTCCCACGATGACCTGCGGTTCTATTTCTACCATTCTGCAGTACATTTGATTTTTTTGATCAGTTTTTATAAAAAATTTTCTTGGAGACTGAGTGACGACAAGTGTAAGATCGTACTTTTATGGACAAGGCGATATCAATATTTTTTTTTGTCTTGATTTTTTTATTATAAATACAGGAAAAAGTATTTTTTAAAATATCCTTTGTTTTTTACTTCCAGTATGAGACTTGAGTTTGCGATAGTTCGATCACTTACACCATATTGCAATATTTCTGTCTTTTAAGACAGGCCTTTGGCATGTCTTAATAAAATGTCTACAGAAATACTATATACTGCAGTACTGAAGTATTTCAGTATATGGTATCTCTGCAAGCATTCTATTAAGATGTATCACAGACTTATCTTAACAGACAGAAATACATGGCAGTCCTGGAGCCTTTCGAAGGCCCCAGCTACCATAAACTGAATGCTGATTGGGAAATTTAAAGGGGCAACAGCCATTATTGGCATGAATCATGGCTGTTGTGGCTGCATGTCCACTGTCAAATACAGTGGACGTCGGTTGTGTATGGAAGGGGCTCAGCTCCCAATCCCACTCCATACAAACCCCACATACCCAGGATGTACATTTATGTCTTGGGACACTAAAGGGTTAAATACAAGCTTTTTAATCTTAGTAATCTCAGTCTTAATGCACAAATTCATCAATGACCACTAGCTAATACTATGCTATGCCAAATGTGAACATTATCAAACAATCTAAATGTGCTGCATATACAGAAACTTTAGAATTGTAATACCACCAAACCACCACAAGATGTCAGTATATGATAGGAAATAGAAAACAGCACTTGGGTGCAGCTGCCTGACTAGTCTTCGACTACAATTCAATTTGGAATGATGGAGTCATGACCTATCCAGCACTATCAGATTGGTGGGGTATGACTCCTGGCAACCCCATAATCAGCTGATTGAAGGGTGAAGCGTTACCTTCCATGTATTGCTCACTGGGTACGGCTCCTTAGATTTAGTAGCTGCTGTGCCTTGTATTGCAGCTTATTGCTGCTCAGTCTCATTCAAGTGATCGGGGGAGGTGAGACCCCCACTGATCACACTTTTAGAACCCATTCTAATTAATTCTGGTACAATCCTTTTAAAGTAATTTGTGACAAACGCTGCTGGAAGAGATGAGCAGCACCTATGTGGCACCTATGTGGCCCCGCTTATCTCAGCATGATCATCACTTCTGACATTTATGCCAATATCATTTACTGACATGCCAATGGAAAAGTTCTATTGATGTGTATCAGGCTGCCTTTACACAAGCGAGTGCGATATAAGTTAGAGAAAAGCTGGCCTATATCACACTTAGCGATTTTCAAGCCTCTGCAGCGCGTTTCTGCGTTAAAAATGTGCGATTCGCATCGCTGTACATACGTTTTTCAAGCGCATGAAATAAATCGCATGTGATTCCAAAAGTTAGAATAATTCTAAAAAAAATGCATCACACTGGCATGCTTTCATTGCAAGTAATGGGCAGTATAATGCCCAAGGGCAAAGACTGCCACTCAGGGACTGCTGGTTTGCAGCACCTAAAACAAGAGGATTTGATGCTTGTTTGACCCCCAACCCACCCAATGTTTTTCCAAGCTATTGGCTGTGCTCTCCGCCCATTAAAATAGGAGATTACACCAATGTGTATTGAGCACCTCGCTTTTCGGGAGCCCCCGAGCAGCTGCATGTGCTACCTATAATACCTCCACCTTTATCATACAGGTAGATTCTGTACAGAGGCTCAGCTTCCATTAATTGTGAGAAAATCCACTGCCACCACTAGAGGGCAACAGTACTCCAAAAAATGGGATTTTCCCAACACTTTAAAATGCACAATGTAACTAATTGCTATAATAGCGCAGATTAATAAAATGTCTTTTATTTATATTCTATACAAACGGGTAACTTCATTATGGAAATAATACTTTTTTTTGGCTTATAATTAAATTTGAGGCTTTGAGCTCAATTTATAAGTGTATCTTTAGCATGCATATTATGCTATATACTGATTGGGCCGACACTGAAATATAGCAAATGTTTTGAGGTCCAATCCCAGATAGTTTCTTAGGCCGGCTCACACAGTTGGGTCAACGGAAGAACAGCAGTACATCGCGGAAACTAACTGCGAATGGTCAGATAAGAAAAGTATCGCAGACAGGGAAACAACACCCCTTCTTCATGGCTGACACTTGTGTGACCTTGCTTGAACTTCTCTATCCATTCATATACCCCTTTTCACAACTCTTTCTCCATACTGTGCACAAAGTCAATAAATATCGGACCGGACACCCTCAGAACATAAGAAGGAATCACTGCACGCTGCTATTCTATCGTGTAAATCACCAGTGGGGGAAGCCACAAATTAACTGACATAACACGTCTGCACAGCAGTAGTGATGACCGATTAGTGGAATAATCAGTTTGTGTCGGTATTGGGCTTATCATGAATTGGGACGGTCGATTCCATTAAAGTCAATGGGGGTAAAAATCAGGCTCACTAATTTGCCCTCCATAAGGTCCCCAATACAGATAGTCCCCGACTTGTGAACATTCGAGTTACGAATTTCGCTAGATACGAACTATCTGTCCTGCACTATGATGTAATGCTATGGCATGATATCATACTGTGCAGGGACCGGACAGACTTCTATCAAGCCTGATAGAAGCCTGCCCGGTCACATCGCGGCTGCTAGGCAGCCGGGGACCTCCTGAAAGGCCCTAGGGCTGTCTATGCAGAGCGCCTATCAAGCCGTGCGCTTGATGGGCACTCTGCATAGGCAGCCCTGGGGCCTTTCAGGAGGTCCCCAGCTGCCTAGCAACCACACAGCGTCCCGTGATCTCATCGTAGGACGCTGTACCAGCCCCCTGAACGTCGGGTGCAGGCTGTTTCTTACAGCGGGCACCCGGCGGCAGCAGTTCCGACGAGCCACGCCGCTCGTCAGAACTGTTAACACTTTAAATACCGCTGTCAGAGCGGTATTTAAAGTGTTAACAGTTCCGACAAGTGGCACGGCTCGTCGGAACTGCTGCCGCCGGGTGCCCGCTGTAAGAACAGCCGGCACCCGACGTTGTATGGAGCGGCTCTATACAACCATTTGTTCGAATTGCAAACAAACGGACTTGCGAACAGATTCCTGGAATGGAACCTGTTCGCAAGTAGGGGACTAACTGTACAGCTAAAGCCCCCGATGAGCATGGGAAAACAGCTACACATCTAGGGATCTCTGTGATCCTCTCAAAAATTGGTAAAAAAATGTACACTGGTGTAGGGTCACTTATAGCACCGAGGTGTCACTGAAAACAAAAGAAGGCTCACATTGGGTCTCCTAGATCAAAAAGTGCACCAACAAAGACAGCAGACGTGGTTCTTGTTTTAAAACCAATGTCATACATTTTACCAGGAGAAATTCTACCAGGTGAACAGAACAGCCGAGCACGGGCCTCCTCCAAGGAACAGCTGGAGAGCTACCAGAACTATACAAAGCAGGACAGCAGTGTGCAATGTAAGAGGGCAGTTCATGGGGTTTTATTGTGGAATGGATTGTAATATATTTACGTTTTTTTAAGATTGTGTTTTAAGCAACATTTTGTTTAAGAACTGTACCCTCTGGGCGCTGGTTGGGGTAATATGAGTCTGATCCAAGTGAGGCGGGGACTATGTCCTAACTCCACTGAGTGTGCCATCCCAGCACCCAGACAGAGAAACCGCACACCACAAAATCTGTAAAAAGTTTGTTAAAAGGTGATGATGGATAAAGGCTTAGTTACTTCCCGTGGTGATGGCACCAGAAGGAGAACTATCTATCGAGAGTGGAAGGCAAAGCGGTGGCTGAGAACCTGCCAGATCCAGTAGGCTCCTGACCCTCTGAGGACTACAACACCTGTCAGCCCATCCTGATCCTGGGACTAATGACTTTGCCATAGGGCCCCCTTAATAGCATTGTCATAAATTTTGCAAAAGGGAAAGTCTGCCAAGTGACGCCTACACCCAAGCACGGGCCTGCTCCAAGGAACAGATGAAGATCTACCACAGATTTTGTTATGCAAGGCAGCCGATGTGTTGCTTGTTTTCAAAACAATGTCATAAAGTTTGTAAAGGACAAATTCTAGCAGGCGAACAGAACAGCCAAACACGGCCCTCCTCCAAGGAAAAACTGTAAAGCTACAGATGACTCTTGTGCTTTAGAAAAATTTTGTTTCAGGAGAAGGAGGAGGAAACCTGATGACACTACACCTGTTTGATTAACCAGCACCACCATCAGCAGAAGCAACAATATCTCGAGGGCCCAATGTGGTTTTTGATATAAATCTGTGCTCAGTCATATGTGAGTAAAATTTGACAGCATGCTAACTAATCAGTAAATCCAAGTGAAGAAAAGTATGCTCCACGCATACCATCATACCATACTTTATTGAATACACGCACACATATATTACAAGCAAAGATAGACTGAAAGATTGAAAGGTTTTTCGATGTATTTGCATAAAGTGTTAATGGTCATTAATGGCCATTAAACTTTATCATTTTTATTTGCATGTAAAAGGGCCTCCAGGAGCTGTTTACAGAGCCCAGTGAGTGAAGAATCACATGGCCAGCTTTCCTCACAGCTGCATTGTTCTGCTCGTGTCTGGTGATAGATTACAATGTTATCTGCTGGCTCCCGTGGAGATAACAGTGTGTGGTCTACTGAGGGATAAATGTATTTGCTTTACCTCTCAGTAGTTGTACGATGGATTTTAATCTCATTTTAAGATCATCGCTCAAAAAAGGGACATGTAACTATTATCGCTCATTTTTGGCTGTTTAAGCGAATTTTAAGCGATATAATCGTTACATGTAAATGGGCCTTTATATGCTGTACTTTAAAGTCCCTTTCCACTGCCAAAATGAGATTTGTGCTTTTGGCCTCATAGTGGAGATCAAGGAGTGTGGCCACCAAGTAATGATCTGACTAAGGCAAAAAGAACAGTAGCTCCATGCTCTTTTGGACCAAGGTTACACTTTTTGTATAAAGCGCCGTAAACCCGTGTTCAGGTTTCCATCTTTTTATTGCAAATTCATATTGCTACTCGTTTCGGCACTATAGTGGGCCTTTTTCAAGCATAAAAATCATATACATTAAACAGATTATACGTATATATATATATATATTTGTACAGATTAACTTACTATGAGGGATCCATCTAGCGTGCCATGCGATATTTGCTGATGTAATCTAAGGGGAGGAACTTTTCCTCTGAGTCATACGTAGATCACGTGTCCTATCCTTGATATATATATAAAAAATAGAGAGAGAGTTTTTGAACTCTATATAATGGTTATTGTTTATTTCTTTATATATATATATATATAACATTTAGATCAAAAATAATTTTCGATGAAGCCCACATGCATTATATTATATTTGCTGTATTTAATTTATTGTTTTAAGAAAAAGATATAATTCTTATTTTTATAACTGTATATTAATCGTTAATTATATACTAGAAAAGCATCCATAAGGATTATTATACAAGTTGCATATTGCATTGGCAACAGTTACTAATATGATTAGATATGTCTATCATGAGGTAGTTGATCGCTTCTAGGTTGGGTGTTTATATTAGGAAGAAACAAGACTGATAAACTTTTGCCAAAAAGTTGCAGTCCTAGGATAGGACATGTGATCTACTTATGACTCAGAGAAAAAAGTTCCTCCCCCTTAGATGACATCAGCAAGCATCATGGGGTACGCTCAACGGATTCCTCCTAGAAAGTTAATCTATATGTATATAGGGCACTTTATACAAAAAGTGTAACCTTGGTCCTTGGTGACTATTATTCAAAGCTTCTGGTGCGCCAGTGAGTTTTTCATCTCCGGACGTTTGCCGAATCGTGGACTAGGACTCTATACAACGTTAACTTTGATATAGGGTGCAGGTGGGATATCCCCTGCCAGGTTTACCCCACCGGGCACCAGATGAGTGTGATTTCCCCTTTATATCTAATATAATCGTTAGATGCAAAGAAATGCACAAGGCGCAATTCCTATACAATTTTCTTTTGTCTCAGTAATGATTTGATGTTTATATGTGGGCTATGCGACGGTGCTTCTGCAAGCCCTGCAGCATAAACGCACTCATATGCCTCTGGACCTATATTATCCCCCTCCTCCAACTCTTCTTTCTCCTTTATGCTTATCTATTGGAGAAGATGCCCCCTTTCTTGTCCAAAGCAACCCTCGCTGTGGTGTTGATTAATGGTGGACTGACCAGAGAGTTGGGAGATTGGTATGCCTTCCTCCTCCTGTGACAACAGCACATCATTGTCCCTGAAGCCCTGTAGCATCTGTTCCAGCAGGCAGACAACAGGGATGGTCATACTGATCAGTGCCTCATCACCAATGAGCAAACGGCACACACATATTTGATCTGCAGCCACTCCACGGATGTCTAGTGACCAACCTCCGTACAGCGTCTGCTAATGGCATGCACCATCTGGTACTCCGTGATTGCTCTCTGCTGCTGGCTCAGCCTCTGCAACATGGAAATCCACCATGTAGGCACATCGCAGATAGAGTTGCCACCTGGCCTGCCCAGTATTTTTTCTGTCAGGCCAGTGCTGGTATTTTCTTTTTACCAGCCCTATTACAGGCCGGTATTTTCAGAGCCTGCACTGGCCCCTAAAGCCAGTTAACTCTCCTCCGGCAGGGGAAACACAGACCTGCAGAGCCAACAGCTTCCAGGGCCCCGATGATGTCATGTCATGTGATACCCTGTGTGGGAGGAGTCAGGGATCACATGACCATGGGGGCTAAGTAAATGTAGAACTCTGCAGCAGTGGTAGGACTCTGCAGCTGTGTGTGTGTGTTGGAGCTGTGGGATTCTGGATGGATGGATTGAGTGAGTGAGTGAGTGGAGTTGTGTGTGTGATGTGTGTGGGGGTCAGGATGTATGTAGTGGAGCTGTGTGTGTGATGTGTGTGGGGGTCAGGATTGGTGTAGTGGAGCTGTGTGTGTGATGTCTGGGGATCAGGATGGATGCAGCAGAGATGTGTGAGGTCTGGGGGTCAGGATGGATGTCCGGCCAGCACTGCAGTCACAGTGTCAGGACCCGAGGTGGAGAGCAGAGGAGCAGTACATGCGGTATGAAGTATGTCCTGTGTACTGCATGTAATCTTGTATGTTTAGGTAGTATACGTTATAGCAGCTGTACATTTATTTTCTGTACAGGACATATCCAGGTTACATCCGCATCACTATATACAGGGGAGGTACATCTCCTGTATATAGTGATATGGACCATTCTGGGGTAACCTGGGTATCTCATGTATATAATTATATATGTGTAGATTGTATGCGATGTGAGTGTCTGCAGCGTGTTCTCGCGAGTAGATGTTGTATGAATCACACTAAATGTCATCTACTTGCGAGAACATGCTGGACGGGATCCAGGGGATAAAGAAGGAAAAACATGCTGTGATAAGCCACGCCCCCAAGTCACGCCCCGACACACCCTTTTTTAACCATGGCCGGTATTTTTTCGTGACAAAGGTTGCAACCCTAGTCGCAGATGAACTGTCCACCAAAGAAAGAGCAGCTGGGTGTGAAGGCCAAAATTGTGAGCACAGTTTCATGGCGCTTTCCAGCATTGGATGTAAACCTGAGTAATTGGTTAGGAAGCGCTGCACTACCAGGTTTATCACATGGGCCAGGCAAGGTACATATGTGAGATTGCAGAGGCGAAAGGCTCCCAGCAAGTTGGTCCCATTGTCACACATGACTTTGCCTGGCTTCATATTGTGCGGGGACAGTCACAAGTCAGCCGGGTCCTGCAGAGCCGTCAACAGCTTTTTGGCCATGTGGTTGCACTCCCTTAGACATATGAGCTTTAGGACACAATTTAGGCATTTACCACATGCACCGCTGTATGGAGGTCAGATTTTTTTACATATGGATATCTGTGCCGATGTGGAGGGTGTTGAAAGGTGGTATGAAGAGGTGGAGGGGGATGAAGAGGGGACAGACCACGATGAATGTCCCACAACTCTTGGGGACATTGACCCATTGGGCTGTTAAGGATATGTAATGCCCCATGCCATGTTTTTTCGACCAGATTTCTCTAATCAGGCGCACCCTGGCACTGTGTTTTTTCACACCAGGGATATGTTGTCAATCACATGGCAGTGCAGGGCAAGGACAGCTTTTTGGGCAAAGAAATGGCAGCTGGACAACTGGCACTGTGGGAAAGCATGAAGCATCACATTGTGGAAGGGTCTGTGTCCACTAGCCTAAAGGGGAGCATTTCCATTGCATGCACCTGTGCAATGCTTGTGTTCAAGCTCTGTGCTCGTGGATGGTTGGGGTGGGGTTTTTTTCACGTTCCCATAGCCGGGGTATGGAGGGGTGGCTGCTGACCTGATTCACACTGGAATATGGGGTAGATGTCAATGTTAGTGCAGGTGGTGGTGATGGTGGCTGCTCAACTTCTGGCTCTGAAGCATGCAACCCGGTCATTAATTGCTTGCAGAGGAGAGGCCTGAAGAAGTCGTGCTACTCTCCCTACACAAAACTGCCTCTCTGTCCCCACAGGCTACTGCATGAGCGGGGAGGAAGATGTAGTAAGAGGCAGCTACAGTAGCGGAAGAGGGAGCAGCATGAGGCTGACCCTTTACCCAGGTGGGCTAGCCAAGGCAGTGGGTGGTGGGAGTTCATGTGACTCTACGTGTTATTTACATTCTGGCCGCGTTTTAAACTGCAGATCTTACAGATGACTGCTCTTCTGTTATTCAAAGAATGGTCAGCCTGTACATGTCCTGTCAGCAGACCTACCTGTGTTCGTAAAATTGGTGCTACTGCAATTAGTAGTAGCTGGTGGTGATAGTACAGTCTTTAGGTTGGTCTTTGACACCCTACTCTCTGTCTTAGCCTGGTGCTGCCCCGAAACATCGACCTCTTCCTCCCTCCTCTGCAAGCTGCTATCATGATTTTCTCTGTCCGTCCATATTGGGTCAAGTACCTTGTCATCTTCCACTTCCTCTTCATCATCCTTCACCTTCTGAGTGAACTCTATGTTACAGTGAGCACTAGGAGCTGGCATCTCCATTCCTGCATCCCACCGAGTACACATTACCTGAGGAAGGCTGACTGAATGCACTGACCCACCCTCATCTTTCTCTTCAGAGGAAAAAATGGTTAGACATCAGTGTATTCAATGCCTTGGCTTTCGTATTTGCCGGACCGGTGACTTTGAATGACGTCCGAGGCTGCTGACACGCACTGTGTGTGTTTACTGTTTCCCTGTTAATTTTCTTTTTGTTTTATATTAACAAAAAAATTATCGCCAACTAAATAAGCTAAAATCCCTCAGAGGTACAATATGTGAGAGAGAAGGCCACAGAGTATAGCTGGTATCTTTGTGAGCTGTCTCTGTTTGACACACTAGATGTATTTGCTTTTTTATATTTGCTTTTCTTTTTGTTTTATATTACCAAAAACCCCACTGCCAACTAAACAATCTGCAGTTCCTGGGAGGCCCGGCATCTGAGAACAGACGGCCACAGAGTATAGCTTGCATCTTTGTGCACTGTCCCTGTTTGGGGCAGCATAACTAAATTCCCCAAACCCCACTGCTAGCTGCGTAAGGACCACAAATAATTCGTAATGGTCAAACGATGTCTGAGGCCACAAACAGAGAACTGCAATGTTCCCCACGCTAAAGCATATTTTGTCTGCATGCTTTGCTGCTATATACGTTGACCATGTTTCCTATAGGCATATAAATGTGATATAGCGACTTTCACTGCCCCCTTCCAATAGAACCCCATTAAGGTTCTCTGCAGGTATACAAACTTTCACACCAGCAGCAATGTATCCTCTGTAGAATATCTGTCCCTAACAACAGACCATGTATTATATAGGCATATAAATGTGATGCAGCTTCTGTGATGCACATTTTGTGATATCAGCAAGGTGCCCTAGCTGCTGAATGGCTGCATGCTGACCTCTGCAGTAGGCATTATGGTAAATTCAGCTTTCCCGCAATTTTTGAAAAAGAAGCGGTTCGGACTAACCCGACTTGATTTGCAAAAATCAGGACAATTTTGTCGCCCAGCCAAACAAGATGAGCAACACTATACAGCAGTAAATCGGGGGACTGCGACCTACAATAATGGACAACGTTGATAAGACAATGTGGAGAACAGACGTTTTTAAAAAAACTGGAGTGTGAATATTTGTGACCCACCCTCATATATTATATATATATATATATATATATATATATATATATATATATATATATATATATATATATATACATACAGTATATCTCAGTAGTGCACAAAAGTTTTAAATAGGTCTGGAAAAATTCTGCAAAGTAACAATCCTTTCAAAAATAGGAGTGTGAGGGTGCATTCAGACGACCGTATATCGGCTGGGTTTTCGCGCCCAGCCTATATACGGCATCTCTGTCTGCAGGGGGAGGAGGCTGGAAGAGCTGGGAGCAGTGCTCTGAGCTCCCGCCTCCTCTCTGCCTCCTCTCCACCCCCTCTCCGCCCCTCTGCACTATTTTCAATGAGGAGAGGCGGGACGGGGGCAGAGCCAATTCCCGCCACTTAGCCCCACCCCCGTTCCGCCTCCTCTTATTGCAAATAGTGCAGAGGGGTGGAGAGGGAGTGGAGAGGAGGCAGAGAGGGGGAAGGAGCTCAGTGCACTGCTCCCGGCTCTTCCAGCCTCCTCCCCCTGCAGAGAGAGAGACTCTGTATATTGGCTGGGCGTGAAAACCCAGCTGATATACAGTTGTCTGAATGCGGCCTTAGTTTGTTTACGTCAATTAACAAAATGCAAAGTGAACGAACAAAAGATAAATCTAAATGAAATCAATATTTGGTATCACCACCACTTGCCTTCCAAACAGCATCAGTTTTTCTAGGTACACTTGCACAAAGTCAGGTATTTTGTATGAATATAGTCAGTTGATTAATCAACTATACCAAACAAGTGAGAATGATCATCATATGTAGGTTAAAACATAGTCATTAACTGAAATAGAAACAGCTGTGTAGGAGGCTTAAAACTGGGTGATGAACAGCCAAACTCTGCTACAAAGGTGAGATTGCGGAAGACAGTTTTATGTCACAGATGACACGCCATGGCAAGACTGAGCACAGCAACAAGACACAAGCTAGTTTTACTGCATCAGCAAGATTTCAAAGCAAGGTTTTAAGATGTACCATTCAAGCTCTTTTGAAGAAGCACAAAAAAACGGGCAATGTTGGGGACCATAGATGCAGTGGTTGGCCAAAGAAACGTAGCACAGCAGATAAAGGACACATCCTGCTCACTTCCCTTCAAAACTGGAAGATGTCCAGCAGCGCCATCAGCTCAGAACTGGCAAAAACCAGTGGCATTCAGACACACCCATCTACTGTTTGGAGAAGTTTGACCAGAAGTTGTCTTCAATGAAGAATCTTGACAAAGCAACTCAACCATACACAAAAACATAGGAACTGGGGTGCAGAAAAAAGCCAGCAGGAGCCCTGGACTAATGAGCCAAAATTTGAAATTTGGTTGTAACAGAAGGCAATTTGTTCACTGAAGGACTGGAGAGCGGCACTGACGGGGGGCTCCAAATCAGCTGATTGGCCTGGGTCCTGAGTGGTGGACCCCAGCCAATCAACTATTTATGACATATACTGAGAATATGTCATTAACAGAATTTAACTGGTAAGCCCCTTTAAGCCCTGTGCTGATTGGCTGAGAGACTGAGCTTATAAAGGGAGGCCTCAGAACTTTCCAAAGTGTGATACAGAAGAAAAAGATCACAGCAGAATATTATCCAGTCAGCCAATTGAAGTGGTGGAGGCCACCACTACCTTGGGATGCAGCGCAGGCCAAGAAGCAGCCTTATCTATCCTGCAAGTGGTAAGCTTAAGATTTCAGTGTGGTAGCCAGCAGCATTCTCACCTGAAAAGTGAGTGATGCCTGTACGGAAAACAGGACACAAGATACTGAAACTATTTGGGGAAGTGCCCATGAGTATGGCCTGTTTACTGCTGCTGTTGCTGAGAGCTGCAAGCTGACTCAAAAAAGTGGCTTCACTAACAAGGTAGGTAATGGTGCAGGTGGGTGTGTGTTCCTCTATGAATGCAGCTCTGTTATTAGTACTCTTGTGTGCAGGGTTCCTAGGTTCAAATACCATGCCTTCATAACATCTGTATGGACTTTGAAAAACTCTATCCAGATGTTGTCCTTGGTCAGATTTGAACCTAGAGCTCTAGCATTGCGAAGCAGCACTGCTAACAAATGAGCCACAATACCTGTTGTTTCTGCTTCAGAGGAGGAGAAGATCAGGAAGAATAAACACAATGTGAACATAAAAGCACTATCCAGATGTCGCTCGTGGACAGATTTAAACTTAGAACTCCATTGCTGCAATCCTAGCAACTAAACTACCAAACTTATTCCTTCTTCTCCCTTTTCCAGAGGGGAGCAAGAATAATAAACACAGAGAAAACATACAAACTCCATGTAGAGGTTGTCCACATTCAGCTGGGAACCAAGAACCTGAGCAGTGCTAGCCACTGAGCCACCAGACTGCTTCATCCTACTTCTTCTTCTCTGGGAGAGAAGAAGGGGAAGAAGGGGAAAATCTTTATAGTCTCTCTGATCTTTTTTCTTCTCCTTATTTGTCTTCCCTCCACTTTCTTCTTCTCCTTCTTCTCCACTAGAAGTGGAAGAAGGAAGAAGGAAAAGAAAGAAGAACTAGAAGGCAAAAAAAAGCATGGTGGCTCAGTCATTACATGGTTGCTTTGTTGGGGTCCGAGGTACAGATCTGTCCAATGGCAACATTTGGATGGTGTTTTTATACTCTGTGTTTATTCCTCCTGTTCTGTAGCTGTTGTCCTTGATGGGATTTGAACCTGTTACTTCAGCACTTAAAGGTAAGAGCACTAATAAAGCTGGACACCCACTAGCATTTTTTTCTATCTTGCGCTGCGAGAGCAAGTGAAAACACTCGCCTCGCAGTGCAAGAAAAACGCTGGAAAATCACTGGAACATCGCCAGTGTTTTCAATGGGGCCAGCGGCAGCAGAAGTCCGCGGTATTCTCCCTATGTTTTCAATGGGGCTAGCGCTGCTACCGCTGGCCCCATTGAGAACACTGGCGATGTTCCAGCGATTTTCAGCGTTTTTCTTGCACTGCGAGGCGAGTGTTTTCACTTGCTCTCGCAGCGCAAGATAGAAAAAAAGGCCAGTGGGTGTCCAGCCTTATGGGAACTCTCTGGATGTCGTTATGGGACTTGCGAGTAGAGTTAATGTGCATAAAATTATGAATGTCCAAAAGATGCTCTAAATCTGTCAATTATGTTTAATCATTTGTCCTCATGTCAGCGATTCTCAGCCCATGTAGAAGAAATGTAAAATAGCATCAATCAACATGCTTTGTTGATCGGCAGTCTTAATATCAGGCCAAGGATCAGCCCATCCAAAAGGACCCTAACACTAACTATGTGCAAGGGCTAATAAATGTCTGAGCAGTCTCTACCCAGTGGTAAGAACCACTTTTGCCCCTTTTGCCCTTTTTGCCCACCCAATAAGTCAGCTCTGGTAACAGCAGAAGGCATCACAGCAGCTTCACATTTCTAGTGAAGAACAAGGTGTTCCAATCAAACTTCCTACATTGTATCAGTTTGTAGAGCAGAAAGTCTGAATGGTAGGAAAGTGAAGCTACTGGAAATATAAGATCAATTCCATTTGTTTCGGCACGCAGTAATACCCCACTATCTGTACTCCATTAGTAGCACATCCACCCTGTACTCAATTCTTGCCACATTCTCTCCAACATATCCACCTCTACAATAGCAATTGTATCATGGATGGCAGCTTGCAAATCTGAGAGGTCATTCACTGTAGTTACAAATACACGGTCCTTGACAAAGCCCAACAGAGTAAGATCTGGTGAACCGGGCAGCGACCAAATTGGTCTGCCGCGTATGAACCAGCAATCTGGAGAGGTGCTATTGAGGGAACGTTGAACTTCTATACTTCAATGTGGGAGAGCCCCATTTTGCTGGAAGATGCTGTTAGGTCGCAGATCAGCTACTTGGGGATACAGGAACTGTTCCCACATGTCAAGGTATACGGGGCCAGTTACTGTAAGTTCACCAAAAAAATACACTGATAATCCAGTCCTCATTACACTACACCAAAAAGTCCATTTTGAGCTGTCTCGGACATGTTTTCGGTAGACTTGGGAATTTTCGGTTCCCTATATCCACACATTATACATATTGACATATTCTGGCAGATGAAATGTGGCTTTGTCTAAAAACAAGATGTTTCCAAGAGACTGTTGGTGTTGATACAATGAAGCACTTTAGTAGCAAATTCCTGTCTACTTGGTTTGTTGTCTGGTTTCAACTGTTGGACAATTTGCCCTTTACAAAGACACATACAAAACTGCTTCTGCAATACTTGAGGCACTGTAGTTAATGGTACATCGCATTGTCTTGATGCTTGGCGAATTGATTTTCTTGGACTTCTCTGTCTTCCACTTTCTAATTGGAAACACCTTGACGACCTCCTCCAGATTGTTTTAGAACACTTCCAGTTGTGACAAACGTCTGGAACCACAGCTTCACTATTTTTCCATCATGGGCATCTCCTCTGTACATTCGGTACTGAAATGATTGATTTATCTTCAGCATGCCACACTGCTGTTTGCGCACGGTGTTGGGGAGTCACCATTTTGCTTCATGCCACCGTGGTGCCAAGTAGATAGTGAGGCCTTCAAGATAAGAGAAAAGGCCTCATTTATTAAAAGTATCTAGCAGTAAAACTGTCGTTGTTGCCTGTAGCAACCAATAGCACAGCTTCTCTTTTCTTATACTACTGAGATAAGATGAAAGCTGCACTGTGATGGGTTACTATGGGCAGCAAAGACGGTTTTACTATTAGATGGGTTTGATAAATGAGGCCCAAAATTCATTGAGTTTTTCTTTCATTACATCCATCATTTATCAGAATCTCATCATACTGATTAATTGGAATGCAGGAGGTTTGAGCTGAACAGCCTGCGTAGAGTCGTCTTAGAATCGTCCTCACGTATTATAAATTCTAGTTACATCCAGGAAGGGGCTGTAGATGTCGGATTGTCTTTTTTTTACTTTGAAACACCTCTTAGTTGCCTGGCAGAAGAGAATCTATGAACAGCCACGCGTTTTGTGTATTGTATTGATATTGAAATGAGGAGGATCTGCATGGGAAGTTAACAGCAATGAATAGTCTGCAAGAGCATTGAGTTCAGTCCTTCTTCCTGTTTGAAATGCTTACGGATGGCAGACACCCTCGGGGCATCCAGAGAAACTGTTGCACCATCTATGAATATATATGCAGAGATTCATTGCTTTTTAATTTATGAACAAAGCCATTACAGCGAATTAATATTCACCCACAGTCACTTAGCTCCTGGTTGTGCCACTATCATTACCCAACCACTGAATATCTGCACTCAAGGAAGGAGAGCGTGCCCCGTCAGCCGGGCGGCAATGACAATGGAAACACATATTAGTGATAGAGAACACAGCAGCTAGCAGTATAATAGATTACAATGGATATGTGATGTCATGGCTGAGGTTTAGATTTGGCTTCTAGGGCCCTCTTACTCTGCACCATGGACGTGTCATGTGAATGATCTTTAAGTCAAGTGTTTTTGCTCAAAAATTGTTAGGTGTAAATACATGCAGCGACCGAATGACCAGCAATAAACAGTAGATTCTCACTGATTGGATCTTTCATGTGGACTTAAACATCATCGTTTGTCAGCAGCAAATCCTTTCATATACACAGAAGTCTTCATGATTTGGTGACTAAAAAGCAATAAAAGAAGGGTTGACCATAAGAGTGGTTATGATCCAATGAGCGATCAAAACTGGCCAACTACTGGTCAGTATCAAGCTACTTCACTGCTCATCATACGCTTATTCCAAATTATCTTGCAGTGTAAGTTTCAGGATTCGTCATCTGCAAATACATCATTTAAATTATACTTAAAGGGGCCATCAATAGTTGATTGGCTGGGGTCCATTGCTCAGGACTCCGACCGATCAGCTGAGGGGGGGCACAAGCAGTGGAAGTCTCCGCTCCGACCTCTTTGTATTTGATCTGTGTAGGTTATCAATAGTATTCTTCCTGGAAAACCCCTTTAAAGCGACCCTGCAGGCTTGGAGAAGCAAAGGTGGTCGCACCACTACTCTGACTACCTCAGGCACACTGCATCAGTGGTCTAGGACATGATATGCTAATATGACTGGTCAGTGCTGTTCATGAGGACAGGACTAGGTAATTAAAGCAAGTGTATAGTCTTAGGGCGCCTGCACACGAGCGGAAATTCTGCGGCGGGATTTCCGCCGCTGGAAGCCTGCATAGGATTGCGTTAACAAACGCAATCCTATGTAGACGGCCACGGTTTGGCCGCGCGAAATCTTGTGCGGCAAACAAACCGCGGCATGTTCTATTTCTGTGCGGCGAGCCCCGCACAGAAATGTCACTCACCCGCCGCTGGCTCCGGTCTGCGCATGCGCCAGCTGCCCGGCCAGCCGGCACATCAAACAGCCGGAGCCGCGGGCGCGGGTGAGTACGTGCCGCTCTCTGCAGGCGCTCGGGTTGGGTTCATGCGGCGAGAATCCTCGCCGCCGGATCCGACCCGCCCGTCTGCAGGCAGCCTTAGACTAATGATGCCCAGTGTCATCAGGTAGTCATGATGTAGCCATCATTGTTTCTCCAGGCCCCGGGGGTCACTGCAACTGGGCCATCCAGGGAATTTGTTTTTTTTAAAAGTTACTCAGTATCATGTTAAGATATAAAAGATGGCATCCTTATCTCGCCCAATCTCCTGCTGCTCCTTCTTCGATGGTCCCTGGATCTCCGCTACTTTTTGTACACTGCTGCAGTCATGACATCACAACAACGAGGACATGTGACTACTGAAACCAATCACCAGCTTGCTTCTGCCAGTGATTAGCTGCCGTATTCACACAACTCGGGGATCGGGTGAAGGGGCGGATCTTCTTTTATGTTGTTCCATTAGGCTGAACAACTTTGCAAAAAAGTTTGTTGTCTGGCTAACTCCTTTAACCCCATAATGATGCCGACTCGTTTGGTACTTAATGACACAGCAATTTATAAAAATCAATATTTCTTTTCTGCATTTCGAAAGCGATGACTTTTTTTTTCTAGATTTATGTCTTTGTAGTCATAGAGGAGTTGTTTCGGCTTTTTTAATGGCCCCGTTTTATCTTTCCCTAGACGGAGCCTGATGAGGGCTTGTTTTTTAGCGACAGGTTCTAGTTTCCACTGGTACCGTTTTGGGGGACATATGAGTTTTTGATCACTTTTTATTTTGTTTGTTTTGAGAGTCGGGATGAACAAAAAACAACAATTCTGGCTTTGCTTTTTCTGATGGTGCTCACTGTGCAGAATAAACAACATGAGCATTCTATAGTTCGGGTCGTTATGGATACGGCGATTACAAGAACAAGAACGTGCGCTGATGAAGATATTGAACTAGAACTAACAGCGAGATACTGTAAGAGCGAATGCGTTGTATAGGATTGTTCAGGGGGAAGCCATATATTATAATAACCTATAAATAGGAGGCGGCGGACTCTTTACGACTGCAGTGTGGGTAAGAAATGACAATGCAGACCCCTGGCTATATTTGGATGCTGCCACCCTCCCTTTGTCTCTGTCTCTGTCCAGCCATGGTCTTTGGACCGACAATGAGCCTCCTGATTTTACTGTAGGAGGTGATTAGAGCAAACGAAAAAAAAAAAACATAGCTGCAGATCTATGGGAAAATGGACAGCAGTCTCGGCCGTAGATCACTAAGTCTCGCTCCGAACATAAAAACAATTGAGCATTAAAAAAAGGAAGCCACTTACGAGAATAGTCAGACCTGATGTTACATTGCTTTAGTATTTTGCATTAGGTCTGTGGTTATATCCATGGGGAGCGAACTAGGGGGATGTGATAGACTTTGCTTTCAGCAAGGGAACGTATATACAGATATGTGTTGGTTTAGGGAACCTATAAGGGGAACAGAGAATTCCTTCAGAACATGCTGGAGGAATTTGGGGTCTCGGAGTACACTTTCCCCACCCCATGTTCTGTATTTGGGTCAATGTGGTAATTCATTGCAGCAGTTGGTGTCACACTGTAGTGGATGGAATTTATAGAAATCCTGTTCACACAATGGGTGTAATGCCCTCAAGCAGGGGGGATTGGGAACCCAAAGTGGCCCCATGTTGTTGGTGTGCCCAAACCAGTAGCAAGTGAGGAGGACAGAAGTAGGCAAAAAGTGGTAGGAGTGGAAAAGCCTATGCAGCATGCATAGCTCAGCTCGCCGCAGCAAACTTTCTCTGGAGTACAGAACATGTTAGGACTAAGACTATAGTTTAAAGGAGTTTTCAGAGCAACTACTATTCAGGACCTATCTTTAGCATCAGTAGTAAATAGTTGATCATCTGGGGTCTGCTGCTTGGAACCCCGGTCAACCAGCTGTTCAGATTCCTGCAGTCAGCGCCATAACATAAGGTATGGAGCAGAAGCAAATAGCTCCAGCCCCTGTGTAGTGGCCGGCGCTGGTAATTGCAGGTGCGGCTCTAATTAGGCTGTGCTGTCAACTTAGCCTAATGGACTGCTTTGCAGTTTTAGACTCATGGGGAGTAATTCTTCGCTATACTGCATATATCAAAGATCGCACACTGGGCGTCTTTGTGGGTATAAATAAATAACGGAGTAAATCTTATTAAAGTCTATTTAAGAAAATTTACGCTGTTAAAATATTTTGCTGCTTTAAATAAATTGTGTTATTTGTATAGCGCCAACTTATTCTGCAGCACTTACAGGTACTTTACTTATTACCCCCCCCCCCCAATGCTGGGCACTCATTTTACTGACCGTGGAGGTATGGAGTCAACCTTGAGCCAGCTACCTTAACCATGTGGGGGTTGAACTTGCAACCTTCAGGTCGTGAGCCTCTCGAGAGCTTAGGACTGCATTCTGCTGACAACACACTGCACCACATGAGGCTCTTTTGTGTATGGGTAAAAACCACATACAAGTCATACCCCTGTAATGCTCATGGCCTATATAGTTTCATCAACTGTCACTAAAAAAAATCCCCATATACCAAGACCCGCATAACTAATGATTAGGCAGTACAAGGGCTTTTACCCACTAGCGGGGTTTTTTTGCTGCTTTTTTCCCCTAATGTCAATGGGACTTTCTAATGTTAAAAATGCAAAAACGCAAACTTGCGGGTTTTTTTGTGCATTGCATTTTTAACATTAGAAAGTTCCATTGACATGAGAAAAAAAAAACGCAGCGAATTCGCAGCGGAAAAAAAACCGCTAATGGGTAAAAGCCCTCAGGGCCAAAAATACCATCAAACCTTTATCAAATATAACAACCACATAGTTACTAATACACTGTACTGTTAATAAATAAAGGCCACAAAGATCAGTATTACTACTAATAACATTATATGAGGGCTAAAAAATACTGCAGACCGTGACCACGTTACACCCCTACATAGGGATCAATACCAACATATGATCACTGAGAAAAGTCTGCTACAAAAATCAACAATAACGCTACATGAGGGCCAGATAATATCCAGACCAGGACCACATAATACCACCATAGTGTTGCTGAAAAAACACTATACAAAGACCATTGTTACCCTCCATACAGTGACTATATAGTGGTAAATATCAGCTCTACACAAGTGCTCTGCAGACTGTATAAGTGATTATAGTACTGTTATAGCCAGTGATCATAGGTGACATTGTCTATGACTAGCATCATTGGACTTTCCCTTTTCTTCTCCATCTAGCCCAGACCATCATGATAACATCTAGTCTCTGTGGAATTTGACACTCCGACATCTTTGACTCCTCAATTTCCCAGCCACCTGACTTTGTTTTCAAACCGCTACATAATCTCTTCACCCACAGTACCCCAGATAGTAATAATGCCACCTGTGGTAGACCACACAATAATAGCAGCCCCTTTTGGTGCTACTTGTAGGCCCCACAATGTGCTTCTTTTAGTGCCTCAAGCACAGGAAAAGTGCCCTCACTCAATAATAATGCCCCTTAAAAGCGAAAGCTCAGTAATAATGCCCCTCATAGGCCCACATTACGTAATAATGATCCTCATAGATCCCATTCAGTAGAACAATGTGAGGATGCATTGAAGCAGGTTCCAACCCCTGTGTATAGAAGGCCACAGAGAACTGCAAACGTTGCTGCCTTGGGCTACAGCTGAAGTCTGGAATTTGTAACCATAGTGTCTTAGGGGGAAGACGGAAAGATTTCATGTCCAACTATTCGGGATCCGTAGGAACCAGTTAACATTACTTGTAGTACTTGTAAAACAATCTATTACTTGCTTATAAATAGTGTCTTTGTGTGCAAAAGTTATTGTATTCAGATTTAGATCTCTTTAAGAACTGAAGGGAAAGAGCTCTTCTGGCTAGAGGGTGCTGGTTTCCTCTTTTCCCTCCCAGTACCCTTGTGTTTGCATTCGTGGGAACCGCGATGTGTTCTCTGTGTCTGTGCAGGTGGCCGGACATGAGGTGAACAGAAGTTTTTCATATCATATGCATTCTCCTGTGCGTTGGTGTGAACTGGGTCCTGTTCAGCTTGGATGAATTACCATGTAGGGTGAGCCAGGCCCCAGATGGCTCCAGCATAGGGCCATCCCTTATTGTCACGATTGCCTCCCTTGCAGGCAGGACTCATAGGCGAGTTGTCTTGCTAGAGTAGAGACTTACGAGACAACGAGGACCCTTGTCGTGGGCTTGTGGGCTTAAGTATATTGGCCAAAATACAAACCAATACATGGTACATACTGTAGCCATCTGCTTATACATGTAGGTATGCTAGGTAAGTGTTTTGGGAGTTTTGTCAGTCATTCTGTCATGTCTGTTCATGAATGCCGTTTGCAGTTCCCTTTGTTGTGGTGTTAGTGTGTGTCCTACCCTAATCCTTCTTACCAGCCCATATTTTGGTTTGCAGTCACCAAAACCAGGAGTTAGAGCAAGTTTTGATTTGTAACAATGCATACAGATAAACAATGTTCTGACTCCAAGGGAACTACTAGGTTAGCATTGGAAATAACTGTTAACAATGTAAATCTAATGTATTGTAAAAAGCCTTAAAAAAGCTTTTTTTTTATCAAAGAGGTGCATACTTTAAATTTACAGATTAATCAGTTACGTTTGACTGTACAAGCGTTTCAACGTTCAAGTTGCCGCCATGAAAATTTTGCAAATTGGGAGTTTGAACACTATAGGACTGAGTCAGCGACTTATAGCCATAATTTCTTGAGGGGGGTTTTGGGGGATCAATCTGGGGCCAATAATGCATTATTATCTCCGTCTTGAAGCCAATTGTCCATTCATAGCAGAAATTCCTGACCTTATTGTGGTCTCGCCATTCCCTTCCACTACTGAACAACAATAAATACCTTGGTTATTATGCTGCTACCCTATTTTGATCAAGTTGGGCAAGTGTTCTGACAGCAAAAATCTATAGCTACACAAGTGGATACCATCAGCAAGTATGAGTTTCCTTATTTTACCCCTACAATGACTATAATCTATTTACCAGAACAAGTGAACATAGACCAGGGTTCTGGATTGTAACTACAGGAGAATGAGGAAATGAGAATAAATTAAGCTGTCTCTCAATGAAAGGAAATCAACTGTAAATGTTAATGTCTCCTTATCTATTGATGAGTAATAAAATGTATCAGTATGGGGCATAAATCATGTATAGATCATCTACAGAAAGATCCTCATATGCATATTTACTGTGTGGCCATTTAATATATGCTACTTACAATGAATGTCATCCCAACCGATTATTAATGGGATGAGACGTCAGTTGATCATACATACGACCCAGATGGGTGACTGGGACTTTATATTAGCACTTGTGGGAATCGTACAGATTTTATTGCCTTCACCTGATCAACAGTAATATTTTACAGTTTGAGTTTTGGGTAATTTGAGTTTTTTAAATTCTATTATATTTTTGAGCTTTCATTTTTGGATTAAAGGATACAAAGTTACACTATCCTACCCAAAGTAATTGGACACCTGAGCAAGAATCAAAAGTAGTATTTATTTCCATATCTTAATACTTAGTGCGGCCTCCGTGGCCCTAATGACGTTGGATACTCTCCATGACACACTTTCTACTTACGTCTGATACACTTCAGTTTGTGTTTCCATCCATTTATCCTGCAAACGTCTGTCGAGTTCCATCAAAGAAGATGGACGCTGTTCATATTTCCTGACCCAACGTTCCAGTTTATCCCAAGGATGTTGAGTAGTGTTCAGGTCAGGACTCTGTACAGGTCAGTCCAATCATGGAAAATCCATATCCTCAAACCAACATAAGACAGCGTAGGACCTGTGACAAGGCAGATTGTCTTGTTGGAAGTTTTGTGACCATTCCCAGAGTATTGCCATATTGTCGGCAGCACGGTATTGTCTACAATGTCAGGGTCCACCTCCGTGTCCATGGTTCTTGCCACTACAACCAACAGACCGAACCATGCCACGTAAAACATCTTCAGACCATAACAGAACCTCTGCTGTACTTAACTGTTGGCACAACACACTCAGGCAATAGGCATTTCCCAGGCTCCTCCACACCCAGGTACGTATGTCTGATCTGAAGATGGAGTAGCGTGATTCATCACTCCATAGAACGTTCTTCTATCGCTCAACTGTCCAATGACAACGTTCTTTGCACTATTGTAGACAGCCAATATATTGTGCTAATGGACGGCTTGCGTGCAGTGGCATGAACGATAAATTCAAGAGCATGCAGTTTCCACTCCAAACTATATCTGACCCCCTCCGAGGGTCTGTATCTCATGTAGCATGGTTTAGGACATGTGGTATGCTAAGACATGATCCATTCTACTGGTAGGGGTGTCCAAATGTTTTTGGTAGAATAGTGTATGTCTGTATGTCAGTAAATCAAACATGGTCATCTGAGTTTAAAAATATTCTTAAATACTGAATTAGAAAACTCTAATTGAATTGATAGATGGAGACCCTCATTCAGCTCCCTACAATGTATTGTCACGGTGTGCTCCTGGAACCTGTACTACTATGTGTTTCCAGGATCACACTGCTACAGGTGTGGTTGATTTGGCTGGCTGATGGTGTTTATTTCTCCAGCCAGCCGATCACCATCGGTCTTGTGTGCATATATACCAGCCGCTCTTAGTAGAGGGTGCTGGTCATTTTGCCATTTATCCATTTCCCTCTCAGAATTCTGGTGCTTGGAGTCATGCATGTTCTGTTTTGGTGTAAATTGCATGTATGATGTTCTGAGTGGGTTTCCCTGGTCCGTCTGTAGGTGTGGCAGACACCTGGTGTGAACAGTGATGCATTTAGTGTCTGTTTACAGGTGTTCAGACATTAGGTGTGTTTCCCTTGTCTGATGTTCCTGCCTGTTACCATCTAAGGCGAGGCATGCCTCTAGGTTCCAGTGTGGGGTCATCTCTATTGGGACAATGTCCCCGCTTGTAGGCAGGGTTCCCTTTTTGGGGTTTTAGTTGTCTTGTTAGAGTAGGCACTAACAAGACAATGAGGACCCTTGACAAGCGCAGAACCAAGATGAGTCCATTGTGGCCCATTAATATTCATATATGCATGCTTTCCATGGCCTCCTCCTCCCTCTAGATGCTGATTGATAGGTCTTTCCATATGCACAGTAACACAAAGAGACCTGCGAACCATCATCTGGAAGTAGGTGGAGAGTGGGGAAAGTGTGCATATATGAATATGCATAAGCTTCATTGGACTCATCTCTGGTCCAGCCCACCAAAGTTTCAAAAGTAAGATTTGCAAAACAACTAAACTGATTGGTATCAGTGACAGACCGCTGAAATCGCCATGTCTGTCACTATATGTGCTGTCCGCAGCCCGGCCAGCTTAGGAGCCCTGACAGGTTTCCTTTAAAGGGGTTGTCTTACTGTGACATGACTTTTTAAATTAAAGATAGCATAGGGATCAACTGATCTCTGGGGGTTTCAGACGCTGTACCCATGGGAAAACTACTAAAGAGTATTATTACATGTAATGCATGGAAGCAGAGGCGTAACTAGAAGCTCCATGGCCCCAATGCAAACTTGTAACAGGGCCCCCAACTATAATGCTTTATTCATAGTACTGGGCTTCCTATATGGAGAAGAGAGGCCTTATGGGCCCCCTAAGGCTCCTGGGCCCAGGTGCAACCGCATCCCCTATAGTTACACCAGTGCATGGCAGGACTTGGTCCGCTTTACTTAAAACTGATCTTTTTTGGTGGCACTCCACTCTAACCAATGGAGTGAAGATCCCTCCGATGATGTCTATATCTGTCCGAATGGGCCATATTTAAATGGTTTGCCTCTTCTAAACTTAGCTTTACTTTTGCAACCCATGGTTAAGACAATAGATGGAGAGCACTGGTCTACGGCTCATATTAATGTATGGTAAGTGGTGGTTTATTATGTACAGGGGATATGTAAAGTAGAAGAGTTGCACAAGTATCAGACTTGCATAAAATGTCAAAGGCCAAACGCAATAATTTTTACCAAATGTCTTGTGAGTATTTGGAAATCATTTGACGCTGAATAATTAAGAACGGGTTTGCAGTAAACATATAAAAAATTGATACGTATAAAGCGAGATGACATTTTAGTGAAGTCGATTTTATGCAAAGTTGCAAAATGCTTGACCTGTCTTATATACTGTATGTACTAAGGACAGCGATCTTCAGCCAAGCCCCGCCACGATAATATGAATGTTTATGAGAAAGCCCTCCTCATTTGTAAGTAGCACGTTGTTGGATAACACCAGGTCACACAGCGTAATATAAAATAGATAAGGTACATACGCATGGAGGAAGGGAAAGGTGAGGAGGTTCACTAGATTCTGGGACTACTTCAGACTAGAGATGTAACAATTCTAGATGGGACTAATTAAGCCTCATAGTTGATGCAGGATTTGGCATCTGATTTATTTCTCTCCCGAATGAAGAAAAAAAAGCGTTTTCTATACTATATAATGACTCCTATTTGTTTACCTGAATAGTAAATGGCCTATTACTTTGTGAGCGCCGTCTATTAATTAGCTCTCTTGGTTTTTACATCAGTGGCTGTATAAGAAACAGGAAAATTAAAAATATATGACACTACTAAAGCATATGTCTACCATCAAATACCGGCACAGCAAACATCTGGTTAAATGCATTAATGCAAAGTCCTACAAGTGTAATCATTTTACCTGGATGCTGGGAGGGTCGGTATCTGGTATTGTAGCTCAGCCCCATTAAATTAGGAGAATTTGGTGCACACCGGTTGTAATGTCTCTTACCAGACTTATGGATTCTCTGGACTACAATTGGTTTAATGCTGGTTAGACTGGTGTGCAGAGTTAAAGGAATCTCCCTGTTCTTCACCCTGAACTCTTGCAAAGAGCTATGGACTTTCCCAGTTGGATTCCCAGGCCGCAGGTCACAGAATGGTCACCAACTGGTGGTAGTAGTACTGACAGCAGTAGCATAGTCAGGAAATGAGCCAAGGGTTGTCAACAGGAATGCAGTCAGTGTGTAACGTACCAGAGGACCAGACAGAAGTGTAGTCCGGAATGGGATCAAGGTAGCAGATGAACAATCCAAAGGGTGAGACAAAAGAAAAATGCAGGAAGAAGGTCGACTAATTGGATACCATTCTTTGGATTCATGGTTGCTCGTTGAGACTCATTGCCAGAGCTGGGTGAGGAACGCTTGTTCACTTGAATGGTTCTAAGCTGCAGTACTAGATACGGTCCACCGGGAAAATGTGGCTGTTTTTTAGAAAAATCTTTAATCTCATACAATTATTTTAAATAATCACTGACCTTTGAAATAACTTGTAGCATCTGACAGCCATTGCAGTAACTATCAAAATTGCAAAACACTTTATTTACCTAAAATTATGTTTTTGGGCTGAAAAATCACTCTGAAGTGCTCGCCAGTGGGGGTTTCCCTTCCTTTTAATTTGCTGTCCACTGCCTGTTGTCAAGTGTTGTTTGTCAAACTACTAACGAGCACTTGTCCGTGAGTATGTATGTATGTGTGTGGGTGCTTCTCATGCTCTGCCCCTGGTAACGTCATCTCTTCACCCTGGCTGATGTCATTGCCGGTCCTACATTACATATAAAACACAGAGCCTGGCCGACAGAACAAGAAAAAAGTTAGGAAGAGCAGGACAAAAATAACAAAATGAGAATACAACTAAGCCGTTATTATCTCAGACACAACTCAGCAGTCCTGACAGGAGACATTGACCTACCACTACCACAGAGATCCGGTGGGCCTAAGGACCTGTGGTGACGTCAGTTGTGTTGTGTGTGTAATGTGTGGAAATCAGTATGGATGTAATAGAGCTGTGTATGTAATGTGTGGGAATCAGGATAGACGTACCACAGCTGTGTGTGTGAATCAGGATGCATGTAGTGGAGCTGTGTGTCATGTGTGGGAATCACAATGAATGTAGTACAGCTGTGTGTGTCATGTGTGGAAATCACCATGGAGGTAGCTGAGCTGTTTGTGTCATGTGTGAGAATCACCATGGATGTAGTAGAGCTGTGCGTGTAATGTCTGGCCATCAGCATAAATGTAGTACAGCTGTGTTTGTAATGTGTGGGAATCAGCATGCATGGAGCAGAGCTGTTTGTGTTGTGTGGGAATCAGGATGGCTGTAGTACAGCTGTGTATGTAATGTCTGCAAAAATCAGGATAAATGTAGTACAGCTGTGTGATGTCTGGAGTCACAATGGATGTAGTAGAGCTGTGTGTGTGTTATGTCTGTGAATCATAATAGATGTACCATGTAGCAGAAACACTGGTACTGTAATTTCCTAATAATTACTAGTCTCTAGTAACAGTGCTTGTGGTAGCAAGAACGAGGTGCATTTAAATCCAGTATTCCCTGCTTAATTTCTAGTACCTTGTTCTAGTCTAGTTTGTACTTGTCTGTGTGGTGTTGCTCTTATGGTTGTCTAGTTCAGTCTTGTTTTTTAGCCTCTGTTTTTTGTCTCCGTTTTTATTAGTATTTGCTTGGCACATTATTACGCTTGACTATTTGGCTATATTGTTTTCAGACATAGAATTTCAGCTAAAGTCACCTATAGGCAAAACTGAGCGCTAATGAGGGACAGTGGTGCCTGATGTTAGGGTCAGTGTCAGGGAGAGATATAAGGAGTGCTAGCATCACTAATAGGATTCTATGGTTGTTATTTCTGTTTGATACCATCTGAACTAGTTTCCATTTCCAGTGTCGTTGTCATCATCCTCATCATCCTTTTACTGTCACCTTCCGCCCCTGTCTGATCTACTACTCTTGTGATGATATGCTCATTACACCAATCGTTTCTACTGTAAGTCATGGTGTTACCTTAGTAATGGGAGACTTGGTTAGTACAAAGGAAAAGCAATTGTTATAGGTGAAGCCGAGCTCTGCCGTTTAGTGTACATTGTTACAGCTGTGCATTACTAGTATTTACATTTTTTAATATTAAATTTTTAGGTTTTCCCAATTATTACTCTGTATGCATTTATTATTTTACAAATTATGTTCCCCTTGGAGGTCATAATACGTTTTTGTGGACTGTCAAACTTTTACTTTTATAGTTTGCTATGTAGTTTTCCACTGTAAGGGCTTATTCATACAGGCGTGCCCCAAAAAAGTAGACCCAACACCTACTGGGTAGCACATGGGCACCTGACCATGTGCTGCCCAATCTGCATGGACGGTGCACATTGCATGTCCTATTCTTGGCTATCAAAATGGACAGGAATAAGACATTCAGCAATTGTTTTCCCACGCACCCCTGGTCCATGTGAAACATCACTGTAGTGTATAGCCTCATCGATTATAATGGGTCTGTGTGCTGTTCATGGAATACACAGCCAGCACTCAACCACAAATAACCTTGTCTGAATGGGCCCTAACTAGGACATCCTCAGGAGCCCCTCTCCCCATTAGTCACAAGCAGAGCTGACCTGCATACAGTGGTGCTTGAACATTTATGAACCCTTCACCATTTTCTATATTTTTGCTTATATCTGAACTGAAACGACATCAGATTTTTACACAAGTCTTAAAAGTACCAAAAGAAGAACCAAATCAAACAAATGAGTCAAAAATATGAGTCCTGGTGATTTATTTGTTTATTGAGGAAAATGATCCAACATCACATCCTGCGAGTGGCAAAAGTATGTGAACCTTTGCTTTCAGTATCTAGTGTGACCCTCTTGTGCAGCAATAACTGCATCTAAACTTGGCTATTCCAAAACTTTACTTGTATTCTTTTTTAACCATTCTTTTGTAGAGCAACTTGCGTACTTTTGGCTGCTGTCTTGCTGCAAACTTTCAAGTACCACTGTATGCTAAGACCCGACAACTATTTCACGCAGAGGGTGCCCGATGGTCATAAGATTAGTCACAATCAGGCTTGGACTTGCCCACAGGGGACTAGGTGAATCCCGTAGTGGGTCCTGAGCCAGGAGTAGTCCCCCAGACTCCCCACTCCCTGCACAAGTGTTGTATGGCAGAGTACATATGGATAGGCAGCATTTCAGTTATCCATATGTCCATATCATAAACTGCTAGTTTATCTATTTATATAGACACTCCGGCTGGTGCTGAGATGACATCTAGGTTCATTGGGAGATCTGCCAGTATCCTCCCTCCATAGGCCCCACATTCTCTTTCCATTGATGTGTATACAGTGTGTGGCAGCTAGGAATTTGTAAATGGGGTTCAGATAATATTTGCATGTACCGTAGCTGTATAGTGGGCCCCCAGAATGAATTTTACTGGTGGGCCCTAGACATTCCAGTCCAACACTGGTTAGGATACTACCGGATATCTGACAGTAGGGAAACTGACCTACCTCTGCATGATTGCAGTAGCAGAGATTTTAAGCTTGCACCCTATATTTGCATTAGTACAAGTTTGAAGCCAAATTTATGTGCCAGATTGAATGCACCCTTTAACGGGAAGAGCATGCTCTTGAGTCTGGCGCCTTAGACCACTCGGCCATCCTGACTAACTGTCCTTGGCGAGGGCAGCTATTTTTGGCGGAGGGGGGTCAGCACTTCTGCCGGGTCCAATAACCGCCGTTCTTGGAGGAAGACAGAGAAAATAGATATTTGGTGATGTGGGAAACTGGGAATCATTTGCTGGCCTTGCACGCACACGCCGCATTTCAAGCTACCCTCATACCGCACTCCGACACCTTTCGCAGGCTGCTTCGCTCTGGACCGCGTGGCCTAATGGATAAGGCGTCTGACTTCGGATCAAAAGATTGAGGGTTTGAGTCCCTTTATACCAGGTGTCAAAGAACCCCTTCAAATTCTGTTATTAGGTATTTTGCCCTATTATCCACTGACTCTATGAGTTTGGTGGTTACTAGACATCTCACCATTATACTGTCAGATAACTATGTGTCTCCTTGCTTTAGTTCAATGTTCCCAACTCCAGTCCTCAGGGACCCCCAACAGGTCATGTTATCAGGATTTCCCCAGTATTGCCTAGGTGATGTAATTATTGTCGGTCCTCCGGCATTGCCACAGGCGTTCTTACTATAGGATATCCTGTAAACATGACCTGTTGGGGAGCCTTGAGGAATGGAGTTGGGAAAGCCTGCTCTAGTCATTAGATATTACTACTTAATTGGCCTGTATACAATCATTTTCTTGTTTGCACTTTAAGGACTTCCTCTGCTCCTCCATCAGTTTCCTTCGGACCATTAATCTTATATTCCGTCAGGTGCAGTCACTTCAGGCCTGATGAACAAAAAAGCCTTTCCCCTAAGGTGCCATTAAGAAGCAGGGAATTAGCGATTAGAGGCAGCAAGAAAGTAGAAAAATATTTATAAACAAAGAATCTGCTGTTACGTCTGTTGGGAAAGCATTTGTATAAAATCTTTTAACAGAGCTCATTAAATATAGATGGCTCCAATTGCTGGGCATACATCCTTATTAAGACATGACTTCAGCTTTTGGGCACAGGGGTATTTGTGAGCTGCACACAAAATGTCACATTGGTCGCCCTATTTACACCTTCTGATATGTGCCAACAGATAAAGCGATACGGCATCTCAGGGGATCGTTAATGAAAAATTAAGCAAATTGATTGTGTGCATATAAAGCAGTCGTTTATCACATTAGCCAGAATGACATCAGAAATGCCTAAACAGCAAGTGGTACTGACCAAATATAACAGAGGTATTCCCAGAATTAGCAATATATAATGGCTGGGGATCCCACTGCTGGGACCTTCACTGATCATGAGAACGGGGTTCTGATGTCCCCCTTTCTTCATTACTGCACCCACAGCACTTGAATGGAGCAACGGATGAGTATGCATGCTGCAATGTCATTCAACTCAACGGAACCGCTGAAGAGAAGTCAAATGCTTTGCTCTGCATTTCTCCTTACAGCTCTTAACATGGAGAACCCATACAGTACAAACACAGCAAAGCAGTCATGGGAAGCTGTGATGTCATGATAATAGGACCATGTTTATCTGTCTCTCCCCTCCATCAATGGGTTAATAAAGATGGTGCCTTGTGTGCACATGGCAACCCTGATTCCTACCGCAAAATGAAATATACAGAGGTCAGCGTAGCGCTCCTGCGGTCATATATAGTGAGATATAAAAGATTTTTAATGAGGACTTACCCGGTACTGCGCAGGGTCTTATTCCAAGACAGGCCCTGCCAGCACCTCTCGGTCCAAGATCGCCTTAAAATTTTTGATGAAAATTCTTCCTCCACATCCACAGATTGGGAGAGCTGCAGGGTTCCTTGAGTGCCCCAAGGAGGAGACCCAATAAATTCAGGAAAATGGTAGAAAGAAAAATGACCCCAGCGCTCGCTGGAGAAAAATTCCAATATGTATGGAAATAACTAGTTTATTTTGCAACGCGTTTCAGCCACTGCACGTGGCCTTTTTCAAGCATGAAAAAGGCCACGTACAGTGGCTGAAACGCGTTGCAAAATAAACTAGTTATTTCCATACATATTGGAATTTTTCTCCAGCGAGCGCTGGGGTCATTTTTCTTTCTACCATTTTCCTGATTCCTACCGCAGCATTAAGTGGGTCCTGTCCTAACAATAAATTTAGGACGGAGCTGCAGAAACCAAATGTCGGCCAGCAAAGTACAAGAGTAACGTGTAGCACATAGACATACGACAGCACATGACTTTAAAAAGATACTTAAAATTCCCCTAAATGGACTAAAACAAACATCAAAAAGTAAACAAAAAAACAATTAAAAACCTACTTTCTTCTACCAAGGTATTGATGTGTCCTTCTGTATCCTTTGTCTTGTTTCAAGGCATCCTATGATAAGTGGCGCGAGACCAGTTTTGAAAATAATTTTGCATTACTCTGTTGGGCATTCCATACTACATGCACACAATAGTCATGACTCCTACAACAAAGTGACACCCTCTATTAATGTTAATGGTCAACACCGTAAAAAAAGAAAAGAAATAACAATGGTGGAAGAGTTACTTTTATGCATTGCCTCCTACTTAAACATTCATGCACATTAAATGATGCCAAATATTTGCCTAGCCATTATATAAACTGTATATGTCTTTATGGAGTTTTTCACTAGTTTCCTCCTCTGTGGGCTCTATCTCTCTTTGTAAGTTTTTCCCTGAACTGGTGGGTGTAGACTAGCTGTTATGTTGTCTCCCATGCACTGGACACATAGAATAGGAAATCCTGCTCCCCCATCTCTCTGTAGCATACCACCAGAGGCATTAGCAGCATGGAAGATATTATACAGCAGTACTGAGCAGTGTAGCTGTGAATCCAGCACTGGTGTTGGATCGAAAACTGACTAGATGATACAGCCGCATCTCTATCTGTCTCTCTGATGATCTTTCTCACTATGTAGCTGCTCCTTCCTCCTCCTCTCTTTCCCTGGTCACAGACGTCTATGAACAGAAGTTGTAACATAATCTCTTATAATCCATCTTGATCTCTGCCTTTCCGAAAGCAGCTTGTACCAGAAAATTGAGAGTGAGCAATCAGTGCAGGACGCGGGATCTGGAAAGTGAAGATAAACCCATTTTTATGTAATAGATATACTACTAAAGCAAGAAGAAGAAATAGGAAGCTGTTGAGAGAGGTGTTTGGCGCAGGATGGAGGTTAAAGAAGGAGTATCTCCTGGTGTACTGCAGATGCAGGCCTGAAGATGGCTCCCTTGGGGAGAAAAAGAGATACAGCAATTGAGAAGCTTGCAGAATGTGCATAAAGCAGCTAAGCTGCAGACCGAGGGGAAAGGGGGTCTCCCCCAGTTTGTGCTGCAGTGTAGCAGACACAGTCCTATGGACAATGTCCTCCATGAAAAGTGTAAGGGTACTTTTAGACAGAATGATTTTTTTGTTCGCATGAGCAAACAATGCCATATTTTGCTCGTTGGCTCATGCAACAAATAAATCATTCACTCATTAAATTGTTCAGTTCTCACATTCGCTATATAAGTGAATGAGAACGACTGAATGATTAGTGAACCAGTCAACAATGATTTTCATGTTTGAAATTATTGAATTATCATTCATTGTCTGATCGTTGGTTGTGTTTACACTGAACTATAATTGTGCAACTTCAAGCAATCTAGACTTTTTTGAACAATATTGTTACGTCTAAACGCACCTTAACAGACTGGTCAAAGAAAGTCAAGTCGCCTGAAAGTCTAAAGGTACAGTTCCTCCTCCCTGACATTGCTGAAGCTGCACCAGTGGGCCTGGAAGAGAGCCATCCCCAGTCCTTCGGGCGTAGAGTTGTTACAGGTACCTGGCAGTAATGGACCTAAAGACTGTTTAGTGAGACCATTATCATTTATGTCTTATTAGCCAGGCTAGGACTCTTCTTGTTGTTATGGACTCTTGATCTATATTGACAGACTGAGTTACCCCAGATCACAAGTTACCTTCTTCTTGTCTTACAGTTAATAAAGTGTTGTATATTCAGTAATGGCGATTCCTGCATGCTATGTCCATCAGATAAAGCAAAAAAAAAAGGTTTGGTCCGGTGTCGCCAGTAGAGCAAGATGTGATTGTTCCCAGTAAGAAAAAACAAGCAATCTTGTAGATATGATACCTTTTAATGGCTAACAAAAATACATGATGTTACTGCGAGCTTTCGGACCTCTCAGGTTCCTTCCTCAGGCATAATGAAACAGATCTGGATGGGACATATATAAATACGAATGTTCACACATGAAGAGGCATGGAAATCGAAGGCTAATTTGTGCTTAAAACAATACCAGACAAGATTAGCAGAGAGGTAAATACTTAATCAGTCCACTGGGAATAACAATGACCCCGAAAACTTGGAAAGCCAAGAACGCACTGCCTGCAGCCCCTTACAAAAACACACAATTATAATTACTTCAAGTGACTTAGAACTAGAGCTTCCCTTTAAAAGTAGAGAAATGCATCCAAGCTGGCACCAATAGCTCAGAGGTATACTAATAGGAGTAACATAAAGTATGTTCACATCAAGGAAAGTGTAGAGGGCAACATATTTGGGTAGCCTTCAATATGGTGAACTGTGATTGTAGTTAATGATTCAGAGTAGAACTTTCTGCTATAACTGGACAGAAAACCAGTTAAAATATAAAGCGTAGCTCTGGAACATATACCACTACTCCAACAAGTGAAACTAAGGCTACTTTCACACTGCGTGTGCCGTGTATGTCTACCATATGTGACGGAAAATCTTTCGGAACTTCCATTTACCCAATGGAGGCCAAAAAAGTGTCCTTTTGGCCTCTATCCGGCCAGTATATGTGAATATACTTTTTTGTGCATGGAATATCGCAGCAGACTGCATTGTTCCATACAGAGGCATCCGACAACCCCCCCCCCCCCCCCATATATTCCATTGTATATGTTTTTTTTTACAATGGGAGCTTATGGGCAATGGGCGTCATTGTATGCATATATAGTGGCATCCATCAGAGGAATGTGTTAGGAAATCAGATGGATACAGCAAACCACCATGTGAAAAGAGCCTAATAGAAAAGGAATATTCATGGGATATATAAGTTGTATTATTTGGGTGGAGGGCAAAGGAGGGACCTTATCCTTTATAGATATGCACTTAGTAAAAAGATTGAAGGTTGATAAGGAATTTGTGAGACTTTGTTATGAATAGTAAGAATAGTGTAAAATATTCACACACCGTGCAGAATGTGCATGCGGAGGGAGGTAAGCATATGGCAATTATAGTATAGGTCACCTTATGTGTCTATGTTAGTAGAATGTAGGCCATAGCCATAACACTTCTGTGAACACAGCTTAATACTATTGTTCTCTATATTACATTGGCTAATAAATATGTCAGTTTTGTTGTCCTTGGATCTGTCCCATGGAAATTATGTCAGACCAGGTAGAAAGAAATATATAGGAGAGTAACATAGTATGTAAGGCTGAATGAAGACAATGTCCATCTAGTCCAGCCTGTTTATCCTCCTGTGTTGATCCAGAGGAAGGCAAAAAAACCCCAAGAGACAGGAGCCAATTAGCCCTTTTGGGGGAAAATTCCTTCCCGACTCCCTAATGGCAATCAGACTATTCCCTGGATCAACCCCTAATAGTTCCTACCAGCCTGTATACCCGGATTAACAATTAACCCAAGATTTATATCCTGTAATATCCTTCTGCTCTAGAAAGACATCTAGTCCCTCTTAAACTCGTCTATTGATTTTGCCATCACCATGTCCTCAGGCAGAGAGTTCCACAGTCTCACTGCTCTTACAGTAAAGAACCCTTTTCTATGTTGGTGATGAAACCTGCTTTCTTCTAGACGTAGCGGATGCCCTCTTGTTACCGTCGCAGTCCTGGGTATAAACAGATCCTGGGAGAGATCCTTGTATTGTCCCCTCATGTATTTATACATGGTTATTTGATCGCCCCTTAGCCGTCTTTTTTCCTGGGTAAATAATCCCAATTTTGATGCCTCTCTGGGTATCCCAGTCCTCTCATTCCATGTATTAGTTTTGTTTCCCTTCCTTGAACCCCCACAAGCCCTGTAACATCTTTCCTGAGCCCCGGTGACCAGAACTGTACACAGTATTACATGTGAGGCCTGACAAGTGCCTTATATAGTGGGAGGATAATGTTCTCGGCCTTCGCCCCTATACCTCTTTTAATGCACCCCAAGACTTTATTTGCCTTTGTAGCAGCTGACTGACATTGGTTGCTCCAGTTTAGTCTACAGCCCACTAGTACCCCCAGGTCTTTTTCCATCTCACTTTTCCCTAGCTGTACCCCATTTAGTGTATATTGGTGACATCCGTTTCTCCTGCCCGTATGCATAACCTTACATTTATCCACATTGAACTTCATTAGCCATTTTTCTGCCCAAGCCCCCGGCTTATGTAGGAGAGTGTTTTTATAAATGACAGTTATAGCGCATCAGATATGAAAAAGATGAGTTGCCATATAATATATTCCCTATACACTGGTGCAAAGTGTACAGCAGAGTGGAGTTATACTTTGCTTCCTGCTTACTCATAAACATTGATCATAAGCACTTACTTAAAAAACATATCATAGTCTACAATATGACAACCATAAGGAATAGTTGGCCCATAAATGAAGAAATACACAGTGCCAATGTAATGTTCTCCTTCCCTGTCTTAGACCTGAAACTTCTCAGCATCCGGGAACTGACCAATGTAAAGGCATTGCCTAGTTTACAAAACCCATTTTATACACCCTATTAGGGAAATCTGAGTTAATAGAGGGGGTTCCTGTTCCGGGACCTCATTTATCAGACAGCAGAGAGTAGTTAGAAGAATGTCTCTTGCTTTGGAGGGCCTGGTTCATCTCTGCATTATGTGGACACTCACTTATTTTTAATAGAGGCTTGCAATGCCACCAGAGGGTACATTAAGCATTATACAGATACTTCAACACTTGCTGACCGGTTTCCACAGAGTTACATACTAACATATACTATAGGGCTGAAAAAAGACATAAGTCCATCCAGTTCAGCCTTTTATCTTACAATGCTGATCCAGAGGAAGGTGAAAAATCTGAATATAAGCCAATTTTCCTAATTTTTGGGAAACAAGTCTTTGCTGACTCCAAACCTGCCAATCAGAATAATTCCCCGGATCTGAAGTAATTAGTGACTATAACGCGTAATATAACACTTAAGAAAGACGTCCAGGTCTCCTTGTAACAGGGCCCCCAATTATGATGCTTTATTCATAGTTTTGGGCCCAGGTGCAACCGCATCCTCTGCATCCCCCATAGTTACGCCCCTGGACTTATTAGGTCGCCCCTGAGGTGTCTTTTTTCTAAACTAGATAACTCCAATTTTGATAACCTCTCTGGGTATTGTAGTTTGCTCATTCCTTTTATTACTTTAGTTGCCCGCCTTTGTACCCGCTTTCCTTTTATTACTTTAGCTGCCCGCCTTTGTACCCGCTTTCCTTTTATTACTTTAGCTGCCCGCCTTTGTACCCGCTATGGATCTGATATATCCTTCCTGAGTACTGGTGCCCAAAACTGTCCACAATATTCCATGTGTGGTCTGACCAGTGACTTGTAAAGAGGAAGAACAATGTTCTCATCATGTGCCCCTAGACCTCTTATGATGCACCCCATGATCCTATCTGCCTTGGCAGCAGCTGCCTGACACTGGTTGCTCCAATTAAGTTTACAGTTAGCTAAAATCCCCAAGTTCCCTTCCATGTCACTGCTACCCAACAGTTTCCCATTTAATGGTAACATCTATTTTCCCTGCCCATATACATTACATTTAGTTTGCCGTTGCTTGTTGGGGATCCTGTAATCAGCTTATTGTCAGGAAACCCTTCTAAGAAGGAGGGATTGTCCAAAGCGCACAACCCCTTTAACTAAGGTTGTAACTTTTCTTTGCCCATTCTTTTTCCTCAGTAATGCTAATAGAAACTAATTCTCTACCAACAGGTCTGGAGTCGGGTTAAACCTGCCTAATCGTTTATTTTGAACTACCAACTAGAAAATGATCAGTAAATAGGACACTATGCAACAAATCTTCCTTGCTTTAAAAGGGTTGCCTCATTGTTAAATAATAATAATAAACTTTATTTGTATAGCACTATCATATTCCGCAGCGCTTACATGGACAGGGGGAATACAGAAAGACAAAAGGGCAAACATTACAGAACCACGGTTACATAGTAATCAGTTGATGTAAACAATAGGGGTGCGGGTCCTGCTCCAATGAGCTTACATAGTACAAGTAATGGGGGGATACAGAAGGTAAAGGGGCTGGAGATGTGCCCGGTATGGTGAGGTGGAGAGTGAGGGATGCTATACATATAGACAATGGTCAGATGTTTAACCATGTGACGGCAGGATCAGTATGACTGCAGGAGCGGTTTATAATGGCTAGCAGGGATTGCAGTCAGTAGGTCAGGGAGCATGTTATCAGACGGAGTACAGAGGGGTTGGTTTAGGGAATTCGGTATGCCTCCCTGAAGAGGTGCGTTTTTAGAGCACGCCTGAAGTTCTGCGAGTCCTGGATTGCTCAGGTAGCCTTTGGTAGTGCGTTCCAGAGGACCGGTGCTGCTCTGGAGAAGTTTTGGAGGCTTAGAGCTAAACACTTAAGCTCTATGTACCTTATTCACATCATCCATCAGTTTGTCAATGCACTTGTCAATGTACTTCATGTTTCACAGTGGAGGATAACTCACGGTCGGTTATGTGACCGCCCTCCGGGGCATTTTCATGCTTTCCACTGATGTTACATACATGAAGTTCCTTAAACCTCCAGCCATGGCAATGTACTAGAGATGTAGCATTCATTGCCTGGTTAGGAGTACAGCGGTTGTAGCTGTGTTGGGTGAACTAAGTACCAGAGAAGTGCAGAATTAACGCTGGCATGGAAGCCAATGCTACTACTGACGGGTAACGATGACCCTACTGGCCAGAGCTGGAAGTGACGCAGCCGCATTAGGCAGGACCAAAACAAAGCTGCAGCACTGATGAACAAGCGAAAAGTAGTCCAACCAGTAAGACATGAAGTATACACTCTAAGTGCTTGCTATTGCTGTGCAGGAAGCTACTAGGGACATTAAAAAAAACACTGCCGTGGGAAAACGCCTTTAAGCAATCCTGGTGTGCGGTACCAAGGGATTGCAGATATTAGAGAATTCTGGGGCTTTTCCCTGAACAACTTTGAATACTTGAAGTGACTCGGTCAGCTCTTATTAACCCCATAAACTACAGAATTGGTGAAAAGGAAAAGGGGGGCTGAGATGGAGGGAGTCATTTTTATATTTCCCCCATTTCTCCACTGTATGCCTGCAAGGCTGAAGCTCGCTGCATAGAGCGGACTACTTGAACATGCGCTCATGTAGCCGGCTGTATGCAGAGAGTGGCGGCCCGGCAAAGGAATGGAGGGAATGTAAGAATAAAAGGAATGGAGGGAATGTAAGAATAAAAGGAAGGAAGGGAATTTGTTTCCCTGCAATACTCCAGATTTATTAATCAGGTTGAGAAAAATCACTGGTTACCACTTTTGATTGGCAGGCATTAGCTATATAACATCAGGACCATATACACTGCATCACACAGATGTAGAGATCAGGCATGCTACACAAATAGCGCGCACCCCACTGTAACTAGATGCCTTTGCACTGCTGCATCAGTTAATGTAGACACTTAGATAAATGGCTGCTGGTAGGTTCTACATATTCACAGTTATCCCTGGGTTTTTAGGGTTCGGTGGAAGTAAAAATATACAAATTAGCAAAAAAAATAGTTGCCGGGTTTATAGGGGTAAAGTGATAGAGATATTGGGCTAGTTTCAGGGTTGATGCAAGGTACCTTATTGCCCTAGGTATATTAGGCAAATTTCACCACCTCCCCTTCCCAAGGGAATTCAAAACTATCCAACTGCAAAACTAATGAGTGACCATAGAGTGGTCGGATACCAGGTGGCCTGCGGAATATTATCACATTGTAGATTACACAAGAGAATACTGTATTGATCAGATGCAGTTAATGACAAAATAAACAATGACATTCAGTGACTCACTGGTGACATCATCTCTAATTGGAATTACTCTTTTCTTCTCTATCTGGCCCAAACCACCATGATGACTTCTCCCAGGTGCAACTTATCTTTTCAGATTGCTTTTTTATATCCTTAACCCTTATATTAAGATAAAATATTGGTAGTGCTACAAGCACTGTGCCCTACATATAAAGGGTGCTATACACTGCCCCATTATGTTTAACACACCCTTTTGTGCTCTATGAATTTATAACAAACAGCACTGTGCCTCCTCAGTAACTAATAATTCACACTGTGCCCCTAAATAATTAATGAGCCACTGTTGCCCCCTCAGTTACTATTAGGCCACTGTCTTCCAAGCAGCCTCCATCCACTGATGTGTCCTGTTCTGGACAGTAACCTGCAGAACAATGCAGATGGAATAATGATTTTATCACACTGCCTGACATGGCGCCGGAGAGACAAGTAGACCAGAGTGACAGGTATGAGACTGATTATTAAAGTGCTCACTGATTGATGAGAGCTTCCATCAATTCGAAGAAAGGACCAAAATAAATTACATTTTTAATTTTTACCTGTAGCCTGGTTTAGGCTTTTTTTTTGGTTTAGGGCTCAGTCACATGGGCGCCGATCCGCCCGTGCTTCAGGATGGGAAAACGGCCGCACTCCGCATGACCAGCTCCATTGTAACATATGTTTTTTTTCCAGCGGGTGCGGACGTTTTCTCATCCTGAAGCACGGGCGGATTGGCGCCCACGTGTGACTGAGCCCTCAGACTGTTTTGGATTTTGTGCTTGCTATTTTGTGCAGAAATTTACATGAAATGCAAATCCTGTATATTATCTTTTTTTTTTTTTTTCCTTACAAATGATGCAAATCGACCACATTTTACGCTAAACCACTTTAAATGGCAAGTAAGTAATTATGAGAAAAAATATTAAACTTGATATCGGAAAGAAAAGTAAATGGTGGAGCGCTGGGTATGTTTTCTTCTGAAAAAGATAAGCAGATTTTATGACTGGAGTAGGAAACCCTTAGGAGTAATATCCAAGTCAGACGGAAATATTCAAGAGAATAGCTTTGGCTGTGGTAAATGTGTGGATGGTGCTGTGTGCGTGTAACGAGAAGTTTATAACGATGCTTAATGGCAGTCAGGAAAGCCATTAAAAGAGGAAGACTTGAGGTTACAATATTGTTCTGGAAAGTTTATGGCCGTGCGCAGAGACATTAGGTCTATATGTCCAGGATTACTTACTGCTTAATGCAGAACATCTTGAGCATTGTTTCTGCCAGTAAACCCATTTGGGGAGTTTCCAAAAAAGTCAAGGAGAATACATAAATTCAGTGGGGCTTCCCTTAACCAAGGAATTCTGACAGGCCAGCTAGGAGATTTTCAAAGCGAAGCAGGATAGCAGAAGACTACAAAGGGCTGAAAGGTACGACCTTAAAGAACGCCTTCTTGGAGAATGGGATTATGCTATTCTTTATCCAGGTTTTGCATATATAGCCCCAATTTATTTTTTGTTATGGAACCTTATTTTTTCTATGTTGTCCTTTTTGGACTTATATCTATTTTACCTCTCCTCCCCCATTATCATTATACTACTCGGGCAATCTTCCCATAATTAGGGATGATTCTAAATAAAATCACCCAAGAACAAATCCATGACTACAGCTTATCTCTAGTGATGACAGGAGTCTGAGGTAGTCTGAAACGTTCCTCCTGTCTAATTGATTCAGGCTGCTGTTCTCTTTCACCCCCTGATGCTCTGCATCCTCTCATTGGCTGTTGTGCAGCGATACAAGTCTACCACAGTCTCAGTCGGTGCATGGAGGGATGAGTTCCAAATAAATGATAAACTACGAAATGGACATCCAGTAATTTTTGCTGATATATTAAGGTAAAAAATCCTTCTTAAAGGGGAGCAAAGAGGATTGCTTTAAGGCTTTAAAGAGCACACAGAAATTACTTTTAACTCTTTCCAATCCACTGTCTGACGTCTGAAGACATTTTGATTGAAGGCTGTACAGCTCCGATGTCAGAAGATGTCTGGCAGGGTATTCTTACGGTATATTACTTGCCGTTCTGTTGTCAGGGGCCTCTCCAGCATGTCCAATACCGCAGTACTGGCTCTAGCCAGCAGAGGGTGCCATTGTATAAGGGCAGAAAGAGAAAGCCCGCTAGGAAACCCTGAACCCAAAATTGGATTGCAAAGGGTTAAAAGTAGAGTTCTTCAAGGAAGATGTGCAACTCATTGAAAGTAAATATGTAGACCCAATTAAATATTCCTCACAAATAGTGGTGAGTGAACTTTTGAAAAGTTCAGTTTGGCTCATTCGACGACTTCACAAAAAGTTCAGTTCAGTCCGAATTAATTTCAACAAAACCGAAACTTCACTAAAACCCCTAAAACTGGTGTATAAAACTGTCTAAGAGCTATAAAAGTTCTCCTAATCAATATGACTCACAATCAATATCTACATATATGAAAGTGAAAATGTGTTTGGATATGTTGTTTGTTCTTCATAGGCTTCTATATGCCTTGATGGATCTCAGCCAAATTTGGTACATGTATTCTTCATGATCGAACGTAAAATACAGGGCTTGGCCTGTCTGGTCTCCAAATACATTTTGGATGTTGCAGACATTGCTGTCACAGTCTGTTGGCCATAACGGAGTCGTGGCACAGTAATCTCGATGCATAGACGGACTGGCTGCACAGTTCCAGTCTGTCCGTCAGGTTGATATTTATGTTTTTGTGGTTAGTTATTGGGTGACTTTGGTTGTTTGTATCCCCTCGGTGTTTTCGTTGTCACTGATTTTGTTCTCTTGTTTAGTATGTGAATTTTGCCCTGGCATTTGTGGACCTCTGTCTGCCCATTGCATTGCCTTGCCCATTTCTTTTCTGGGTTGGGTTGTTGCTGATTTCTCAGTCTGTGTAGATTGGACATGTTCATGATGGTAAGAGTTCTGCTGTAAAGCTAAGTGCCGCTTTTGTTGCTTATTAGTATTTTCTTTCTTTTAGTTGCTGGAGTTACTGGCTGAGGCACAAGACGGGGGGCCGCCTTTATCGAGGCGATAACCTTGCTTTTAGGCTGCGCAGTTCTTCTTCTAGCAGTCAGGGTGAGGTTGTCTGTTCCTCTTTTATTTTATATTTTATGATTTTTTTCTCCGTTCTGCAGTCTGCTACCTGTGTTAACACACCCTTTGCTGTCTGGTCAAGAAGGTTTATTTAAAGGAGCCCGAGATAAATAGATGGATCCTGGAATTCAATTAGCAGGATAATTAAAAATAAGAACATGATAGAAAAATTAATAATAATAATTAGAGATGAGCGAACGTACTCGTCCGAGCTTGATACTCGTTCGAGTATTAGCGTGTTCGAGATGCTCGTTACTCGTGACGAGTACCACGCGATGTTCGAGTTACTTTCACTTTCATCTCTGAGACGTTAGCGCGCTTTTCTGGCCAATAGAAAGACAGGGAAGGCATTACAACTTCCCCCTGCGACCTTCAAGCCCTATACCACCCCCCTGCAGTGAGTGGCTGGCGAGATCAGGTGTCACCCGAGTATATAAATTGGCCCCTCCCGCGGCTCGCCACAGATGCATTCTGACAGAGATCAGGGACAGTGCTGCTGGTGCCGGAGCTGCTATAGGGAGAGCTTTAGGAGTTATTTTAGGCTTCAAGAACCCCAACGGTCCTTCTTAGGGCCACATCTAACCGTGTGCAGTAGTGTGGAGGCTGCTTTTTGCAGTGTTGCACATTTTTTTTTTTTTTTGTATATGGGCCGTGCAGAGCATTGCGTCCTGCAGTAATTTTACATTGTCCAGGGCCAGTAGTGGTGAGGCAGGGACAGAAGACATATTTAGTGTATATAGGCAGTGGGCCTTTCCAAAAACATTTGGGGAAAAAAATCTATTTGGGCTGCCTGTGACCGTCCTCAGTGTACTGGGTCTCTGCTGGGGGTAGTTGTCCTAATTCATACGCAGCCAGCTAAGTGTTACAGCAGGCTTGCACAAAATTATTTCCTGCCTCTGTGTTGCCTCTTACATCACCGCTGTATTCCTGTCCACAAGTGTACTGGGTCTCTGCTGGGGGTAGTTGTCCTAATTCATATGCAGCCAGCTAAGTGTTACAGCAGGCTTGCGCAAAATTCTTTCCTGCCTCTGTGTTGCCTCTTACATCACCGCTGTATTCCTGTCCACAAGTGTACTGGGTCTCTGCTGGGGGTAGTTGTCCTAATTCATATGCAGCCAGCTAAGTGTTACAGCAGGCTTGCGCAAAATTCTTTCCTGCCTCTGCTGTGCGTTCCGTAAGCGAAGTCAGCCTCCAACCACAGGCCAATAAGCGGCACATTTAATTACAGCATTCTGTTTCTGCACTACTGGTAATACAGCATGCTGAGGGGTAGGGGTAGGCCTAGAGGACGTGGATGCGGGCGAGGACGCGGAGGCCCAAGTCAGGGTGTGGGCACAGGCCGAGCCAGTGCGGTGGCCAGGGGTAGAGGCAGGGCCAGACCGAATAATCCACCAACTGTTTCCCAAAGCGCCCCCTCGCGCAATGCCACCCTGCAGAGGCCAAGGTGCTTTAAGGTGTGGCAGTTTTTCACAGAGACGCCTGACGACCGATGAACACTGGTGTGCAACCTTTTTTCGCGCCAAGATCAGCCGGGGAGCCACCAGCACCAGCATGCGCAGGCATATGATGGCCAAGCACCCCACAAGGTGGGACAAAGGCCGTTCACCGCCTCCAGTTTGCACCACTGCCTCTCCCCCTGTGCCCCAACCTGCCACTGAGATCCAACCCCCCTCTGAGGACACAGGCACGAGTGCCTACTGGCCTGCACCCACACCCTCACCTCCGCTGTCCTCGGCCCCATCCAGCAATGTCTCTCAGCGCAGCGTCCAGACGTCGCTAGCGCAACTGTTTGAGCGCAAGCGCAAGTACGCCGCCATGCACCCGCTCGCTCAAGCGTTAAACGTGCACATAGCCAAACTGATCAGCCTGGAGATGCTGCCGTATAGGCTTGTGGAAACGGAGGCTTTCAAAAGCATGATGGCGGCGGCGGCGGCCCCGCGCTACTCGGTTCCCAGTCGCCACTACTTTTCCCGATGTGCCGTCCCAGCCCTGCACGACCACGTCTCCCGCAACATTGTACGCGCCCTCACCAACGCGGTTACTGCCAAGGTCCACTTAACAACGGACACGTGGACAAGCACAGGCGGGCAGGGCCACTATATCTCCCTGACGGCACATTGGGTGAATTTAGTGGAGGCTGGGACAGAGTCAGAGCCTGGGACCGCTCACGTCCTACCCACCCCCAGAATTGCGGGCCCCAGCTCGGTGCTGGTATCTGCGGCGGTGTATGCCTCCTCCACTAAACCACCCTCCTCCTCCTCCTCCAACGCAACCTCTGTCTCGCAATCAAGATGTGTCAGCAGCAGCAGCACGTCGCCAGCAGTCGGTGTCGCGCGGCGTGGCAGCACAGCGGTGGGCAAGCGTCAGCAGGCCGTGCTGAAACTACTCAGCTTAGGAGAGGAGAGGCACATGGCCCACGAACTGCTGCAGGGTCTGACAGAGCAGACCGACCGCTGGCTTTCGCCGCTGAGCCTCCAACCGGGCATGGTCGTGTGTGACAACGGCCATAACCTGGTGGCGGCTCTGCAGCTCGGCAGCCTCACGCATGTGCCATGCCTGGCCCATGTCTTTAATTTGGTGGTTCAGTGCTTTCTGAAAAGCTACCCACACTTGTCATACCTGCTCGGAAAGGTGCGCCAGGTCAGCGCACATTTCCGCAAGTCCAAGACGGACGCTGCCACCCTGCGGACCCTGCAACATTGGTTTAATCTGCCAGTGCACCGACTGCTGTGCGACGGGCCCACACGGTGGAACTCTACGCTCCACATGTTGGCCAGGCTCTATGAGCAGCGTAGAGCTATAGTGGAATACCAACTCCAACATGGGCGGCGTAGTGGGAGTCAGCCTCCTCAATTCTTTACAGAAGAGTGGGCCTGGTTGGCATCCATCTGCCAGGTCCTTGGAAACTTTGAGGAGTCTACCCAGGTGTTGAGCGGCGATGCTGCAATCATTAGCGTCACCATTCCTCTGCTATGCCTCTTGAGAAGTTCCCTGCAAAGCATAAAGGCAGACGCTTTGCGCTTGGAAACAGAGGCGGGGGAAGACAGTATGTCGCTGGATAGTCAGAGCACCCTCATGTCTATATCTCAGTGCGTTGAGGAGGAGGGGGAGGAGCATGAGGAGGAGGGGGAAGAGACAGCTTGGCCCACTGCTGAGGGTACCCATGCTGCTTGCCTGTCACCTTTTCAGCGTGTATGGCCGGAGGAGGAGGAGGAGGATCCTGAAAGTGATCTTCCTAGTGAGGATAGCCATGTGTTGCGTACAGGTACCCTGGCACACATGGCTGACTTCATGTTAGGATGCCTTTCTCGAGACCCTCGCGTTACACGCATTCTGGCCACTATGGATTACTGGGTGTACACACTGCTCGACCCACGGTATAAGGAGAACCTTTCCACTCTCATACCCAAAGAGGAAAGGGGTTCGAGAGTGATGCTATACCACAGGACCCTGGCGGACAAACTGCTGGTAGCATTCCCATCCGACAGCGCTAGTGGCAGAAGGTGCAGTTCCGAGGGCCAGGTAGCAGGGGAGGCGCAGAGATCAGGCAGCATGTGATGGGCACTGCAATGGGATACATTTATGTACAGCCAGTGGGTTCCAGGGAGCCACCCATGCTGTGGGTGCACACGGAATTCCCATTGCGGAGTTGTACCTGCCTGTGACTATTTATAAAAAAACGCGGTCTGACTGGGGCATGCAGACACCTTGACAGAATGAATAGTGTGTGGCACATAGGTTCCCCATTGCTATGCCCACGTGTGCAGCTCCTGATGGCGGTGGCACAGGATTATATTTCTCATGGCTTCTGTACAGCATTGTGGGCTATCGCCCCGCCCCTTTTAAAGAGGGTCGCTGCCTAGCCGTGCCAACCCTCTGCAGTGTGTGCCTGTGGTTCCTCCTCATGGCAGACGCACTTATAAATAGACATGAGGGTGGTGTGGCATGAGTGCAGCTGAAGGCTGCGCAGGGACACTTTGGTGTGCGCTGTGGACACTGGGTCGTGCGGGGGGGGGGGTTGGGCAGCATGTAACCCAGGAGAAGTGGCAGCGGAGTGTCATTCAGGCAGTGATTGTGCTTTGTTGGAGGTAGTGTGGTGCTTAGCTAAGGTATGCATTGCTAATGAGGGCTTTTCAGAAGTAAAAGTTGTTGGGAGGGGGGGCACTCTTGCCGCTATTGTGGCTTAATAGTGGGACCTGGGAACTTGAGATGCAGCCCAACATGTAGCCCCTCGCCTGCCCTGTCCGTTGCTGTGTCGTTCCCATCACTTTCTTGAATTGCCCCGATTTTCACAAATGAAAACCTTAGCGAGCATCGGCGATATACAAAAATGCTCGGGTCGCCCATTGACTTCAATGGGGTTCGTTACTCGAAACGAACCCTCGAGCATCGCGATAATTTCGTCCCGAGTAACGAGCACCTGAGCATTTTGGTGCTCGCTCATCTCTAATAATAATCATTTAACATTTAAAGGGAGTCTGTTTGCAGTTTTGCTGATGCAGAACTGCTGACAGCACTACTGTATGTAGGGGCTGGGGAGCCCGGTGTAATCATACCTTTGTGAAGACTTACTATTAGCAGCAGTGATACAATTCACTTATTCTGTAGCGCTTTGGAGGCAGGCCTTCTCACTGTACTGCTCACCTTTGAGCTTTTGCACAGCTTTTACTGACAGCTGTAGCAGTCTCCTGGTTGGAAACTACAGCTATCAATCAGAGGTGTGGAGCAGTTCAATGGACAAAGAGGAGAGCGGTGAGAAGGTCCATTCCCAAAGCACTTGCAGTAAAACAAAACTTCAACTTATCACTGCTGCTATAAAAGTCCCAACAAAGGTATGATTATACCCGGCTCCACTGCCCCTACTTTGCACTGCCAGCAGTTTTGCATCAACTAAACTGGTAACAGACTCCCTTTCATGACCCTTTGCAGTCTGTAGAACCAAGGGGCCAAGACCCCATCAACTTTCTACAACTATAGTTTCACTCCGACCAGCGATGAATTGTGTCCTGCAGCTATTGACTCTAGCTGCAAGGCTCCGACAACATTGCTGACTGCCCTTTCTTGCAAATGCCCATTATATATGGAGTGCTTTATGGTCTCCTATAGCTGATTATTACCCCTGCACTCATGTGAGATGATTGGATTTTGGTATCTGCTGTCACTCTTGTGGGAGGCTAAAAGGACTAATGTATGAGAAAAAGGTTGGTTATTATTTAGCTGAAAGCCAAAGGACAATTTTTGGTTAAGCTTTGAGCTTTGACACAATTTTTATGGATTCATTGAAAGTTTTGTGCCTTTACAAGGGTGAATTAATCCTTGGAAACAGTAATTACCTAGTAATTCGATACATAATGTATAAGATACTGTTCACTATATAGAACACGTTCTCATGAGCCTTCCATCAAAGTTCGGAGCAGTTTGGTTGCAGGCCATTTTATGCCTGAGTGGAACATACATTGTGTTGATCTCGGGTGGATATTATACTCAATTATTGCCGTTAACATACTGTACATGTAGTTTACTGCTGAATTATTTATTATGCTAGATGGAGATGATGCTAATTGCGAGGTGAAAACAAAGGTCTCTTATAGATTTACATAAATAGGTTCTGTGACCTATGGACACCATATGTTTTTACATTCACAAAAATAAAGGAACGTCATAAAGACACCATTGTATCATTTTATTCATTTATATACTGCTATACAGAGATTGCCATCACTCACAATTACAGATTCAATATGCTGTTTTTGAGGGTGGGTAACACCCATGTAAAAATAGAGAGAACAGACAAACACTATCAAGAGGTTGCAATTGGACAGATTTGAATCCAGGGCCTAAGGGTGGATTCACACGAACGTATATCGGCTTGGTTTTTACGCCGAGCCGATATACGTCATCCTCATCTGCAGGGGGGGAGGATGGAAGAGCCAGGAGCAGGAACTGAGCTCCCGCCCCCTCTTTGCCTCCTCTCCACCCCTCTGCACTATTTGCAATGAAAGGAGGCGGGATGGGGGGGCTAAGTTCCGATAATCAGCCCCACCCCCGTCCCACTTCTCCCCATTAGAAATAGTGCAGAGGGGTGGAGAGGAGGCAGAGAGGGCGCGGGAGCTCAGAGCACTGCTCCTGGCTCTTCCAGGCCCCCCCTGCAGAGAGAGACGACGTATATCGGCTCGGCGTGAAAACCAAGCCGATATACGTTCGTGTGAATCCAGACTAAAAACGCTGAAAGGCAACAGTGCTAATCATCATGCTGCCAATTAGTGATCAGCGAACTTTTGAAAAGTTCAGCCGGCTAGTTGAAGTTTTACAAAAACTCCGGTTTGGATCGAATTAGTTCAAACTGAACCAGAAGTTCATCAAAACCCCTAAAATTGATGTATAACACCGTCTAAAAGCTATAAAAGCCTTATATAACACTCTGAAAATGTTATACAGGGCTTAGATAATGTTAGACACCAGTGTTCAAACCAAACCAGTAGTACCCAATTTTGGGTAGAACTTTGCTAAAACTTCAGTTTGAGTTCATGTCAAACCAAACTTAGCAAAGTTCAACCTAAGGCTGCATTCAGACGAACGTATATCGGCTCGGTTTTCACGCCGAGCTGATATACGTTGTCCTCGTGTGCAGAGGGGGAGGATGGAAGAGCTAGGAGCAGGAACTGAGCTCCCGCCCCCTCTCTGCCTCCTCTCCGCCCCTCTGCACTATTTGCAATGGGGAGAGGCGGGGCAGGGGCGGGTCTAAGTTCCGAGAATTACAGCCCCACCCCTCCCCATTGCAAATAGTTCAGAGGGGTGGAGAGGAGGCAGAGAGGGGGCGGGAGCTCAGTTCCTGCTCCTGGCTCTTCCATCACCCCCCCCCCCTGCACACGAGGACAACGTATATCGGCTCGGCGTGAAAACCGAGCCGATATACGTTCGTGGGAATGCAGCCTAAAGCAGAGTTCTACTGATTCCATTCTCTTAATACTACCGCCACTGCTCATCAAGCACTATGTAAGGGAAACTACCTCTGTGATAAAGCATAATGGAACTTTTCGTAACACACAGTGCCTACAGTTCAGCAAGGTCTTTGGGCCACTGCGCTACAATGCAACAGTGCTAACCACTGAGCCACCATGCTACACATAACACGCACAAATGTTAAGAATAGTTTACATCAAGCCCTAGAAACTATTCTTATTTTAGAAAGGTAACCCCTGGAGGCAACCATGTGGAAGACCAATGGTGTCGGTACAAAACAGAGTGGCAGCCTTAGCTCTGGAGTCCAGTAAGCAGGGCCAACATCAAGTTGGTCTATCTCCTATCTCCATAGACTAACTGAAGGCCAATATTACCCAATAAAGTAGTATGCAGCCACTAGCCTTCTCTCTTAGAAGAACGGATAAAGGGGGAGAGTAAACTACAATGGGGTTAGGATTGTGGGTTAAACCAACACCGGGCGAGAGGCTGACCTTTTCATTACTCTCTACAATCCCCTGTTGAATGTTGAAACTATATTCATCATTTCAATTTTAATTCTTTTTTAATTTATAATGTCCAATGGTCAACCACTATATAGTCTGATGTTCAGTGCACATGGCCCACCTCTTCCTTCTGGAATCACCTCTATGAAGACCCCAGACAATCATAGGCCCCACCCAGTATATCTTCACATGATTATACTCACACAGTTTTTAAAACTCTTACAACTCATTGATAACATGAGATGCGGTACCTGGTAGCAGTCCACCTTGGGTTCTGCCCTCTTGGCTTCTTATGGAACATACAAGACTTGTCTTTCACATTCAGTATGCTACAAGAATCCACAGCAAACTAGAAAATGAAGGGAGGGAGAAAGGGAATACTTGTGTTAAAGAAGTTTTCTGGGACTTTAATACAGATGACCCATCTTTAGAATAGATCATCGATGGGCCTATCAGAGCGGTTGGTCTCCAACTCCCCCCCCCGATCAGCTGTTTGTAGATGATGTGGGGCTTGGGTAAGCACTGCAGCCACTTCATTGTATGCCAGGCACATTGCCCTCTATTGTATTGCTAAGGCCTCTTTCAAATGGCCGTGGACATTTCTTCATGCGCCCGCTGGCACCGTGAAAATGTGTGGACAGGTGCACAAATCTAACATTTGTGCACCCATTCAGACAGCACAGGCCCTGGCGCATGCCGTTGCCTCCCCTTCCCTAGCCAGCTTACCTCCTCTCTCTTTTTCCCTCCATCTGTTTGCAATGGCAACAGGCGGGACTGTGGCACAGCTAAGCACCCGTCTACTACCCGCCCATTATCCACAGGCAGCAATGGGAGGGGAGGAGCTTAGCAAACAGCCGGTGGGGAGGAGAGAGGAGGAGAGAAGAGGGAGGGAGTTTAGCAGTCACACTGTTAAACTCCCTCCCATGTCCCTTCTCCGGCTGCTGTCATTGGCTCCCATAGGAGCCCATCAGTGACCAACGTATTCCACTCGGCTGCAGCGCTCTGCTGTTTCTGACAGGCGGTCTGAGTTTACCCATCTCAGCCATCAAACAACAAGATAGGAAAACCTCTTTAATTTGTTTAGATACATTGGGACAGCAAAAAAAGTTCCAAAATTAAAAAGCCCAATGATGACCTTTACAGTCCGAAGCCCCGCAATGTCCATGTGCTGCAGACCCCACAATCCATCATCTGACTTGATCCAAAGGTAACCTGGCATTGGACATATAACGCCCGATGGCTTCCCACATCACTGGCTCTCGTCTCATTTTAAATTTTGTTGTATTTTCTGATGGTCTGAACATGTCAGTCCTCTGGTACTAATTAACCCACAATATTAGCGGGTAATTATGGAAAGCAGAGCTTCTGCCAATTAGCGCAGACAGCACATTTGTCTATGGTGACCCACTAATTAACTATTTAGCACTATGCCCACTGAGTAAAGTTTATTCCCCTGATAGGGAAAAGTCCATGCTGGTAAAAGACATTTTTTAAACTAAAAATACCCCGTAGTGTTCTGATTAGTAAATACAATGCTCTGGGCCTTAATTATTAATGGGCTGGTATAATGCAACAATTAACCCTTGCAGTATAGCAATACCCAGGAATGCACTCGTCTGTGCCTTACAGTAGTGATTCGGTAAAGCTGGACTCATACATTACAATCTCCTTCATTTGCATCTTTAATAAACAAGTACATATTTTATTAATATCGTCAACAAGCAAAAACATCTCTAAATAAATGATCTTGAAGAGTCTTACAGTAACTCTGCAGGGTCAGGGGTGCAGCTATGGGGGGCGCAGTGCTAGCAGTGCCACCCGCACCCTCATATGTGAAGAGCCCGGTGGCACATGAGAACACCCTAGTAAAATAGCGTATGCTAAGGCCCTGTTACAGACTTTGCCTTGAGGCGCTGGAGCTTTAAGCTATGTCTCTCACATTTCGGCTTTATTCACACGGCCGTATATAAGCAGCTATTGTAGCTGCATCCAAAAATCGCGACCCTGTGAAGCCCTGGATTCCAATGGATTCATTCGGATGAACGATTTTTGGTCACGGAAAAATAGCACATCGGTGACCGATTGTATACGGCTTGTGAAAAGATAGGTCTTGTCCAATCTTTTGCTGAGACACATTGGAAGCTCACATAGTCTCCTATGGGAGCTGAAAAATAGGGAGTTTTCCGGCATCCAACGCTGGGAAAAGAAGACAGCTGGCTCTATTTAAACACTAGTGGTCATTCTGAGGATTTCTGCCTGCCGGGGGATTTTCGCGCTGCAGCGTGTTTTTTTTTTTGCCGATATACCAAGTAAATGAAGAGAAAGCGTTAATTAGGATTAGGACTTGATTGTCGCTATTCTTCTTTCATGCGATATTTGGCCACAATCCGCCAAGCATAGAAACACATACAGTTGTATGAAAGAGGCCTGCAGGTGCACCCAGATTCAAAGCTGCGGAGTCCCACACCAAAATCCACAGATCTAACTGCAGATTTTGATGCAGAATTGCAGGCAGGTTTGAGCCATTTTCAATTTCGCATCAATATCCGCAGGTGGCCGTCTGATTTTGGTGTGGGACTTATTGTGGCGTGTGGAGCGTGCGGAGGGCCGTATAAAAGTGCCCTTAAAGAAGTTCTGTATTAAGTTTTTAAGTAATACTCGAAGGGGTTACCCTGTCTTTAAAAATGTATGACCTCTACTTAGGATTGGCCATCAATCCCTAATCGGTGGGGATCGGCGCTGATCATCTGATTGACATGACTGTGCAGAGCTCCTGCAGCCTCTTCAATTATTACATCTCTGCACAATTGTGTTTGCACTCACGCACCATATTATGTACAGCAGCCGCTTTATCTGAAGGTCCTAAACAACAGATTGAGCACTTTTTTCCCACTTATCTAACACTATTTAACAAAAAAAGGAAAAGAGCCAAAATTTTTGTTCATTTCCCAAAAACACAATTAGGGCTTAGTCACACGGGCGCATTGGCACTTGTACACGGGCGCTGATACGCCCATGTGACTAAGCCCTTACTGCAGGAAGAAGACGGTGGTACTTCAGGACAGACGACTACCCGCAGCGCTGAAGAAAGAACACATGACTGGCAATGAAGCCAATCACATGTTCTTTCTTCCGGCGCTGCAGAGAGACAGCCGTCCTGAAGTGCGTCCGTCTTCTACCTGCAGTAACACGGGCGCCGATGCGCCCGTGTGACTAAGCCCTCAGGCTACCTTCACACGGGCGAGCGTGATATGGGGCCGCAAACCCTGCCCCTATATCGCACACCCCACCATGTGAATTCCTGTCAGCCGCGGCAGAGGATCGCAGAGTTTGTGTTTAATGGGAGCTCTCACATCGCGTGCGCCTAGCACGTGGTACGATGCTGCCGGCTGCCCCATTGAGAACAGCGGGCGCTGTGATGCAAGGGGCGCAGGGAGGTAGAACATGGAGCAATGTGTTTCCTGCATCGTATCGCAGTGCCATGTAGGGAAACATCGCTCATAACCTCTTTCAAAAGAATGGGGTTCATAATTCTGTGAGATTTGTACGTCTTGCAACGCATATATATCACGAGATGTTGACGCCTGTGTAAAGGCAACCTGAGGCCAGATTCCTACGGCCAAATGCGATATTGGTCTGAGAAACGTGGCCTGATATCACACTTGCCAATGCGCGTTTTTCATTAAAAAATGCCTTGTATCAGTTCTGTGTAATGGCAGTCTGCAGACGTATGCTTCATGCGCATCAGAGCATCACAAGCGTTTCCATTGGTATCAATGGGAAACATCACATCGCACTCACATGCAAATCACACGGCAGGACGAGCGCCATGCAATGTCTTTAAAGATACCAATGAAAACAATGAGGGGGGTCATTGCGAGGGAACACCAAAAGATGGGGCATGCTGCCATTTGTATCCTTGCAGCATCACTGTGTGGGAAAAAATCAGTCCTGTGAATAAGCCCATTCAAAAGAATGGAATACATATACATGGGAGTCTCGCAACGCAAAAGATTCACGTGAGATTCTCGTCCGTGTCAATGTAGCCTAATGGTGATCAAAAAAGTACCAATAAAGAGTACAGCTCATCATCCAAAAACAAGTCCACAGGGCGCGCCGCATGTAGTGGAAGAACAGTGGGTCGTCCGCAGCAGATCATCCGCAATACAAGTGACATGCAGATGTATAATTGCTGATCTTGTTGCATGTTTATCACGTTTTCCGCCGTGTCTACCGCATTATTTTTAGTTGGCTTTTGTGGAAACGGCCTGAACTTTTTCCCAAAGTGCATTTGTTTAATTAAAGGTTTCCTTTTCCAATGTTTGTTGCCCAAGTCATGTCCTGTCTTTACCCTAGTTGCCATTTTGGATTTAGCGTTTCTCACAAGCCGTGCAGAAAGTTTCCATTTGAAGTTTTGATTAGAATAGTTAGGCGGCAGCACAGTTGTCGGGTAAATGTTACTCTTTTTGATTTATAAAAAAAAAATTATGTTATTACATTTTGTTTCAAAAATTGCATCCACATTTTTGTTTTTTGTTTTTTTCATAATGTTTGCTTAGGCCTCAGTCAGACGAGCAAATTTTTTTTTTTGCACACCTACGTGCACAAAAAAAGAGTGCTCCATGCATTAGCAAAATGCTCGTGACCATAGCTCCATGCCCACTCAATGGGGCCAGCGCTGCTGCCGCTGGCGTAGGAAAAAAAAACATTAATCACCTAGCAGCTCTATCGGGGCTCCGACACGTCTTCTCTCTGCAATCCCGGCACTGATCTAAAGCATTTTCAAGAGACGGGGATTTAAAATTCCCCACCTCTTGAAAGTGCTGGTCTGATTGGCTGAGCGCTTATCCAATCAAAGGCAGCGCTCAGCCATTTGTTGAATGACAGCTGAGCACTGCCTGTGATTGGTCATAGTGCTCAGCCAATCACAGGCAGTGCTCAGCCATTCATTGAGTTTTGAATTCTTTCCATAATTACATATTTTTTTCTGTCAGCTTTTTGGCCACAGGAGAGATTTGCATCACTGCACCTCCAATTTCAGGTTGGCAAATTAACTTCAAAAATTAACTATCTCCAAAAATTTGAGGGGTACATGCGATGTTATCTGGCAGGAGTTGCAACCCCTTGTGATGCTTTCGCCTACCTAAGAGACTTGGATACATGTTGCAGCAGAAATGCCCGAATTCCCTAACTGCATAGTTGCAGTTGATGACAAACATGTTAGGGTGCCTCCACCACTGCGCTCTGGATCCCATTTCTATAAGTATAGAAAATGTTTTTCGGTGGTCCTGGTGGCTGATTCAAAAAACAAACTTGGAGCCATCAATGTTGGCACCTATGGCAGCATTGGAAACTCTCGGGTTCTGCGAACATCACTAATCTGACTGCAAATTCCCAAAAATGGTGTAACGCTCCCAGACCCCCATCCTTCACCGGGAACCACAATTCCAGTACTCTTTGTGATGGTATTGGATGAGGCTTTACCTATGCCAAATCTGCTGTGCCCTTTCCCACGAAGGAAACTCGATGCCCGAAAGAGAATTTTTAATTATCGGCTGAGTGGCATGCACCTTTGAGATAAAGTTAAGTCAATGGATGATGTTGACCACTGCCATCCAATTTATGCCAAACACAGTTGATTAAAGCCTTCTGTGTTCTCCATACCTGTCATTGGGATGTTTTCCCGGCAGTAGATATGGATGTACTGCAGCCATCCGTTAACGCATTTGTTGATTGGGGTCCTGGAAAAACTATACATATGGGTGTGTGAAATATCTTAACCCTTTCCAATCCAATTTGTATTCTAGTTTTCCTAGGGGGCTTACCCTTTTTCTGCTGATATACAATGGCGCTATATGCTGGCTAAAGCCATTACTGCATGAGGTGACACGTTGGATAGGCTCCGACAGCAGAGAGGCTGGCAATATACAGTAAGAGAACCCAAAACGAACGTCCCCCAAAATCAGCCGTACAGCCTAAAATCATAATGTCTTTAGACGTCAGACAGTGGATTGGAAAGGGTTAATACTTCCATAGTCCTCGGGGTGCCATGCCCTGGCAATACTCCTGTGTAGATGGTGTGTAGCAATCGTCTACCCAAATGCGAAGACCCATCTACCATCAAGCAAGAAGAGTATCCTAGTAGTCTTTATGCCCCCTTTTTGATTTTTGTTGGCTGTGTGGTTACCTAAAAATTTTTGGGACATTTTCCAAGGATAGAAGAAGAAAAAGAATAACCATATTTATAACTATCAGTGTATGTAATAAAAAAAATGTTACACAAGTATAAATATAGGAATTATCTGGATGGTTGTGAGGGAATGTAAACACAACACCTAAATGAGTCCAAACTTTTCATATAAAAGCACAAACGCTGGACTAGATGGACATTGCCTTCATTCGGCCTTACACACTATGTTACTCTGTTACTCTGTTACTGCGGTCATCCCTTTATTCTTCACACATTGGCTGACACGGCAGAAGGTTTCTGTACTCACTGCAATTGTTTATGGCTAAATAGATTGCAAATAAAGTTAGTTATTGTTAAACAACCACAATCCTACTTTAAAAACAAACATTTCATTTCTATAGAAGAAATATACAGCTAGTCCCTGACTTACGAACAGGTTCCGTTCCAGGAATCTGTTCGCAAGTCGATTTGTTCGCAAGTCGAACAAATGGTAGTATGGAGCGGGATCGCGGGTGGATGCCGCTCCATACAACGTCGGGTGCCGGCTGTTCTTACAGTGGGCACCCGGCGGCAGCAGTTCCGACGAGCCGCGCCGCTCGTCCGAACTGTTAACACTTTAATTACCGCTCTGACAGCGGTATTTAACCCCTTAATGACACGGCCTATTTTGGCGTTGAGGACCAAGCGATTTTTTGGTATTTATTTTTCCATCTCCATTTTTCAAAAGCCATAACTTTTTATTTTTTCCGTGGACGCGGCCATATAAAGGCTTGTTTTTTGCGTGGCGAGCTGTAGTTTTTATCGGTGCCACTTTTGGGTACATAGACAATATCGTAAAATTTTTTTTTTTTTTTTATGATAACAGGGAGAGAAAACGCATCAATTCTGCCATAGATTTCTTTTTCTTTTTTTTACAGCGTTATTCATGCAGCATAAATGACACACTAAATTTTTTCTGCGGGTCGGTACGGTAACAACGATACCAAAATTGTTATTTTTTTTTAGGTTTTTACACTTTTTTGCAATAAAACCCCCTTTTTTTTGGAAATCTTTTTTTTTTCTCTATAGCTGCATTCAAAGTCCTGTAACTTTTTTATTTTTCTATGTACGGAGCTCTTTAAGAGCTTATTTTTTGTGAGACGAGCTGTAGTTTTTATTGGTACTATTTTGGGGAATGTACGGCTTTCTTAATCACTTTTATTGCATTTTTTGTGAGGCAAAATGCTAAAAATTAGCATTTTGCCTCTGTTTTTTAGCGGTTTTTTTTACGCTTTTTGTCGTACAAAATAAAAAGCATGTTCAACTTTTTGTACACGTCGTTACGGACGCGTCAATACCCAATATGTGGGGTTTTAATTTTTTTTCCCTTTTTTTATGCTAATATTAGAAAAAGCATAAAAAAGGGGGTTTTTTTATATTTTTTTTTACATTTTTCTTTTTTTTACGTTTTTCTTTTCTTTTTTTTTACACTATTCGAGTCCCTCTGAGGGACTTGCAGCACTATGCCTATGATCGCTGTCATAAGGCATGGCAGAGCTGCTGCTCTGCCATGCCTTATCGCTTGTACAGCGATTATAGGCACAGGCAATACAGGACGCCAGTGTCTGGCGTCCTGTTGCCATGGTGACAGGCCGGGCTCTCGCGATGACATCGCGATAGCCAGCCGGAGACACAGAGGGAGCGCGATCCCTCTGTAAACTCTTTCCCTGCCGCGATCTACTTAGATCGCGGCAGGGAAGGGGTTAACAGCGGGGGGCGCATCATATGTGATCCCGCGCTATCCCCAGGACGTACCGGTACGTCCTGTTGCGGGAAGTACCAGGCTCCCAGGACGTACCGGTACGTCCTGGAGTGGGGAGCGGCGCGGCTCGTCGGAACTGCTGCTGTTGGGTGCCCGCTGTAAGAAACAGCCTGCACCCGACGTTCAGGGGGCCCGTACAGCGTCCCACAATGAGCGGTTGCTAGGCAGCCGGGGACCTCCTGAAAGGCCCCAGGGCTGCCTATGCAGAGTGCCCCTCAAGGGCATGGCTGGACAGGCGCTCTGCATAGACAGCCCTAGGGCCTTTTAGAAGGCCCCTGGCTGCCTAGCAACCGCACAGCGTCCCCTGGCGCCCCCGAATCTTTTCGTCCGAGTAGTCAGTTACTCGGAAAAAGCGGTGCTCGAGTGCAAAAACCCCCGAACCGAGTACGCTCGCTCATCTCTATTAGTAATCAATGTGATACAAAATCTCATTAGTTTATTTTAATACTATTCCTGGTTTGTGATTGGGCGTGTTTTATTTGCAATCTGCATGTTTAGTAGGATTTTATATGGTATTTAAGGTCATTTTCAGACCATTTAATCAGAATAGATATCATATTCTGGCTCCAGCAAGCAAAGAGAAAGTCTCTGTTAACAGGTAACACGCTTAATAAAGTTTTTAGCACAGATGGCGCGAACGCATGTTGCGTTCCAGTTTCCGGTCACGTGTCATATTCACGCAGGAGAGCACTATTGCCCTCCCCAGAATGACGTCCCGGTGTGCCGAGTGGTACCTGGGACGGACGCCACAAATGGGAGCTACTGTGAATGTATTTAAGTATGGGCTACCTGACTTTATGCATTGCTTGAAAAAGGCGTCTGTGTTTAATGCCGAAACGCGTCGCCATAAATATATGGCTCTAAACTAATGGATGGAGTATTGCCTGGCCGGCTGCAGTAATACTTCTGGATCCACACGGAGTGCGGGGTGTGCTTTTATCTTCTAAATCTGAATCTCAGTTGTTCGCTCCTGGTTCCCCAGGTTTGCTGATTGTGACCCCAGACGTCTCTCCAGACTCACTGGATCGCAGACAAAGGACTGTCTACATGCCAACTTGGTCTGCGGGTGCTGGTGGGATCCCCTTGGTGAGGGTCTACCCACCATGCACCGGCTGAGCGTACATTCACTTTCCTTTACATTCCTGTGAATTCCTTTGCACAAGGCGCAGTTCTGATTTGTATTCTTTCAGGAGGTGGGGATTTTTAAATCCCTGGCCAGTAGAAAGCAATGTCGGGGAGCCAAGGAGAAGACGCACCGGAGCTGCACAGCGGCGGAGAGGTGATGTATAAATATTTTTTTAGTTTTTCTAGCAGCTAGGGATGATTTTCAGGGAAGGGCTTATATTTCAAGCCCTTCCCCGAAATAAACTGCGGGGGTTGCCTGCATCCCATTGCTTTCAATGGGGCGGCAGCAGCGCCGGTCCCATAGAAAGCAATGGGCACTGAGCTTTGGTCAGGCACATTTTGCACATCCAGGCAGCATGTAGGTGTGCAAAAAAATGCTTGTTTTTTTTTAATACAATCAGATGTATTCTTACAACAGCCAATGTTTGCAGTACAGAACAAGGCCGTATATCCATGTGCGGTGTCACACAGGTTTCACACGCCAATCTAGTATTTACATAACACTTTATCATCATAGACACTCCATTGAGTTTCCATTGCCTCCATCATGAGCTGTTTGATAAATGGTGGCCTTGTTGCACCACTAGGATTATATTTGTTTGCCGTATGGGTTGGCACAAACCCATATTTGGACTTTAATAATAATAATAATGGGTGGAAAGTATTAAGTACTGGTTAAAATTAGCTAAATAAAATACTTCCTCTTTCGCTCACGCTCGTCATCAGAGACTGAAGTTCGCTACAATACAAACCCTTTCTCCTGCTCGGTGAGTCCCTTACACTCCTCCAACGATTCTTCACATCTTGAACCTAAAAAATGTAAAATATAATTTATTTAGTTTTGTTTATGCATTTTTAAAAATGAAGAAAAAACCAACTTCTGAATAGTTGCTTGCTCGGTTGGCCATTCCACTCTTCCAACAAAGCTCTCCATATGTCCAACCACCCATCCGCCTTTTGTTGGCGATGATTGTATGCAGGATCTCTGACAACCTTAATGACTGGACTCGTAGCTTCCAGCCAAGAACTTTATTTAAATTACTACTTAAAAACACATTTTCAAATTTTAAGTTTTGGAAAATATAATTTTTCTAACAAAGTTATGCCCTAACCGCCCCCCCCCCCCAAAAAAAACCCAAAAACCTTTGTTACACGTAAATGGATCAAAAACATAGGGGTGGGCAACCTATAGATAAAGCCACAACAACCCCAATGCCAAAACAACAAATGTAATGTTATCAAATGTAATGCATTAGTATAGCCAGATGGGGTTCAGGTCCTCGGTGCTTTCAGGATGGGGAGGATGCAGTGTGACGCGGCCACCATTTCTACAATCCTCATGGTGCGGGCGGCAGACACTCCATGGGTGTAGATGGTCACAAAGTGGGAATCCCACACTAGATTTGCATAAGAATCTTGTATTGCGCCTCACATTGACATCTGGCCGCGTTCTGTACTCTAACTGCGGGCTGCTGTAATACCGCGTCCGAGTGTGGGCCATGGTCTTACCGAGGACAGACGCGCCCTCTACTGGAGCTACAAGGGTTAATTCTACTTTTTTAAATAATTATAACTTTTGCAGGAAAAGCTATTTTGAGAACGCCCCCTAACGAGTTGTGGAGATGAAACGTCACATTTAACAATTCATTACCGACTCTGAGTAACCCTTTACAAACCGATACAAATGACACATTCATCTAAAAAAAAAAAAATACTCAAAAACTATCAAAAATTACAGAAAACAATAAGGCAACACATCATAAATGTCAGTGTGAGCGTGAAATATGCTTCTTACATCAAGGCATATGTGCGTCCCGCGTCCAGGTGAGCGGGCCCGGAGTACGGAAAAAGTACAGTAACATGCACAATAACATGCGCAAAGGCAACTCGCTCATAGCACAAATAGGTTGCACAATTGCGAGTACGCCTATGGGAACAAGCCTTAGGGCAGCTTCAGACGACCATATAAGTGCGCACGCCTCAGAGCCACGTAGTTGCACCTGTGAACGAGGTTGATGAGGTAGATTTGCACTCGTATTGGCGATAATAATGCACGTTTTGCGCACACAGGGCCTGTTCGCATGAGTGGGGGATCCCCCCATCCCTCCCACCGCCCCGTCGTCATTTAAAAGCCCGTTTAGCCTAATGAGATTCGGATGTGTTCTTTTTTTTATGGATTTTCGTAGCGTTCTGCGCATTTGGGGGGGTATTGAGTGCGCCACCTTAGACGTCTACAGGGCCGTTGGTGCACAAATACGTAGGTAAATAGAGCGGGTGCACAACACTCTCATGAGAACGAACCCACTGACTTCATAGTTCTATTCTCTGTGCATTCTGCGCATATATTTTGCACAAAACTTGCAAAGCGCAAACCTGCGATGTGTTTTTAACATTAGAAAGTCCCATTGACAATTGCGTTAAAAAAACGCGCAAGAAAAACACAAGTGTGCCGGAGCCCGGATGCACATAAATTTCACACGTACAAAATACGCAGCACACAGCAGATACAGATGTACATACGTATTTGCTGTGGATGCTAAATCCCCATTGCTTACACTGGTGCGTAATAAGCACTGTGAGCGACTTCCCACGAGCATGTGCGCAAGAACGCTTGTATCAGTGCGATGCATTTGCACTGTGAACGTCGTGATTTTGTGCGCATTTTTGTGCATATTGCTGTATTTTTGCGCTGGCCGGGCTATTTCACTTGTCTCCCGTGCCCTGAGTGAATCTAGCACTCTGGCCTGATTAGTGTGTTTTCTCACCCGTCATCATTGGGGCTCATCAATTAATTTCTTAATCTAAAAGAAAAAAATGGGTGATGTCACTCAGCAGTCATCAGAAAAGGCACATAAAACCCAAGATTAATGAAGTTGTGTGAAAATAGCAAATGTGCCAGTTTTTCCAGAAACAGCAGCACTTTCATCATGCTCTGCCTCCCGTTGCCCCCCAGTCCCATCCCCAGCCGGGGGTCAGCACTAGGCACGGCTCATATTCCGGAATTTTCGCCTTTGATGATTTACCGGACAGAAATTTCATCCAAAATAATAATAATAATAACATTTTCTCGACTGACTCGTTCACCACAACTTTAGCCTTTTTATAAATATCATATTAAAAAGAATGAAGTCTATTTAACTTTTCATCAACATATTTTTCTTTGAACAGATGAAACCCGAATCTCACGTTTCACTGATTCCATTTGATGACGTCTGAGGTCAAAGGGGAGGTTTTGTCCTGTACTGTACATATTAAAGGCACAATAAGGGTCACGTTCTCACCCTCTGCGGGGCCAACAAGCTGTTCTCCCTCAGCTGCACAATCTGTAATAGCCAACTGTTGCCACTAGGTGGGGAAAGTACCCAAATGTCCTGCTTAGATCGATGCGCTACAATGTATCAATCAGCATTAGCCTTTAACTGGTTGTTTATATTTTACATAAATAGAATATGCTAATGAGCAACAACAGCATGGAAAGGGTTACAGATCTTAGCTGATTATTAGTTGCTGATTTTATTTCTAAAAACAAAACAAACTTGTGGATAGTAATAAATAATATGTCATATATCGCCATTCGCCATCTTGTTGCACCCCTCATCGAGGTCAGCAGAAGGTAATGACAGTCACACTGATTACAGTGTAAAAAGTCCCAACAGCACATGAAGTATACCGCAGCTGTGGTTGGATCTACTTATTAGATGCGACAGGCACTCAGAACCAGAGCGACTCCGTGATATGGCATCTGATAGCAGTAAATGCGGCAGCATCAATGGGTGTATCGAATCATCAGAAATGTATCCTCCCATAGTAAAAGAAAGCGGCGTTTTGGTCCCCAATTAGACCTTTTCCAGCAAAGGTCTAATTGGGGACCGAAGCGTCGCTTTCTTTTACTATGCACCCATTGATGCTGCCGCGTTTACTACTATTTGAAGTCCCACTGATTACAGTGATATGTCTGCTGAATGTATCTGTGCAGGACTTTGGAAGAACCTTACATTTTATCAGTGGCAGCCCATGCCTTGAGGAATACCTGAAGAAGACGTGGATATTCACGAGCTGCAGATCAGCTACACCCACCCACCCTCCAGCTATGGATTGACTGAGGTCTGCCTATTACTGTGCCTACAGAGAGAGAACTGTCAATCATTGGCTGGAGAGCTGGGTGGGTGTGGCTAGGCTGCAGCTCATGAATATGCGGGACTAGTTTTGCATCTGGCTGCTACTATTAAAATGCAATTTTCTCCAAAACTCCAGCACAGATATACACAGCAGGCAAATCACTGTAATCAGTATGACAGGCAGCCCGTTATGGTGCTCTCAGTGAAAGCTGCAAGAAGATGGTGACATATTCTCTTAAATGTATTGTTGCTATGTTGCTGCATTAAAGAATATTCCAGCCCAAAACATTTATCCCCCATAAATAAATAAATAAATAAATGCTATATGGGCAGGGGTCCAACTCCTGGGCGTCCACTGATTGCCAGAATGGGGAACCCCAGTTTTCGATTATGTATCCCCCCGTCCACAAGACCTCAGCTAGGAGGAGTTTGAATAGAGCAGCAGTCAAGCTAACCCCCCTGCTATTCATTCAAAGTCTATGGCGCTGACAAAATCAGCCAAACACAGTGTGGTCCAACCCCCCACCCATCGAGCATTTAATCTTCTATCACGTGTATAGCTGGTAATTAGAGATGAGTGAGTATACTCACTAAGGGCAATTGCTCGAGCGAGCATTGCCCTTAGCCGAGTACCTGCCCGCTCGGGAGCAAAAATTCAGCTGCCGGCAGCAGGCAGGGAGCTGCGAGGGAGAGCGGGGAGGAACGGAGGGGAGATCTCTCTCTCCCTCTCTCCCCCCGCTCCCCTCTGCTGACTTCCGCAACTCACCTCTCACCCGCGCCGGCAGCCGAACCTTCTCTGCCGAGCGGGGAGATACTCGCTAAGGACAATGCTCGATCGAGTAATTGTCCTTAGCGAGTATGCTCGCTCATCTCTAGTGGTAATGCTTCGGGCTGGAATACCAATTGGGTCCAGCCTCTAGAACCCATACTGGTCATGAAAACAGAGGTCCATATGAAAAGGGTATTCTCATCTAAGCAAATTATCCCCTATCCAAAGGTGGTGGTCCAACAACTGGGGCTTCCACTTATCCCGAGATTTCATTCCTAGCTTGTCCTCAAATTTTGGCAGTGGACACTTTAGTAGGACTGCTGGAGATAACGGTTTTGAGAACTCATCAATCTCTGACATTTCCATTGAAGTGAATGGTACAGCAGAGATTGTCAAGCAGCTTGGCTATCTTGGGTGGTCTAATAGAAGTGAATGGAGTGCTGGCACACATACTTGGTCACTGATGCTAAAACTTTGGGATGCGCCTGGGTCAAAAACTAAGGATGGGGGGTTGGGAGTCCTAGCGGTTGGACCCCCACGATCAGTAAGTTATCCCCTACACATAGGATAGGTCATAAATTGCTGAGATAGTACAACCTCTTTAATACAGCAGTAGTCATGCATGCGCACCACCACTACATTTATCTGTATGGGATGCTGGAGATACAATTCTTGGCAGTACCATTAAAATGAATCGAGCGGTAGTGTGCATGTGTGACCAACGCTACATTCATTCGAGGACATTCAATACCCTCGTTCTCACCTCGATCTCCTTGAGGTTGAACTCTCACAAATCATATTCTTATTCCTTGTGCTGTGGATAGGAGATAAGTTATTCTTATGGGACAACATATTTAATGCTTAAGACATAAAGTACAGCAACACATACTCCCTCTACACCTACTATATACCACATGCAGTGGAGATACATAGAGGAGGAATCGGCTTGTTGTGCCTTGTGGTTAAAGTTGTCTTTAAGATTATTTGAATTCCTTGGCATAAAGAGAGGGTCAATGCAAAAAAATGTATTTATTCGAAAAACTGTACAACAGACCCGGACACATCAGTAACGTATGGTGGAAAGAAGTTTCATCATCAATATAGGAAGGAGTTCTCTACAGTAAGAGTAGTAGACTTCAGAATTCCTAACCACAAGAGACAGTGATGGCAAAAACTGTGATAGAAATAGGCCGAAACATTTATGTAATAGCTTCTGGTACTGAGAGTACCAATTAGGGAGTAAATTTATGTCCATGCGGTGTACTAAAGCGCCACCCCTCAGCACGGACACAAGATGGTGTCCTAATAAAACTGCAACACTCAAACTGCATTTGCAAGGACCAATTGCACCTCTCCAGGTAAAAATGGAAGGATACCTGTCCCTTACTATTCAGGGAAAGTGGGGAACCCTGCCTAAAAGCGGGGTGATTGTCCTGATAAGGACAGCCCCATTGTCTTCATCTGGGACTTGGTTATCCCTAATTAGGAACCTGGAGATATGCACAAAACACAGAACATGACACTGTTCACACACACTGAACACAGAACACAACAGCTCACAGCTCATGTCTGGCACCTGCACAGACATACAAGTCACTGTTCACACCAACACACAGGGTTATGTATACCACATAGAACAGGAACCCCACCCAGAACTCACATGCATACAGGTAGTAAACCATATCTAGTCCAAATGTCCTCACACCAAAGGGTAAGAGAATCAGCCACCGTGCTGAGATACAGGGAACAGTGTCAGGCATCACCCACCTACTCACACATAAGACATCAGACGTCTGGAGGCCGCACCTGCCAAGGGAAAGGGAGAAACCTGCGGATGTATGCACCTGTGCGGTCACCATACCACACACTACTCGATGCACACAACCCATAAGTCCTAGACGCACAACCTAACAAACTTATATTAACCCCTTAAGGACACGACCTATTTTGGCGTTGAGGACGCAAAGATTTTTGGGGGATTTTCATCTCCACTTTTCAAAAGTCATAACTTTTTTATTTTCCACCGACATGGCTTTGTTGGTGCCATCTTTGGGTACATAGACTATGTTGTAAAGCTTTTTAAAATTTTTTTATGATTGCAGGGAGAGAAAACGCATCAATTCTGCCATTGTTTTCTGTGTTTTTTTTTTACAGTCTTAATCATGCAGCATAAATGACACAATACTTTATTTTTGCGGGTCGGTACGATTACAACGATACTAAAATTAGGGTTTTTTTTAGGCTTTTCCACTTTTCCGCAATAAAACCCTTTTTTTGGAAATTATTTGTTTTCTAAATCCTACAACTTTTTAATTTTTCCATGGACTGAGCTCTGTGGGGGCTTGTTTTTTTGCATAACGAGCTGTAGTTTTTATGGGTACTATTTTGGGGTACATACGACTTTTTTCTGATCACTTTTATTGCTTTTTTTTGGGAGGCAAAATGAAAACAAATAAGCATTTTGCCTCTGTTTTTTAGGGGGTGGGGGTTAATGCTTTTTTCTGTGCAAGTTAAAAAGTGTGTTCAATTTGTTGTGCGAGTCGTTATGAATACGATGATACCAAATATGTGTGATTTTAATTACAAGGTTTTTTTATACTAATAGGGGAAAAAGCACAAAAAAGGGTTTTTTTTAAACTTTTTAAAATTTTGACACTGTTTTGATGTTTTTTACGCTATTTGTGTCCCTTTTGGAGACTTGCACCATGGCACCTGTGATCGCTATGATAAAGCATTGCAGGACTTCTTTCCTGCAATGCTTTATTGCTTGTTATAGCGGTCATAGGCGCTGGCAATGCAGGACGCCGGTATCTGGCAGTCTGCTGCTCCCGCACTCCCTCTGTAAACCCTTTACATGCTGTGATCTACATAGATTATGGCATGTAAGGGGTTAACAGTGGGGGTCACTGTCCCGATGCACCCCAGCTGTTGCAGTGTGAGGCTGGCTATCGGTGACAGCCGGCTCCCCCTACCGGATAGCGCTGGATCTCTCCTGATCTCACTCTATTCTCAGGGCGTAACTGTATGTCCTGTTGCACTAAATACCACCCTGCCAGGACATACAATAACACCCTGTGGCATTAAGGGGGTAAGGGGGTTGTCCCAGACCAGCAAGGTCTCCACCATCTACAAGGGTGTAGTTTTTAGTGTTCACATTGCAATAAAAATGACATATGAGCTTTGTTCTATGGGTCAGTGCAATTGTGCTTGTCGTTAGCCGTTTGGTCATTCACGGCCTTAAATGTTAAATTTGTAGGTTTTTTAAATGTTTATCTACTTTTAAAACGTAAACAAAAATGTTTCAAAAAATTGCTCTTTGTTGCCCTATTCTGAGATAACTTTTTACATTTTTTCTCCGATTGCCCTGTGAAAGGGCTTTTTTTGCAGTTGCAGTTTTTATTAGGACCATTTTGGGAGTTATATGTCTTTTTGATTACTTTTTATTCAAAATTTTTGAGAGCCGAGATAATCAAAAAAAAATTTTCAATTCTGGTATTCCATATTTTTTTTTACAGTCTTCACCTTGTGGGATAAATATTGCAATATTTTGATAATTTGGCCTTGAAATATACCAAATATACCAAATATATGGGGTTTTAATTGCTTCGATTTTTTTTATAGGAAAGTTTATTTCTTTAACTTTTAATATTTTATATTACTGTTAAAAAAGACTTTCTGAAATTTTTTTTACACTTCTACTTAGTCCCCACGGTGGACCTGGACTTGTGGGCATTTGTTTACTTGCACTATATGCTGCAATACTTTAATATTGCAGTATATAAGGTTTTTTAATGTTGCTTATGAAGTCCTGCAACAGGCAAGGCCTCATAGACATCTATGCATGCAGCCCTGTGAGTGGTCAGTAGGCCCTCGGATGCCATGCTAGCTCATCAGCACCCCTCTATAGTCATGCTGCAGGCGGTGCTGATGGGGCATGGGAAGGCTCCCCCCCCCCCCAACTGACTTTAGCTTTGACTGCGGCATATAAACAGCTAACTCTGATCACAATACTTGTCAGCGACTGTCAAAATAGCTGATAGCCACCAGTGGACTCGGCTGCCAAGCCTACTCCCTTCACCCTTCATGACCGCATGATATATTTACATTATGCGGTTGGGAAGGGGTTAAGACTATTTACTATAAGAATGCATTTATTCATTGGTGGCAATTAAAAAAATGTCACGAGTGAATTAATGCAATTTGTGAAATAAACAGGAAAGCTCTTTTTTACCCCCGTGGAAAAACCGGCTAAAAACACTTGGAAAAATGACGTTAAAAGGAACTTGGGGACATCAATCTGTGTGAACCGTACGAGCAAGAAGAGCAGCAAACCAGGAAATAAAGGATTATGGTGAACTTTAGACAATTGCTCTCGACACTTCTCAAAAACATTAATTAGCCTCAGTAATTGCTGCTCTATTTACTCCCCCGGAGATATACCTGTTGTCAGCATTGCCTCCATCTGTTGGATTACTCCAGTCTTTGATCAATAAACGGGACCCTGCCTGCTGCCCATATTGCCCACCATGCCCGCTCCCTGTTTTCTGTGTGTGACGATGTGTATGTTAGATACATCGGTAATTACTGCGTACAGCATTTCTTAGGAGGGAAGAAAGAGCCCATGACAGCCGGCAGCTTGCTCCTGTTGGTTTGGAAGATGAAAAGCTTTTCTTGGTAGTTGCTGTAGGCTATCTCAACTCATCCCGGTTCTCCTCCCCTCCCTTTTCTTCTGCTCAACAGACACGCTCCACCTCAAGCTCTAGGGCACAAGCTGCAGCAGATGAGGAATGGCTGTAAAGAGCAACCAGTAGCTGCCTGTATGTCCATGTGACCAAGTGTGTCAGCTGTCAAGCAGAGCAGAATGTCATCAAGTAATTACCTGCCTACTTGTTCTCCCCACAGGCTGAATATGAGACACCGAGAAAGACAGTTGGAAAGAGACAGAAAAACGAATCACGAAAACAAACTGGAAAAACTTTGGTCGAAAAGTTGGAATCCACACGTAGCAAATCACAAGCGGCTGGCGCTCCCTGACATGTCCGAGCCAGATGTATCTGTAACTGTACAACCCGCTCGATCTGCCGTTTGGGCTTTGTATATAATAATCCTCTATTTATATTGGTCTCAATGTATTTAGATGGTAAACTTACTTTCTGTGGTATTACAAGCCAATGGTATACTTCTATAATTGCCGTATGGTTTGACGTGTCATGGCTGCCTTATGTGGTGCTAAGAAAGCTGATCTACAGAAGTAGTAAAGTTTAGTTGAGTGTGATAACTTTCTGCAACACGTTATCTAATCTTCAGGCATTGAAAAATATTCTTAACCTATTATAACACAACAAAGCCATTGAAAAGCTATTGGAAAGACTAAACCATTGCTGAAAGATCCATATAACATTTCCCTGGTACCGTAGATTCATTCTGGTGTCACATCTCACTAATTGTTATGTCAGGAAAATAGAAAAGTTGACGGCCCCTTTAATTATCTTGAACTGTGACTTTTTTATTAATGATCAAAAAAGTTACCAACTTCTTATGTATGACATGAAAAGTTCTCATCTTTGTGACATAAGCACATAATGTCTCAATGTATGAGCAGAACATCACATTTACTGAGTTACTGGCTATAATAGATTTCTAACGCTTTTGGGGACTTAAAGACTTCTAACATTTTTGTTACTCATATTGGTTATATTTTGGTCTGGATTACACAGAAACAAAAGCAAGGGCATAAATCAAATGAAATCATGAGAATGAAATTATTACCTACTTAAATAATTAGAGGGGAACTTGTCCTATGATGACCCTAAATATACAGATCCTGATAAGTGGAGTTGTCGTCCCGAAAAGGGCAACCCCAACTGCAGCCTCCGACCCAGGGGTGGATTGAGAACCCAAAGTGGCTGTAGAAAAAAAATGACAAAGTGGCCCCGAGTAGTAGGTAGGCCCAAACCAGCTGGAAGTGGGGCTAGCACAAATAGGCAGGGGTCAGCAAACTGTCAGCCAAAACCGCATTGATGAAAGGAGAGGATAAGCCCATGAGACAGGGATATTGTCTGTGAAGCACAGGATGTTAGAACTGGAGGTATACATTTACCTGCCACCTATTTTTAATGCATACAAGGGGTTTTCCAGTAAGCGCCGGCTGTCAGTGCCGGGACACACCGGAGTCAGAGCGGAAGCCACAGCAGTGACCCCTGTAAGGTGGCCGGAAGTGCTGCCTGGAAAACCCCCTTAAGCCTCCATGACACAAATGAACATTATAGAGTTGCTTATCAACAATAACGCTATATATGGGCCAAAAAACAGTCACTTGATGATCAGTACCCTTACCACTACATAGTGATGGAATAATACCAAAATATTGTTGCTGAATACAAACAACTACAAGGCTCAATATTACCAATAAGAACAATATTTAAAGGCTAAATAATACCACTATGACCACATAAAGCCACCATAGGGTTACTGAAAAAAACTATACAAAGACGATTATTATCCCTATACAGTGACCGTAAAGCACTAGATGCCAGCTCTACATGGGCTGTATAACTGGTTACAGTATTGTTCTATTCAATGATCACAGGTAACATCCTCTCTGACTGGAGTCATTCACTTTCCCTTTTCTTCATCTGGCCCAGACCGCCATAACGTCCTCTCTCAGCCTCAACTTGTCTCTGCAGAGTTTGTCACAAAAACATCTTTGACTCCTAAAATACCCAGCCACCTGCCTTCATTCTACACAATCTCCATATTCTAGTGTCCCGGGTAGTAATAATGCCACCCATGGTTCCCCACAAACTAATAATATTCCCCTTTATTGTAGGCCTCATGCAGTAACTGCCACATGTTGTGCCCGGCACACAGTAAAAGGTCCCTCATTCAGTAATAATGTCTCTCATGTAACTACTCAGTAAGGGCTCGCACTCACAGCGATATCGCAGGTGCGAACTTGCGCTTTTTGTGCGATCGCGATGCGTTTTTGTTCTCTGAAAACTCGCATCGCTGGTCGGAGTATTTAACGCCTCTCTTGCGTCTTTTTATGGTCTTGCTTTTGTCCACACTTCCTCCGCTCTGCTGACCTCCTGCTGTTTCCTTGTAAAAGCCCGCCCTTCCCATTAGTCACTATCCCACACAGAAGACATAGCACCATCGCATCGTTCTCTCGCATGCATTATATGTTTTGCGATGTGATATTACAGCACTCCATCGACTTACATGGGCGAGAAGAAAATAGCACATCGCAAGGAAATAGGACCATAGCATGCAAGAAAAAAACGCAACCCTGCAGACGGGAAAACATCGCCAATGAGCACAGCTGCATTAGACTCAATGCATTTCAATGTCATACAAAAAAAGGCAACCTCGCAATATCGCAAAAACCCACAAACGCTATTGCAAGTGAGTGTGAGCCCTAATAATGCCTTCTTATTCCTCCCACTCAGTTGTAATTTTATTCCCCTTTGTTCCTCCTCCGGCTCCCGGACTCTGCAGTTTGTGCCGCACTGCTCTTCGGCTGACTTCTGGAGAGACTGATCCCTACGACCAGTCCCAGGCCTCAGCATTGGTGAGGCCGGGGACTGACCATAGTGATTACGTATTTGTCATATGATTGCTCTATCCGGATTCAGCCAGTGAGCAGTACGGCTGCAGAGTCCGGGAGCCGGAGGAACACGGGGGAATAAGGGCGAGCACCCACTGGCGATTGCGTTTTCCGCGGGAAAAAAACGCAGCGTTTTCGCCGCGTTTCCCGCGATTTTTCCGCACGTTTTTCGCGGCGTTTTCGCGGCTTTTCCGTTAATTTCCATTGACATTCATGGGTGCATTAGGAGAAAAATAAGGACACATATGCAACTGACATGTTCCTATGTTAAAAACGCAAACGCAACGCAAAAAAAACGCCAGTGGACAGGAACACATGTTATCTCTATGCCTGTGCAGGAAAAACGCAAAACGCAAAACGCAGGTAAAAAAACGTCAGTGGGTGGGCGCCCTAAAAGTGTTTTTTATTTTATGGTTTCTAAAGGACTGTCCTGGCCTTGATCTCCGGACCCAACCGGCAAACTGGGATTTTTCTTGATGGGTTCAATGGCAAATCCACCCTTGCGCCTTTTAAAACCCTATTGAACCCTCACCAAAAATTATAACATATAACAATATAACATATCAAGTTCCTTGATCTCCGCCAAGGATCAAAATAAAGTGCTATTACCTCTATACCGCACCATAACGATCACAGTCACTATAAAGTGCTGCTGCATACATAAAGTGCAAGATACATACATACGCCTGCACTCAATAATAAGGTGCAATACACAACATTATACAATAATAATGGAGATTGATAATAGTATTGGATATTGCACCTTAATATCATGTGCAATAGGCTATGTGTATGTTACACCGTATGTATGCACCAGCAGTCCAGCACTCTATAGTGACTGTGATAGTTACGGTGGAGTATAGAGACAACAGCACTTTATTTTGGTCATTGGGTGACATCAAGGCATTTGATATGGTATATTGTTAAGTAGCCCTCCATAATTTTTAGGCGAGGGTTTAATAGGGACTGCAGTATGGGGTTGCCCTTTTCAGGACGACACCACCATTTATCACAGTGTTTATATTTAGGGTTATCATAGGGGGAGTTCCCTCCTATTCAATCAACCCCTCTAATCCTTGATGTTTTCTTGCATATTGGTATTAGTGACAGTTCTCTCTCAGTGGCCTTAGTTGCCTTTTAATGCATTATTAGAGGTTTATTTTTATTTCCTAGCAGAACATGATGTTGGTCACATCGCTCGCACAGTTTTCCCACAATTACTGTAACTTGCCACTTTAGCAAACTTCATAACAAAAAAAACATCTTTACTTATTTTTTACCCTTTCTATAAATATAGCAAAACTACAATCCTCACGATCACTTGATTATCTAACATCTTGACCTACTTAAGCTGGAAGAGTGTAGCGGATAAGCCTGAATATAAGGTATTACGGTAGCTCCACTGGCATAACTATAGGGGCTGCAGGGGATGCGGTTGCACCCGAACCCAGGACCCTTAGGGGGCCCATAAGGCCTCTCTTCTCCATATAGGGAGCCCAGTACTATGAATAAAGCATTATAGTTGGGGGCTTTGCTACATATTTTGCATTGGGGCCCAGAAGCTTCACGTTACGCCTCTGGGTAGTTCTTTATACTACATTACTTGTCAACAACAGACACATGTATTAACACAATGATAAGATGAACTACTTCCTTCTACTTTGAATAATACCTTTTGTTGGAAGAATTCATGAAAATTAATATTGTCTTGTGAGTTGAGGTACCCAGCAATCCGCTGTGATTTAGTAGGGGAATCTGGCAGTTGATGATTGACTCATTTAGGTGACTCCCTCCTGTTTTCATCTGTTAAAGAACTCTTAAGTTTCCACATTTTGGCCAATTTTATAGATCAATTAAAATAACATTTAAATGGCATATGGTTTGTCAGGTCTGTGTGAGAAGTCAGTGGGCAGCAGTGGTCATTATAGCCTAAGGAGACAATTGAGGATGACCCAGTAGTAAACTCACCCCATGCGCAAAGAATGCGCTGAGTCTGAGGAGCAAATACTTGGTTACAAACACAAGACTACAGATGGACAAGTTCATGTAAAGTTTACAGACTCTGGGGATATATCAGCCATTATCAGTGCGGGGAATTGTCACTTGGAAAGTAACGTTTCTTCAGCACATTAATAAGTAAATGCATTGTGGATTTGTTAACGGGATTTCGCCTATTTTGCCATTCTTTTTGAAATATTTGATTTATATTATGGGCTAATAAGAAAAAAATCTAATTCAAGTCAATTTGGTCCTTTCTACACTCCATGATAAGGTCCATTGATTATAAGGTATCTTGTCCTCATTCTACAATTTACAATACAGCTGTATTCATTCTAGTCACTGCAAAGACTTAAATCAATGGATGCAGCCCAATCTATATAGCAGTGCCTTCCTAAGTGGGTTCCATAGACTCTTAAGGACAGGACCTCCAATGAGTATACAGCCTCAAGAAAAAGTGACTCAACCCTTTGGAACTACCTGGATTTATGCATTAATTGCTACATAAGTCACAATTATCGGCAAAAACAATCTAACTAGACTAATGAGGCACAAAAAGTTGGACGGTTCATGCCTATTAGTGAATGCATTCTGAAAACATCCACAGTGCAGGGAGAAAACGAAAGTGGATTTTTGTGTTAATGACTTGCTAATTGCAAAAGATGTTTCAATTAAGAAGATGAGATTAGAAGTGTGGGTTTCATAGGTGCTTGCTCATTGAATAAAGGCACAAAAAGCCTGGTTACCGACAAAAGGGTTTGTCTCAAGAAATCTTGATTAGTGTGAATCTTGACTCAATGTAAACAACCTTTATAAAATCTCTGAAGAAATGTTATAGACACATGTGATGCTGGAAAAGGCTACAAAAGCATTGCTAACGACCTGGGTGTACACCGATCCACAGACAAATTATCTACAAATGCAAGAAGTGGAAAAAATCAGGACTGTTGCTACTCTCCCTAAGAGTTGGCATCCTGTTAAGATCATTTTAAGAGCACAGCAAGAAGTCCTACGAGAGGTGAGACAACAGTGGAATTTATACCACAAATGCAAAACTATGTTTAAAGGGGGAAGAATACTTCACACCAACAGCAAAACCTCATCCCAACTCTGAAGCATGGTGGAGGGAGCATCAAGGCTTGGGGCTGCTTTTCTGCTTCAAGGCCTAAACCAGAGGCGTAACTTGAAGCTCCCGGGTCCCGATGCAAAACTTGTAACAGGGCCCCCAACTTTAATGCTTTATTCATAGTACTGGGCTCCCTATATGGAGAAGAGAGGCCTTATGGGCCCCCTAAGGCTCCTGGGCCCGGGTGCAACCGCATCCCCTGCACCCTCTATAGTTACGCCCCTGGCCTAAACGCCTTGTAATTACTGAGGTATTAATGAATTCTAAGGCTCCTTTTACATGGAATCAGAAATCCTTTACACAAGTGAAGAATAACAGTTGAGTTCACTTGTACAGCCAGTTTATACAGGCAGATAAATCTTTTAAATTGTGTTCATTCATTTGTTCTGGGGCACTGCACCAGTGAATGGGAATAAAATGAATGATGAATGATAAAATTATTGTTCGCCATTCAATTGTTGTCCGTGTTCACACTGCACAATTATCTTTCAGCTTTGCTCAATCCAAGAAATGTTTTGAACGATAATTGTTACATGTGAAGGGGACATAAGGCGGATCAAAGCATTTTACAGGAGAACGTAAGGGCAGCATTCCATCATTTCAAGTCGAAGAGATGATTGATGTTGGATGATGCAACAAGACAATGACCCAAAGCAGAGGCATACCTTGAAGCTCCCGGGCCCCGATGCAAAACCTGTAACAGGGCCCCCAACTATAATGCTTTACTCATAGTACTAGGCTCCCTATATGGAGAAGAGAGGCCTTATGGGCCCCCTAAGGGTCCTGGGCCCGGGTGTAACCGCATCCTCTGCATCCCCTATAATTACTCCAGTGACCCAAAGTAAACAAGTAAATCAGCTGAAGGTTTGTTCATTGGAATGGCCAAGTCAGAGTCCAGACCCTAACTTTATAAAGATGCTGTGGCGTGACCTGAAGAGGCCTGAGCGTATAATGCATCCCATAAATATGTCTGAATTGAAACACATTTGTAGGGAGGAATGGTGGAAAATTCCTCCTGAACGTTGTGCAAATCTTATTTGCAAGTGATTGGAAACATTTGGTGGCCTGAAAAAGTTTGTGAACCAATGCTTTAACCCTTTCCAATCCACTGTCTGACCTGAAAAGACAATCTGATTGAATGCTGTACAGCTCTGATGTCGGAAGACGTCCGGCACGGTATTCTTACTGTAGATTACTGGCCGCTCTGTTGTCGGGGGCCTCTCCAGCATGTCCCATACCGCAGTACTGCCTTTAGCCAGCAGATGGCGCCATTGTATAATGGCAGAAAGACAAAGCCCCATAGGAAACCCTGAATTCAAAATCAGATTGCAAAGGGTTAAACTATTATCTAAAATAGCTCATTTGTGCCCATCTTACATACTTTTTTACATTTTACTGGAGAATGATATTGGTAACTTTTCTCCTTTATATAGTCTAGCCTTTGATAACAGAGTCATACATTCAGTTAATATCGGGAACACACTGCTGGTCTCACACATGATAGTTCAGCTCTATGCTGGTCATGAATTCAACCAGTAGAAAGAAACAGAATGAAGAGCCCCATATCATAGTATATAAGCAATCGGCATGAAACATCATAATCCAGGACTGAAACCTTTGCCTAACAATCTAGAAGACTCAATAGACTTACATGAGTCCGATGGATCTTTAGAATTCATATGCAACTGGTAAGTCATTAAAAGTTACCAGGTTTTTGGTTGAAGCCATAATCTTAATGGTCCATCCATCTGAAATGGCACTTAGTACCACTTAGGCTGCAGATCCACTATGAAATGATTTGAATTACACAGAATCTTGTGAATGCAGCCTTATAAATAAATGTAAATGTATAATTTGCATATTATTTCCAGTTCACAGCAGAGATCTATATATTCTTCTCCAGGATCTTTGCGATGCGGCTGCACAGTTTGCCGAGTTGAGTAGGCTTGTCCCCTGTGAGCCAGGATTGTGTTTCTCAGGTAATGAGTATTTGACCAACACTGGATCAAGCTTCAGGGACGCCCTCCCGCAGATCAGATGACTGAATCTAATTTTGTTGGGTAGTTTTGTCATTTCTATTTCTTATCTTGGCTTCCGCACACCCCTGCTACATTTCATTCCAAGTATCCCACATCAGCGATCGGGTTACCCAACCTTCACAATGTACGTTCATCTATAATTCAGCATGTTATCGTATATTTTAGTGTACAGTCACAAGGAAATAGCACTAAATGGCCACACATTGCAGGCCTCCTGATTGTACGAGTGCCTTGTATTAAAACAACAATTGATTGCGAATTTCTGAACCAGAAGGGTGTTTATTATTTCGGAAATGTTTCCTCCTTTATCTTCTTTTAGGCCTCATGTCCACGGGCAAAAGATGATTTTAAATCTGCAGTGGATCACCCGCACACGGATCCGCATCCCGTAGGGATGCATTGACCACCCGTGGGCAGATAAATACCTGCAGATGGTCAATAAAAGTGAATAAAAAAAAATATGGAGCATGAAAAAAAATGGACATGCTCCATTTTCGTGTGGGAGACCTAAAATCAGAATATACTCACCTGCTGCGGGTCTTCCCTTCTTCACGGCTTGATCTTCTCTCCGTCGCGGCCGGATCTTTTTTCTTCGGGCCGGGCCGGGCCGAAGAAAGAAGATCCGGCCGTGACGGAGAGTAGATCAAGCCGCGAAGAAGGGAAGATCCGAAGCGTGCGGAGAGGTAAGTAATTGTTATTTTCAGCCCTCATGTCCGCGGGGCAGCAGGGACCCGCTGCGGATTCTCCATGGAGAATCCATAGCAGGCCTGATTTTCCCCGTGGACATGAGGCCTTATTCATCATTTTAGGCTTAATATAAATAAACATAGAATGTAACTTAATATCTGTAATACTGATAACGACAAATAATAAACATATAGTGAATTCGGAAAGTCTTCAGACCCTTTTACTTTTTACATTTCTTTATGTTCTGGTCTTGTGCATATTAAATTCTAGTTCCCCCCATCATTCTGCACTCAACGCCCCATAATGACAAAGTCAAAACAGAATGATAAAAAAATTTCTACATTTGTTTAAAATGAAAAACTAACATTCTGCATTGATAAAAGTATTCAGACCCTTTGGTATGACACCTGAGATTTAGCTCTGGGACCTTCCATTTCTCTCTTTGAGATGTTGTTACACCTTCATTGGAGTCCTCCCTGGGTAAACTCAGTTGATTGGAAATAATTTTAAAAGACACCCCCTGTCTATATAAGGTTTCAGAGTTCAAAATGTACATCAGAGCCCAAAGCAGGCCAAGAGTAAGAACAAACTTCCCGTAGAGCTCAAAGACAGGATTGTGTGGAGGCACAGATCTGGAGAAGGCTACAAAATTTTCTGCTGCACTGGAAGTTCCCAAGAGCCCAGTGGCCTCCATAATTCTTAAAGGGAACCTATTACTTCCATACACCACCCTAAACTAAGTTATGGTGGTGTCAGGAGAGGTGACAGGGATCAGGGTGAGGTATTTTTTATACTCAACCTATACCTGGTTCCCTTGGTATCCCCCTCTGAAGTCTGCATGCTGCTCTGAGCATCCGACTCTTTTCCCCGTTGGCTTGCATGCGCTCTCCCATAGACTTGTATAGGAGAGCATGTGCACGGCACTGAGAAAAGAGTCAAAAACCAGGGGGCGTATGAGGAAGATTGTGCTGTAGGAAGGTAGCAATTAGACTTAAATGGAAGGCATCTGAAACAAGTAGGGCACTTCCCAGAGCTCGCTGATACACCAAACTAAGTAATCGAGCAGAAGGACCTTGGTAAGAGATGTGACCAAGAACACAATGGTCCCTCTGGTTGAGCGCCAAAGATCCTGTTTGCAGATGGGAGAAACTTCCAGAATGTGAAGCATCACTGCAGCCTCCACCAATTTGGGCTTTATGGCAGAGTGGTCAGAAAGAAGCCTGTCAGACTGTAAAAAACAAAATTTTCTGGTCTGATTAAACAAAGATTTAATTTTTTGGTCCTCAATTTCAAGTGTTACATATGGGGGAAACCAGGCACCGCTCGTCACCTGCCCAATACCATCCCTACAGTGAAACAAGGCGGTGGCAGCATCATGCTGGGAGGGTGTTTTTTAGCTCCTGACAGAGCTTGAGAAGATCTGCAGAGAAGAATGGCAGAACATCCCCAAGTTCAGGTGTGTGAACCTTGTTGTTTCACACCCAAGAAGACTGGAGGCTTTAATAGCTACCAAAGGTAGTAAGTAGTGAGTACAGGGCACCTGACATTCAGCTCTTCACCAGGCCAGTGCACTTGTGTACTGAGCTGATTTCTTCAAGAAAGAGATGGCTCCATTCTCACTGCAGTGACCAGGCAGTGGCTAGGCTTGCTATTAAAGGCAGAATTCTCACTAAAGTGAATGGAAACTTTGCTTGCAATATCAAGCCAGGCCACTGCAGTGATAATGGAGCCATCTGCTATCTGCAGAAATCAGCTCAATACATGAGTGCACTGGCCCAGTGAACAGCTGATCAGCACTCTAGGCGATGCACTGCAGCTAATCTGCTGTTGATGTCCTACCCTAAGGATAAGCCATTAGTAGTTAACAACTAGACAACCCCTTTAAATATTCATAGCTTCTGCAGTGTCTTGCTGGTTATAGTGCAAACTATGTGCATTTAAATCCAGTATTTCTTATTTTTCTAGTATATTGTTCCTATTCTAGCAGATTCTTGTCAGTGTATTCTTTTCCTGTGGTCATGTCTAGCCCTTGTTTCCTAGCTTTCTAGTTCTTGTTTACTCTTTCTCTATTTGTATTGTCTTCCTTTATAGATCGGCTTTGCTCAATTTTGATTTTCTTATCTCTGGCTCTTAGTGCCCTCTCATTGTATCTTAAGAGCCTCAGGAAAAAAAGAAGAAAAGAAAAACAGGCAGTGCTATCTGGTGCAGTATTTCCGGATGGCAATAGTAAATATGAAACCCAAAAAGACGTTGCTCTAACCTGTTTGGGTTGTGGAAGAAATGAGCACAACCACATTAAAGCATTTCAATATTGCAACTAGTAGCCCATAAAGGTATCCAACTGCTAGGAACTGCAAGCCACTTGAGGTTCACTGGGAGAGCCTTTACTTGGGCCTTAGCCCAAGCTAATCATTCCCATAAAAAGTGTGTTTGGGAGAGAAATATTTTGTTGGCCAGTACTAATAGCTGCATATAGTAATCTTCCAACCATCCGCATAAAGTATCAGCAATTGCAGGGAGTTATTTAAAGTGGTTTTATGAAATAGTCAATGTTGGTGGCAGCAAAGGGGAAGGCAGTGTGTTACGTCCACTTGGCGCACAATAGCATCGCTCCTCAGAACGGACACAAACATTTTCTCAAGTAGTCCCACAGTGAAGAAACTGCAGCTCTGGAACTTAATCTATATTTAATCTAATGTATATTTACATCCTATTTATTTTAGTGATTTTAACATATTATCATCATTTACTTTTTCAAATGTTATAAAGTTACTAAATTCATATACAGTATCGAAAAACTTGTATCAAATTAGTATCATTATAACATAGTATTAATATAGTAATATATTATATTAATGGCTTGAATGCTAATCTGCCTTTTCAATACATGACTGATTTGAAGAAGCAGCCTAATTGAAAACCATTTAAAACCACAAACACACACATAGAGTACTTGCATGGACCAATTGCATATCTCCGGGAAGAAGAATGGACAACTGTCCCTAACTGATCAGGGAAAGAGGGGCGCCCCTGCCTAAAAGCGGAGTCATCGCCTCGATAAAGGCAGCCCCACTGTCTTCTTCTACTGACCTGATAATCCCTGATCAGGGAGCTGGAGAGATGCACTAAACACACAGGACACGACATTGTTCACACACACACTGTATACAGAACAGTACCGCACATAAAGCACATGTCTGGCGCCCTGCACAGACGTAACATACGTCACTGTTCACACCAACATACAGTGTAACACATACCACATAGAACAGGACTGTACACACCACATGTCTGGCCACTTGCACAGACATACAACACAAGTCACTGTTCACACCAACATACAACAGGTAGTGCATACAACACAGACCCCGCCCAGAGCTCACATGCATACCAATGGCAAACTAAAGCAGTCCAAGTGTTCTCAGTCCAGGAGAATAGGGAGAGTCAGGCACTGTGCTGACATAGAGAGCAGTGTCAGGCATCACCCATCTGACACACACATAGGACATCAGATATCTGGAGGCCGCACCTGCCCAGGGATAGGGAGAAACCTGTGGGCTGCCTGAACCTGTGTGGTAACTGTACCACACACTATACAATGCATGCACCCCAGAACCGGTAAGGAGGGGAGGGACAGCAGGTGTCCAGACCATCTTCAGGGGAGGAGAGGGACACTGATAGCAGCTGGGTATATATGTGAGCAAAGACCTGGGGGATTGGCTAGCAGGAAGTCACCACACCTAGCCAGCACAATCATGCCATACCTGTGGAAATGTGCTACTAGAAACCATAGTGCTATAGGTCCCAGCAGTATATCCTAACACAGTATTTCTTTACTTTTGCTGTTTACCCACATGACCGCTGCAGCCAATGAAAGGCTCAGATACAGAATGTGATCATTAACATCATCCAATATAAAGGCTTGGGCCTTTCCATTACCGGGCCAATATGTGACATGGTGATAGAGTGTGCCAGAAAACCCCTTAAAGATAAAGCTTTCAGTGGCTCATATAAATCCCTCCTTTTTAATGCCCGACAACCCTGTTAGTTAACATTTTCTCAAGTAGTCCCACAGTGAAGAAACTGCAGCTCTAGAACTTAATCTATGTTTCATCTAATGTATATTTACATCCTATTTATTTTTGTGATTGTAACATATTATCATCATTTACTTTTTCAAATGTTACAAAGTTACCAAATTCATATAAAGTATTGAAAAACTTGTATCAAATTAGTATCATTATAACATAGTATTAATATAATGATATATTAAACTAATGGCTTGAATGCCAATCTGCCTTTTCAATACATGACTGATTTGAAGAAGCAGCCTAATTGAAAATTGCCTGGTGCCTCCCCTGTACGCCAGGTGGTTAACCTCCAACAGCTACAAAGGACTAGGCCAGAAATGGTAAAGTGTTTGCTCAATGTATGTCTTTTTAAGCCTGACTGGTTAAATGGGTGAATCATTAGCCTTTTTTCCTTGTAGACATGTCATGGTAATGTGCTCAGTGACTTGAACATAAGTAGTCCAGCTCAATCATCTGGCTCGTACAAGGCTGCATCATTGACTTTGACGGCATACATGTACCAAAGGGAATGGATGGACTCAATGCAGAGCCCCAGAGCAGCTCCACAACTTTAAGTGAAGGTCAGAAGCTCAGCCTCGGACACAACATCGCTTTTCAACCATTTTCTGCAAGACAGAACTGCAATGCATTGCTTTGTTTTTCGCTCCGGTACATGAGCTGTTCAGTGTTTTCTAACCTGCGTTCATTGATAGTTATTGCTCAGAATGTCTAGACCTTTATATTGGGCAGATAAGTAAATATGGCGGCATTGATGAATTTTTGAGTTTTTGACCACAACATTGAAATCTACTCTTCATTGACAATTCTGAATGCATGAATTTATACTAATGGTACTTTTTTGATTTGTAATGGCCAAGGTAGTACAAAAAGGCGACAGGGACACATGGCAAGGATTAAAGTGAGGCCCTTTTTGGTGCTGGTTGACACCATCACAGCCCCAACCATTGGATGATTCAGTGCTTGCTTACTCATCTCCTTACATTGATCTTTGTTTGCTGATGTAGAGCCTACTATGAGGTATTGCTGCACAAGTTCTCAAAATCCATTAAAATAAGGGATAAAGTTAAACTAGTTGGGCCCTCCTCTCCATAGGAGTCCCATATCAGCCATATGTAGGGTATGTATACCCTTGTTAAAATAAAAGGAAGCAGAGGAGCTATCCTAAGGGCTCACACCCACTGGCGTTTTTTTCTCCACTGCGCTGCGAGAGTCAAGGAAAAGTCTCGCAGCGCAATGCGAGAAAAAAAACGGCATCATGCCGGGATATCACCAGTCTTTTCAATGGGGCCAGCGGCAGCAGCCCTAGCCCCATTGAAAAGACATGGAGAATGCTGCGGACTTCTGCCACAGCTGTAACAGATGGGGCAGGAGTTTCCTTCATCCCCGCGGGGATGAAGAAATCCTCTGCCACAGCTGTAACAGCTGTGGCAGAAGTCCGCGGCATGCTATCCCATTGCTTTCAATGGGATCGGCACTGCTGCCGATCCCATTGAAAGGTCTGCTTTCTGGCAAGCCCCGCAGCATGATTATCATGGGAAGGGCTTGAAATATAAGCCCTTCCCTGATAATCATCAATAAGTGGTAAAAAAAATTTTTTTTAAATTACTCACCTCTCCGCCGCTCACACACATCCTCCGGCTGGCTCCCCTGCACTGCTGTTAAGCTCTTTCAGCCCTGAAAGGTCTCAGCCAATAGCAGCTAGTGCTAAGCTATTGGCTGAGCGCTCAGCCAATGACAGATAGCCCTTAGCTATTCATTCATGAATAGCAATATCTTAGCTAGTATTTCAAAACATTAGTGGGACAAAAGAATGTTTGATAGAAAAAATGGTCTTAAAATAGAAAATAAATATTTTTAGTAAAAATAGTAAACTATAAGAGATACACATTTAGAACTGCCGAAATTGTAACAACCCATAAAGCAGACCCCATGCATGGGGTAAGAAATAAAAAAACACAAAGTAATATCGGATTTGATTTTTTTTTCTCATTTTCTTCTCCCCTAAAAAAATTAATAAAAGTGAATCAATAATAAATATGTACCCTCAAATGTGCCATTTAAAAAAGGCCTCATATGGCTGCGTCAATGGGAAAATCAAAAAGGTATGCCTTTTGGAATGCGGTAATGAAAAAAGAGTCACTATGTTCTGAAGGTCTGCAAGTGAGCAGCTAGGATTTGTATGGGATTGTAGGGTAAGCCCCTGGAGTCACTTATACTCAGTTCAGACTTGGGGTCTTAGATGCCTACTGTAAAGGCCCATTTACACTCAAAGACAATCTTTCAAACAATTTAAAGATTGACAGTTTTAGCGATTGTTTTGCATAAACTGCTAATGAACACTTAATGTCCATTAGCAGTTTATTACCTTCATTTGCGTGTTAATGATCCATCAGCAACTCTTTGCAAATCCCAGCATGTGGTCTGGACTTTGCACTCAGCTACATTGTCCTCGCATGGGCTGCTGCAGGCTGTCAGCTGAATACAATGTAATCAGCTGCTCCCATGGAGAACTCAGTGTGCGGTCCCTGCTATCTCTCTCTGGCTGAACAATGGATTTTAAACTCACCTAAAAATCATCGTTCAGCCGAAGAGTGAAAGATGGAAGCATTTACACGCAATGATTATTGCTCAAAAGCCATTTTTGAGCGAATTTTGAGCGATAATTGTTGTGTATAAATGGGGTTTCAGTCTGACCCTGAGCAGAGTTAAAAACCATTACGGTGTATTCGATTGTTTGTGAAAAAATGTAAAAAATGATGGCAGCCAGTGGCTGCAATACTACTAGCTTCCAGAGCATGAATGTGTGTCCTGTGCACTTGATACTTATGGGAACGGGTAGACTATGTTATCACTTCAGAAATTCCGTTGTTGAAAGGGATGTCAAGGACTAGACAAATTGGGAGAATTTATAACAGTTTGTATGCCAGAATTCTGCCATTAAGAAGTTGCAAATTTTATTTTGCAAATTTTTATTTTGCTATTTATCAATGAATGGCTAAGCGCTGCCTGTAATTGGCTGAGCGCTCAGCCAATGAGCACAGCCCTTTCAGGAGCTGGACAGCATTGCAGGGGAGCCAGCCAGAGGACGCACCTGAGAGGTGAGTATATAATTTTTTTTTCACCTGCTAGGGATGATTTTTAGGGAAGGGCTTATATATATTTCAAGTCCTTCCCAGAAAATCATGCTGCGGGGGTTGCCTAAAATCCACAGCTTTCAATGGGACCGGCAGCAGCAACGCCGACCCTGTTGAAAGCAATGGGATAGCATCCTGTACTTCTGCCACAGCTGTGGCAGAAGTCCGCGATATACTCCCTATGCTTTCAATGGGGCTAGCGCTGCTGCCGCCGCCCCATTGAAAGCATTGTGAGATATTGCAGGGGTTTTTTTGCGCTGCGAGGCAAGTTTTGTCACTCACTATCACAGCGCAAGAAAAAAAATGCAAGTGGGTGTCCACCGTATAAGGCTCAGTCAGACGGGCGTTTTTATGTGCGAATTTATGTGCGCAAATACACATGCGTTAAAAAATTTGAGTGACTGAAGTGGGCGTCACACTGAAAAAAATGCATTTGGCTGCGTTTATGAACACAGTAAGGGTGCTGCCCGCTCTGCCCTGCTGCGGCTGTGACAGCTGATGCAAGGGATTCCTTGGATGTGAAACCCCTGGATGCTGTCACATCCAGGGGTCTCACCTTTGGTCAATGGGACCGGCGGCAGCAGCAGAGGCCCCACTGACATACAGAGAAGATCACGATCCTCTACCACAGCTGTGACAGCTGTAGCAATGGATTTCTTCATCTCCGCGGGGAGTCCCCTTGTCACTGGACACTGTGACAGCTGTGGCACAGGAGCGCAATGTTCTCCCATTAAATTCAATGGAGCTGGCCTCATTGAAAGCAATGGGCTGCCGGAAAGCACTGTCGTGATTTTTAAGGGAAGAGCTTTAAATACAAGCCCTTCCCTGAAAAATCATCCCTAAAATGTGTAAAAATTAAAGAAAATATATACTCATCTCTAGGCAGCTGCCGCAGCTCAGGCACGTCCAGCCAGGTCTTCTCCCTGCACTGCTCTGAAGTGCTTTCAGCACTTTAAAATCCCCACCTGCTGAAAGGGCTGTATCTGATTGACTGAGCACTGTAACCAATCAGAGGCAGCACTCAGCTATTGAGTGGTTAATGGCATGAGCAGCTGTTGTGACCCAACAACTGGGGAACCTCATTCAGGAGGCCTGAGAGCTACAGTATACATGGCTATTGTGCCACTGGCAGGGGGAATACAGCCCTATATAGTTTATATAATGATATTTATATATAGGGGGTTTACTGTTAAACAGAATTTATCTGTATCATGTAAAGTAGGGCAATGATCCAAATTCTCCATCAGTGCATTAATTTGGAGTAAATACATGTCCACTCATTGTCTTGAGGCTCAGTTACAGCAAATATGGAGCAATATGCCACAGGATACCATACAAAACCTGTAAGCCTCTATGCCCACCCATATCACATCTTGTATCCAAACTAGAAGTGGCCCAACAGGGTACTAGAGCCTTCATGCCCGCTCATATCACATCTTGTATCCAAGCTATAGGTGGTACAACGGGGCATTAGAGCCTCCGTGCCCACCTATATCACATATTGTATCTAAGCTAGAGGCAGTACAACAGGGTACTAGAGCCTCTATGCCCACCTATATCACATCTTGTATCCAAGCTAGAGGTGGTACAACAGGGTACTAGAGTCTCTATGCCCACCTGTATCACATCTTGTATCCAAGCTAGAGTCGGCCCAACACGGTACTAGAGCCTTCATGCCCACCTGTATCACATCTTGTATCTGAGCTAGAGGTGGTACAACAGGGCACTAGAGCGTTTATGCTGCCTGTATCACATCTTGTATCTAAGCTAGAGGTGGTACAACAGGATAATGAGCCTCTATGCCCACCTGTGTCACATCTTGTATTTAAGCTAGAGGCAGTACAACAGGGTACTAGAGCCTCCATGCCCACCTGTATCACATCTTGTTTCTAGGCTAGAGGCGGTACAACAGGGTACTAGAGCCTCCATGCCCTCTGTATCACATCTTGTTTCTAGGCTAGAGGCGGTACAACAGGGTACTAGAGCCTCCCTTCATGTGTTCAGTTTTCTGTACTAAATTAATAGCACCATCCTCAGTCAGAGAGTTCCATAGTCTCACTCCTCTTACAGTAAAGAACCTTCTTTTATGTCAGTGTAGAAACCTTCTTTCCTCTATATGTAGAGGGCGCCCCCTTGTTACAGTTACAGCCATGGGTATAACTAGAGATCTCCATAAGCACTTACTTACTTCGACATTACAATCACACATATAAAGTTTTACCCGGATCCGACGACTCCTACTAGGTGCGGAATTTCTTTTTTACAAAGAGTATAACATCATATGGCTAGATGGTCACTTTGAAGGCTTCATTCAGAAGAAATCTCATGTTCTAACAAGTATGCAAAGTTTCTTGGTTTTCAGAGATTAGAGGGTAGTAAGCTATTTGGGAACACTTGTTCTGCATATATCATTGCTATTTCACAATGCCAAGATAGACAGAACTTTCTTTCCCTCCCCCTGGACCATGATGCAAGAGAAACCAAAGTTAATCCTCAGGCTGCTAATCTCCCAAGTGATATGGAATAAAACTTGGAACAATATGGAGAAGGTCTGTGGGTCAGGTCCTAGCCCTGGGGCTCTTAACCCATTGGCTACCAAATTCTCCAAAGACCTATTCAAAGGAAAAAACAGACTGTCCAAAGAGTTCTTAAATCAGACAATATAGATTCTATACAATAATGCCCCGCTATTATAAGTATCGATTCCGAATTCTTTTTGTGAATACCAGTCCTGATCAGCAATGTTAACATAAATAATTCATAGTAACAACTATAGGGCTGGTCCAATTATGTAGTTTACTATTCTTTTATCCGAGAACAATACATTCATCAGCTGAGCACTGTGCTTGTTCTCTTCGATGGTGCTGGGTGATCACATTCTATATAGTTTAAATCATATACCTTGAACTCCAGAACTACGGGAAATCCGAGAATTGTGGTGGGTTAGCCGCAATTGGGCTCGGGTGCCATCGCAACATTTGTCCCAGTCTACATGATTGTTCCTTTAGCACATTCACCCTGTCATTTGGCGCTGGCAGCAAAGTGTACCTTTTTCCTGTCACTGCAGAAGTCCCATTAGATGTTGTCTGTAAAAATCCCTCAGTAGGTTTCTGAGTATAATTTGCCTTTCTTCTTAACCCTGCTACAATATATCCTGTGGTATATGGACTGATTGGCCAACAGGGAGAAATGTGTTTATTCTGGGCCCGCCTCTACATGGATACTGGTTATTTTCCTGCTTGATGTGTCTGGTGTGGAAGTGGCTGTCTACAGCTAAATATCAGTGGGGATTGTTTTACTATGGAGCTTATTCACCATTGCCTAGCTCTTTCATATATATATATATATATATATATATATATATATATATATATATATATATATATATATTGCTTTTCCATCTGCTCTGTAGTCTTCCCCAACCTCCATCTAGGGACAGGCTAAGTTCCCTAGGTTCAAGACATGGGGGCGTCCCTATGAGGACGATCACCCTGCTTTTAGGCAGGGTCTGCCAAGCCGTAGTTGGTTAGGAAAAGCATTCTCTCTCCCGCATTTTGTGTTCCCCTTGTTTCGGTGATACATTTATATGTTGGTTCTTTGCGGACAATATTATGTCTTAGTTGAGGTTTTGGTAACATTTGTGGAAGGCACTGCAGTTACGCCCTGTATGAACATAACACTGGGCTTTAATCTGGACAGAATCAGAAATGTTACTCTAGCAAGCTCTCTTAATCAAATGTGCTTTATTCCCATGTACCACCTCTCTGCTGCATCCATGAAGTTTCCTTGAAAGCCAATGGGAAAGTTTAGACGGGCATTTCTGAGTTCTGCTTTGACGAGTTAATGAAAACATACATCAATAATGCATCGATTATCTTATGTTATCATTCACTTCTATTCTTTAACCTGTAAACAGACTCCTAGAAAGCGATTTTTTTATGTATCATAGATGGGACAGACACATAGCATACTTAATTATATAGAAAAAATCTTATTACTTTTTGGCTTTAGAGCTTTGATAATAAAGAGTAAAGGATTGTTGTTGTTGTTGTTGTTAGTTGTTTAGTCGTTTACGACCCTCGGCGACCCTAAAGGCGAGCTCCCTCCATGGTTTTCGGTTTTGCACAGCTCCTTTCAGTTGGTTGATATCCATACCAGTATCAGCTCTGACAGTATCGGCCGTTGTGTCCTTTGGCGCCGGGTCTTCTTTTGCCGCTGATCTGTCCAAGCATTATAGACTTTTCTAGCGACTCTGCTCGCATTACATGGCCAAAGTACATGAGCCTGAGACAGGCCTTCTTGTCTTCCATCAGTCTGAGCCGGCCATCTTCCCCTTCAGTGATTTATCGGGTCTTATACGATTCAGGACTTCTCTGTTTGTTCCTCTCGTCGTCCAGGACACCACAGCTCCAATGCAACAATTCTCTTTCTAAAGGACCATAGTGGTCCCACAACTGATTTTGTGTATCGTGTATTACTCCTGTCTTTTATATTGCGTTTTGTTTTCAACTTTAGAAATGAACGCCCATAAACATCCTTCACTCATTAATAAATCATTTTTGCAAGTATTCAGCTTGCCAGGCCCAGCAACCAGCCAGAAGTGATACAGTTATGTCTCAAAAACTCCTGAGGAAACCTAACCAGAGATTTAACTAGAATTCATGGAGCCCCATACCAAAATCAGAAATGGTTCCTCAACATCTGGTTGACAGTAATTTGAGATAGTAGTGAAAAAGAGATACATGACTACTTTTGCTTGAACAGTAACCTCAAAATGAACTAGTACCTTACTGTATATCACATCTTCTGTGCAAAGGAAATAACAGAAAGCCAACCTTTGGGCCCAATCATAGCTGCTACAGCTATGGCTCTTTGTTAGGTCCATGAATCTGGCAGTGGCCTACCATATGGAGTAGAACGGATGGGTAGATACTGCCATCCACTTTTTATTTAAAAAAAAGTAAAAACAGGTATCAAAAATTGTAGCAGTTGCCTGCAGCTTTCCATCCAATCCATACTTCAATATTCCAGAGCACCTTAGGAAAATAACAGCTGTGTTCTTTTTGGCCACAAATGGTTATTAAAAGGGTTTTCCAGCTGTTCCTACAATATGTGAACTCTGTGCATCACTTGTAAGAAAGCGGTGTATGGACTACGGGCTGTAGTGTCTATGGATGGGGGAGCTGGCTTATCAGTGTTTCACTCTCTGGAGACAATGGCTCCCATGTCAGCTTCCGGTGCTCTACCTGTGTCTGGCCCCCATGCCCGCTCTTGCAGCCTCAGTAAAACCTATCTTTGGAGTGTGTTACAGCTGATAAGTGGCTACCAATAAACCTGAGTCCCAATGATGTGTATGCACTTTTCAAAGCCTGGGCCATAGTATTGAGGTACGAAGTGTTATGAATAATTATGTCATATATGGGGCAATTGATTATTATTAAATATATATATATAAATATGTATAAATTAACATATGCATTTTTGGCCTAAATTATTATATTGCAGGTCAACCTTAAAGGGGTTGTCCCGCGCCGAAACAGTTTTTTTTTATTCAATAGGCCCCCCGTTCGGCGCGAGACAAACCCAAAGGATGGGTTAAAAAAAAAAAAGTTTATTACTTACCCGAATCCCCGCGCTGCGGCGACTTCTTTCCTCCTTTACCAAGATGGCCGCCGGGATCTTCACCCACGATGCACCGCGGGTCTTCTCCCATGGTGCACCGTGGGCTCTGTGCGGTCCATTGTCGATTCCAGCCTCCTGATTGGCTGGAATCGGCACACGTGACGGGGCGGAGCTACGAGGACCAGCTCTCCGGCACGAGCGGCCCCATTCACCAGGGAGAAGACCGGACTGCGCAAGCGCGTCTAAAAACGCCAGAAGACAGCGAATTTAGACGGATCCATGGCGACGGGGACGCTAGCAACGGAGCAGGTAAGTGAATAACTTCTGTATGGCTCATATTTAATGCACAATGTACATTACAAAGTGCATTAATATGGCCATACAGAAGTGTATAACCCCACTTGATTTCGCGGGAAAACCCCTTTAAGCTAATATCAAACATATAATAGAGGTTTCTGGCACGCACACATATTATATACATATGGGGTGTCTGCCATATAGAATGAAAATGGTTCGGCAGATGTTGATCCAATTTTGCATGCAAGCTGTGTGGGAGTTGGGAAACCTATTGGGCCATGCCATAAAAATGGTGGCCATTATGAATGCTGCTATCTTGAATTCAAATCTAATTTTTTTAAGGGAAGGTAGGTGTGTGATATATCAAACTTCCAGAGAATTTCAGCAAAAAAAAACCCATAAAAAATCTAACAATTGTCGTCTGTCTCAGGAATGTAGGGTCAGCCATGCCTCCATACAGCAAATTACGTCTACGCATAAATGACAGCCTTACAAATTGCAGATGCTGCAACATCTGACGGAGGATGACCTAGACAATTGGATAGAATTTGCAGAATGAGTAACACAGCAACTTCAGATAAACCTTCATTTTTCCTATAACATGCTTCTCAGTGATGAAGCAAATTTCTTTGTGAATGGTGAGGTCAGCAAACAGAATCACCGATATTAATCAGACACAAACCCTCACTTAGTAGTCTCTGAAAGGCAAAGTCTCTAGCAAGATCTGGCTTATCAATTTGTCAGCTCAACAGCAGTTTCAGTATTAGTCTGTGTGCTTTCTTTAGCTATCTGCTTCTTACACCAGGTGCCCTTGATTTACTAAATACTCAGTAACTGTAATCTGTACCAGACCCTTCTGTAACAGAGCAGCCCTCTACTAGGATTACTGCTTTGCTCCATTGTCATCTCCACTTCATTCCTTCCACACCAATCAGTGGCTGGCTCTCGCTCCGTGACACAGTTCAGGAGTCTATCCAGGATCACTACAAGTGATGTCTGGTGGAAGAATGCAGTGACAGGTGATAGCACACTTTATTTCCCTCCATAGCAGGAGTAAAAGTCTTTGTACTGTTAGCAATAATAGTAATACTGCTTAAAAATAGTAGATACAGTAATTGCGCTAGTAGGAGTAGTGGATAGAGCAATCATGTTTTTTGTGACCTGGACCCCCACAATCACTGAACTGATTCATCTAACAAGGTTGTGTTACCTAAAATGATGGTATGGTGTAGTGCATGGGGTCCCCGAATTGTGGTCCCTTTCTTCAATGAGGAAGCATTAAGAGCTGACACTTATGCAAGGTTGTTAGATGAAGATGGATTTTCTTCATTGCTGTCAGAGAAAGTAACACTTTCAGAATTCTTCCTCATTACAGACACATTATCAGAGACGATCATGATGTGCTGCTTGCCCCAAAGTGGATTGATCATAGGGGTCCGGTCAAGTGGCCACCATCTTCTCTTGATTTGATCCCTTTAAATTTCTATCTGTGGGGTCTGAGAAGATACAAAATATCGCTAATCTGAAACACAGAATTGTTGATCATGTAAAATTCCACCATCTTCCTTAAAAGACTCTTCTTTATTGATTTAATCCATAAAAGCAGCCAGATGGCCCATACGATACAGCGGCTATATAGTCCGTGCCATCTGACTGTTTAGATTCTATATAGGTGTTTCCATACTTTTGAATCACCCTGTATATATAAGCACGCAGCTTCCTTTTTTTTAATTACTCAGAAATAAATAGATACATTTTCTGCCAATAAAATGTAACAATGTAGAATAAGCATTTCCTAGTTCTCAAAACAATTGTTGCAGAATTCGGAATTTTCAATCTTTCCAAAACAGAACAAAATTGTAACAACTCCTGTATAAAAACGACCAATATCAGGCCAGATTTCTATATCATCTCTTTTCTTCTGTGAAGCGTTACCTCATTCTCTCAGCTGCTGAGTCTGGGGGGAAAAAATCAGTTAAAAAAAAAAAGACCAAATAAATTTAAAAGAAGAGCAAATGAAATAAGGGCGCCCCAGATTTGGCGCACATCGAGATATTGTTGTCTTATCCTTTAGCGCAGTGAATGCTCCTAAATAAAATATGTTTTGTCTAAATATTTAATACAACATTTAAGATATTAATGTTTTACATCAACCTTCATTCAAAAAAGCAAAAGTTATAGATTTTTTTTTTCAGTCCCGAGTGAAAACAAAACTTGCTCGATCTTTTGTATTTCTAGTTAGGAATGTGTTTGGCCGAGGACGATGGCCAATTTCTGTCAAATTAGCGCACATCATTGACTGGCCTCTAATTGAATTCTCCCCATTTATTAGCTACAGCTCACCAAATGTTGCCATTTTCAGGATGCCTGTCCCCGGGCCCCCCGTGGAGCTATTCAATAAAGCATTAACTCTTACAAATTCTGATCTGAAACAGTAACAAGGTTTTGTACGACTAGAAGGAGATGGACATGAAACGGTAGGGTTGACCCTCGCCCTGTCTCCCTTACTGTTCTTTATACCAAATCTTCATTCCCACTGATTTTACAGACCCCCCTCCCTTCTTTTACAAGAGCAAGAGATTGCTCTGTGAATTCCCCACTTCCTCAGAAGGGTAATTGTAGCAGAGCACATAACATATGGCTGAGCAGGGATACCTGCTGCTGCACCAGCTGTGAACTGGGTGGCGCAGATCAAGCCTGTATTAAAAGGCTTGATCTGTGTGTCTGCTTCTCTCTTTCTCTCTGTGCCTGTAGCTCACCCTCTGCTAAGGACGTTATTCAAATGACAGTTCTGAAAGAGGACAGGCAACCATGCTGCTAGACTTCAATCCCTGTCTGGATGCCCTGGGGGGGAGGGATTTCTCATGCTTTTAGGCAAACATGTCATTTGCACATTCAACTTCTGCTTTTGTACAACTTCCTATAGTTTTTCTTAAAGGAGCCGTCTTCCTTTTTCATTGCTAAGTAGAATCTGGTCATTAGTCACTTAATGCAACGTAATGGAGTGGGATACAGGATAGTGATTAATATAAAGCAGAGGTGGTCAGTATGGGATTATTACTTAGCATAGCCATGGATAGTTTACCATATTCTCATACGAGGCACTTCTTAAGAAGGAATACTTCTCTCTTGGGTCTATTGACGGCAATGAGATTTTACCCTGCAGCTGCCATGGACTCTGTGTGATGCCCCTCTAGGGTCTGTGAACTAAAACACTGGGATGACATTTGGGCTTTATTGTGTATTTACCACTGAGAATTAAGTGCAGAACGATACAAATCTGTATTCTTCCCTTTGAAGCTGCATATATCCCATAAACAGGCTTACCGGGAGCGTGAAAGTTTAGTGTGCCGAGTATTAACATTTAGTAGTACTAATGGCAGTATTAGTGGGAGCTGTAATAGCATTACTACTAGATGTTATAGTAGAGTCGTGACTTTAGTTCATAACGGGGCCATGACAGGCATGCCAAATGAATCCTGCAATGGCTAGCCTGGATTGTCAGAGGCTAGTGATAAATCCTCATTGACTCCATTGATTTTATTGGCGTTTTTCGGGATTCCAGTATTTTTATGGCAAAAATAACACTGCAGACAACAAAAATACCAGAAACTCAGATGAACCCCATTCAGTCTGTACAGAGTCTAATAGTGGTGCTACAGTAGAACTAGTACAAGACTGCTGGAAGACGAGGGGCAATATCACCAAGGCAAGGTTGGGATTAAAGGGGTTTCTGAGTTAAAAAAAAAAATGTCCATGGTATAAACTAATGAACAATTTACATTACTTGTGCTTCGTCTCAGAAAACGTGGCGTAACTTTTCACTGGGGGGAGTAGCCACCTCGGCCATGTAGATTTAAGTATAGTCTATACAAGAAACTGGCATAAATTATACCAGGAATATACTACAGCTTGTAGGCGCATGAAGAGGCGTGCGCCTTACTCCAGCAGGCATAATATTAAGACTAGGGGTATGAACAGCCAGTCTTAATAAATTCCACCTTTATCTGTATTGAGAATGATTATACATAATTACAATTGAAGATCAGTAGTCTCTGAATGTTGTCAGCATAGGATAAGGCAAAGTCTCTAGCAAGATCTGGCTTGTCAATTTGCCAATTCAACAGCATTTCAGTATCAGTCTGTGTTCTTTCTTTAGCTATCGGCTTTTTACACCAGGTGCCCTTGATTTACTAAATTCACATTGACTGTGATCTCTGCCTGACCCTTCTGTACTTTGATTACTGCTTTGTTTCATGGTCATCTTCACTTCATTTTTTATACACATCAGTGGCTATCTCTCTCCCTCTGACACAGTCAAGGAGCTTATCCAGGATCCCTGCAGGTGATGTTTGGTGGAGAAATGCGGTGATGGGCCATAGCACACTTAATGTTTCTCAGTAATACTTCATAACACTATATAACACTAAATTGTTTATGTACTTAGAATGAAGACTAGGGGGTCCGGCTACCATATATTATGCCACCCCACAGCATAATCCCAGGAGCAGGACTAGCCTGACATTCCCTCTTGAAGCCCTTTTCATGGCATTGCCCATGTAGTCTCCAGACCAATGTCCAGCTATTATTGCATCCAAGACAAAAGTGGAACTCATTGCTGATGACGGCAGATCTCCATTCCAGCCTCCATTGCCATCTTGTTTAGCACCAAGATAGCCTTTGAGGGAGGTAAGGTGTGGTCAATAGAATACCTGTTGCTGGATGTCTAGCTCGTAGGCCAATCACGTGCAAGCAGCTTCTGATGGTTTGTGTAGACACTGTTTGATACCTTAGGCTTGGGATGTGACGTCCAATTTCACTCGCAGTGCAGAATGGATCAGTACGCACCACTTTTCTAACCTGATGTTGTATCCATGCAGAGGTTTGCCTGTTCTCCCAACCACTCGGACACACAACATTGAACAGTGCCAACATCTCAGCCTACGTGTGTAAGGATCAACTGGAGGGATAAACCAAGGATTCTGTCGCTCTCTGTTTGCAACAAGTGTCGATAACTGGCCCATCAATGAACAGACACAATCCGACCTCAAGACTTTATCCGATTTTTGAAGATTCATATGGCTTTAAAAAATTTGCTTTTTAATCTGGTTTTTATATAATTGAAGCCCCTCCCACATGCCACAGATTGGAGCTAGGTGCTTGAAAATCTGATCATTTGGATATCTTAGAGACACTGACTATCGATGTGCATAGCTTTATGGTTTGCCCTTCTGGTGGTGTAATTGCAATGTTTCGATGTTAAGGAGTCTATTTCCAGTGACTTTGAGATGAAAACTCCCGTCTCCTGTCAATATGTAAAGATTACCGAATACAAAGTGCTAACATAATTAGGATTTTTATAGGAGGTATAAGCATTCTAAGTACTTCTTAGTTATATTCTCTAAGACACTAATGCACGGCACGCTATTTGGTGTCTGATCTATTTTAGTGGCTCTTTGGTTTCTGTAAGAAATCCCTTTAGAAAGAGACAGAAGATAAAGTGTTGTGTCTGTTTTATTGATATATTCCCTGGGGCAGATCTAGCACAAGTCAATCAAGGCAGCTGCTTAGGACCACATGGACTCTTGAGGGATACAAGGCTGCTGGCACCATAGGATTCCATCCTACCTCTAGAGATCCCCTAGAGTAGACATAGATGATGCTTGTGGAGTTGTGCAAAAGAATCATTTGATTGGGAAAATCTTAAAGGGATTATCCTCGGCACTCAGCCGCAGGTTTTGGAGCGGCCGGATCTGCCATATAGGAAAGCGCAGCCGCAGCAGAAAAAAAAGAGAATAGACATGCTGCGTCGTGGGAATCCGTGCCGCAGCGCTGGTTTCTGCCTGCTTTGCCACGATGGATTTGTTGCCACGTGTGGATGAGATTTTTGACAAATCTCATCCACATGGCTGGCTAATACCGGGATTAGCGGCCACAGGCAGACTTGTCGCAGGGAAGCTACATGGCAAATTTGCCCCGTATGACCCCAGGCTTACTGTATATGTCATTAAAGGGGTTGTCCCGCGCCGAAACGGGTTTTTTTTTTTTCAATAGCCCCCCCCCCGTTCGGCGAGAGACAAACCCGATGCAGGGGTTTAAAAAAAAAAAACGGATAGTACTTACCCGAATCCCCGCGCTCCGGTGACTTCTTACTTACCTTGCGAAGATGGCCGCCGGGATCTTCACCCACGGTGGACCGCAGGTCTTCTCCCATGGTGCACCGTGGGCTCTGTGCGTTCCATTGCCGATTCCAGCCTCCTGATTGGCTGGAATCGGCACACGTGACGGGGCGGAGCTACGAGGAGCAGCTCTCCAGCACGAGCGGCCCCATTCAGAAGGGAGAAGACCGGACTGCGCAAGCGCGTCTAATCGGGCGATTAGACGCTGAAATTAGACGGCTCCATGGAGACGAGGACGCCAGCAACGGAACAGGTAAGTGAATAACTTCTGTATGGCTCATAATTAATGCACGATGTATATTACAAAGTGCATTAATATGGCCATACAGAAGTGTATAACCCCACTTGCTTTCGCGGGACAACCCCTTTAAGGGCTTCGACAGAGGAGTGGATATGCGCGGGCACTGTTCGTTCACACAGGGGTGGGGGAATCACACTGCCTTGATTTACATGGTTAATTAGACTAATGTGGTGTCGGCGATCACAGGTAGAGCAGGTCCTATTTTTTTGTGCCTGTGGAAACAGAGGGCGCAAAAAAAAAAGAGAATGAACCCATTGAAATCAATGGGTTCTGTTGTTGGATTTTCCAGCTCACAAAATCGCGGTAAAACACATTCATGTGTTGAAGCCCTAAGAGTGAGGGAATGAAAACTGCAGTCCATATAGCACTGTACATAGGGGAATGTTCTAATTTGGCCTTGATTGGACAGTGCAAGGGGAATGGTAATACTCCAAGAAGAATGATAGAGGAATGGCTCCAGCATTGTTATTTTATTGGCAAATTACTAAAACAGATGTATATCAGATCTGACAGATTCTCTTTAAATGTTTCTTCTGTAGATGTAGTCGAGGGATTCAGTCCTCTTCTCGAGTACCTTATTATGCACGAAGCAGGTATTAATGTGATTATAGCCCCTACCTTGTGCATGCCTTCCTAGTAACACTGGGAATTTGGTCAGTTTTTATTTCCAATGGGAAGGGAGCTCCTATTTAAGAAGACTTGGGAGTCAACTCTCCAGCCAAAAATGGGTCACAAGAATGAAGCCAGCACTTAAACTAGGTGTTCAGATGACCATGCATGGTAGGTAAATGCAGGCTGAACCAGTTGATTTTGGCAGAACCAGATAAACATCTGTTTGTGTAGGAGGGTGTCCTCATACACAAGTTTTTTCTTCTGCAGCAGCAGGTATCGGGGAGAAAGAAGGGTTAAGCAACTTGGATTTCAATATGGCTGATCCATTTGCTCTGAAAGGAGATAAGCTGCTATCAGAATTGTCTGATAGTGGCTTATTCCCCTCTCTCTATTGAGAACACATTTACAAACCAAGCATGTGTGTGTATGGAGGGGTATGAAAGGAACAGTTGCCTAGATCAATATTCGGCTGACTGCTCTCCATGATGCATGGCCACCTTTACAAGAAACCTCTTGTCCTTTTGCACGTTCACAATGAACAATCTGAATTGTTATTAAGACTTTATTTAGAAATGATTAGTGATTCCTAAAGCTTCACAATCCGAGCTGGTATATCTGTAATGTACAAATTACTGGAGCTGTTGCCCCCCTTCCCATCCCATCTACACCAACCAAGTCTTATCATTACCGCTCAAGTGGGAATTAGTGAAAGCACGAAAGGACTGGCAAAAGACTAATCCAGCTCTTTAAATCCCACTACAGAAAGAGAAAGAGGAAGTGATGATAATGAGAGCTGGGATAAACTGTGAGTGCAAATAAGTCTCCTTCACCACAATAGAGAGACCTGGGAAAACAAGAGTATACACAGAAGAGCCATGGGGCTCCCAGTACAATCAGAGTAATGAGGCAGAAAGGATCGGTAATCTCTTGTTTGCCTGGGTAATCACTTCAGATCATCAACACAGAGGAAAAGGATCCGACTCGGGCAGTTTTATTGTTTTTTCACTGGGAATCTGCTGATCAAACATTATTAGCATGTACCTAATTAGTTGCTGCTCCGCTACTGAATCCTACGGCTTCACATAAACACCCACAATGCCAGTTTTCTTGTGCACCAACACACTTAAAAGAACATGCGAATCGCACTATTTAGGTAATGTAATTGGATTATTACTCCCCTTTTCCATAACCTTTGAGGAACCCTGAGATTATTGTGTTCCTCATAGAGAAATGACACTCAACTTCTTTCTTATTCCACCATTAAAGGGCAGCGGCATCCAAAATGCACCGTTCTCTGATGACTCTATCTGTGGTCTACCGGGGAACATTTTATGTCTTAACACAGATGTACTAGATCTATGCAGTTTAGAGATCTGGTATGTTCACATGGAGAATTCTTGACGCAGAATTTGATTAGGAATCCATGTCAATTCTGTGTCAAATCCATGCCAAATCTGCATCCCATTCAATGGGAATCTGTGCCATAGTCTATGCAACGCAGATTTTTAGCCGGCATACATTTGATTTTCTGTTTATTCTAGCATATTTTGGATTAAAACTGGTGTTTTAATGAAAAAAAAAAAAGTCAATAAATTTGTAGTAAAATGCAAAACAACAAAAGTCAACCCCTCTGTTGTTTTTCAGATTGGTAGTGGTTCCATTGATCCAACTTTCACCAATCAGACATTGATAGCAAATGGCAAATGAAAGAATGCTATTCATAGATAGTTATGTAGATAGAAGAGAGAGGGCCCCATAGTGAAGATAAGAAACGGCCCCTTATTAAGGTGCTGGATTTTGCATGACCCTTAAGAATTTTCCCAGCCGCTTGCTTTCAAACTATTCAATTTTTCTGGAGAAGGGAGTCCTGCACTTGTTCCAGTACCCATTAGAAAAAGGGATGGAACCAAGCATCGCTGGGCCCCCTCTCTCCATGGGCCCCATCGAGCCGCATGATCTGCTTCTATGGTGTGTATGCCCTTGTGCATAGACAAACAACAAATTATTGGTTAAAGGGGTTTTCCAGTGAAATACTATTAATGACCCATCATCAGGATAGGTCATCTATAGTTGATCGGCTGGGGTCCGTTACTCGGGACCCTGACTGATTAGCTGAGCGGGCGCATGCTGTCAGCACTGCAAATACACAGAGGTCGAAGCGGAAGCCTCCATGCCAACCTCCGAATAGTGGCCGGTGCTTGTAACTGCAGGCATGGCTCCCATTGATTTCAATAAGAGCTGTGTCTGCAGTTACAATGTGCCGGCTTGGAAGGCTTCCGCTCTGACCTCTGTGTTTTGTGGCACTGACAGCATGCAAAGGACGTGGCACCAGAGACCAAATCACGGCCCTGCGCTGGATCATGGAGAAGACCCGAGAGTATCAAAAGGACGTGTACATGTGTTTCATCGACTACAGCAAAGCTTTTGACTGTGTCGAACATGACAAGCTTTGGAAGTGTCTGAAACAAATGGCCGTCCCAGAACATACTGAACAGCTTATAAGGTCGCTTTACACCAACCATGGAAACATAGATTGGTTCAGAATCGAGAAAGGCATACGGCGAAGCTGTGTTCTATCAACAGTCCTTTTTAATCTGTATGCAGAAACGATCATAAGGCGATACAATCTAGACTAATTAGAAATCAGAGTCAAAATCGGTGGCAGAAATGTCAACAACCTCCGATATGCAGATGACACCACCCTGCTTGCAGAAAGTGAAAGGGACCTGGAATACCTTATCCAACGAGTGCAAAAGGAAAGCGAACACATGGGACTGTACCTCAACAGCAAGAAAACGAAAGTCCTGACCGCGGTAGGCAACGGGACAGTGAACATAAAAATTAACAACGGAGAAGGCGAGACGGTCCAAGATTTCATCTTCCTTGGATCCAAAATCAATTGCAATGGGCAATCTGGACTGAGATCAAGAGACGGATTGCACTTGGTAGGAATGCAATGCAAGGAATAGAAAAGATCTGCAAAAGCAAGAATATTAGCATCGCAACAAGAATCAGACTGGTCAATGCAATCGTCTTTCCCATAACGATGTATGGTTACGAAAGTTGGACGCTCAGGAAAACAGACAGAAGGAAAATTAATGTGTTGGAACTCTGGTGCTGGAGGAGAATGCTACGGAAACCTTGGACCGCCATGACAACGAACAAGGTAGTGTTAGATCACGTCAAACCGAAAATATCACTAGAGGGCAAAATCATCAAACAGCGGCTCTCTTTTTTTGGGCACATGATGAACGCTAACTCACTGGAAACAGTACTGATGCTCGGCGAGGTCAGTGGGAAGAGAAGATCAGGATGGCAAAGAACAAGATGGCGAGATACAATCAGGGCCGCCACCAACATGTCAATCGCCGAACTGAAAGAAGTGGTGAAAAACAGGAATACGTAGAGAGCATTGATCCATGGAGTGACCGAAGGTCGGATGCGACAGAACAGATACTTATCATCATATCCAATCAGTTGGAGTCATCGAGCTCCAAATGTCAGATGTTTGAAGACGCCGCGACACTTGAGCAAGCACCACATCCTCTTCACTGCATATCAGGCACAGTGCCTTATATTTGGAAGCTGCAGTGCCTGACAGAGTAGCTCAATGCTATTCATTTGAATGGGACTGAGCTGATCTTAGGCCATGTGACGAATGAACATGACGACACTGGTCTGAGGCTGTGCAATGGTGCTTTCAAACAGCTGGAAAGAACTTACACTTAAGGGTTAAGTTGCCATGGAGATGATTTTTGCAGATGTGCCAAAAATTACATCAAAATCACCACATGTAACAAAACTTGGATCAATTTTTGGTGCAGCAGAGCTGAGTATGTTCCCTTGGAACTTTCTAGAAAGAAGATGTCCCGCCATAAAAGGGGAAATTTGAGCTGCATGGTGACCTGTGAGTGTGCTGGACTGAAGAGCAGAAGGCTGCTGCCTGCAAGAGGGCAGAGTGCTTTCAGGGCACTGGAGAGCGCAGAGAACAGACCAAGTGGCAAAAAGGCTGACCAAGAATCAGCAAAGAGGACAGCGTGGTAGAGTTGTCCTCCTGACCACAGATAAGCTGGGGGTAGTAGCAGCAGCAATTCCCGTCCTACAGAACTGTAAGTGAGGCTGGCCTCCGATAGGTTTATAGGTGTGCAAACCAAAGAGAGACAAACTCTTATACTAAAGACACTGAAATACTACGTTTATGATATGCAAATTAATGGACAGGGTTATTTAAAGAGACACTGCGTGTGTATAGAGGAACTGATTTTTTAAGTGACTGTATCAGAGTGTTGATCCTTAGATAGAAAGCTGTGTATTTTATTTTAGGCCTGTATTTCTCTGAGATGGAGTTGTTCTTAGTCCAGTCTTATTGTTATCGGTCACAAGGTATTACTGTTATTATGGACTGCTCACAAAGTGTTGCTATGTCGATGCTTTAGCTAGAAACAGATAGTGCCTAAGCCTTTGAAGGTGAAAGTTCAACTGCATATTCATCATTGTTACATTATTCTGCAATTCTATTTTTTGTATTTTAGATAAATATTATAAACTATGGTTACTCCATCTGCTGCATTGTACCCTAAATCTGCGTGGCGACACCACCCACCTGCAACACAGCTGATTGGCGGGCTTCTTGAGTGGCAGAGCCCCCTGATTGGATACTGATGACCTATCCTGAGGATAGGTCTTTAACCCGTTCCCGCTCCATGACATACCGTGGCAACCTCTCTTCATACAGTGCGGGCGTCAGCTGTTTATAACAGCTGACATCCGCGGGCAATAGCCGCTATCGGCCGTTTGGCAGATCGCGGCTATTAACCATTTAAATGCCCTGAACATCGCACGCCCCCCCTCCTGCGGTGAGATCGGGGGAGCCGTGCAGGTGTCATGGCAGCTGGGCGCCTAATTAAAGCCTTACCAGACTGCCTATCAAGCCATCCCTGTGGGGTGGCTTGATAGACTGCCTGTTAAATTGCAGTATGACGTAATGCTATAGCATTACGTCATGCTGCAGGAGCGATCAAAGCATTGCATGTTAAAGTTCCCCAGGGGGACTTCAAAGTAAAGTAAAAAAAAGCAATAAAGTTTTTTTAATTGAAAAAAAAAAAAGTTATAAAAGTTTAAATCACCCACCTTTTGCCATATCTATTATTAAAAAATCTAAATTCTAAAATAAAAATATGTATTTGGTATTGCCGCGTCCGTAAAAGTCCAATCTATCAAAGTAGTGCATTATTTTTCCCGCATGGTGAACGTCGTCCGAAAAAAAAAATAAAGAATGCCACAAATGCACTTTTTTAGTTACCCTGTCTCCCAGAAAAAATGCAATATAAAGCGATCAAAAAGTTGTATGTACTCCAAATTGATACTATCGGAAACTACAGGACATCCCGCAAAAAATGAGCCCTTGCTCAACTACGTCGACAGAAAAATAAAAAAGTTATCGTGCGCACAAAATGACTGCAGAAAATAATTTAAAAAAATTAAATGTCTTTGAAAAAAAAAGAGTAGTATAGTAAGAAAAAAACCTATACAAGTTTGGTATCGTAGTAATCGTACCGACCCATAGAATAAAGTTATCATGTCACTTTTGTTGCTGTTCGTGCGCTGTAGAAACAAGCCGCACTAAAAATGGTGAAATGTCGTTTTTTTTTTTCATTTTACTCCACTTATATGGTACGTTAAATAGCACCATTGAAAACTACAACTCAGGCCGCAAAAAACAAGCCCTCATACAGCGCCGTCGATGGATAAATAAAGGAGTTGCGAATTTTTTGAAGGGGGGGAGGAAAAAACGAAAATGGAAAAAGAAAAAGGGGCCGCGTCATTAAGGGGTTAATATGGGAGTTCCAGGAAACCCCTTTAAGAAGAAAGCAATATTTTTAAAAAATGATGAAATTTCTTTCTTTCTCCCTTTCTATAAACATCCTTTGGCACTAATTTAAAAAACAACATGTATTTATGGTCAATCAGAATAAAGGCTCAATGCAAAAAACTAAAAAAAAGGAAAACGTCACTAAACATTGTATCCTTGTAGCGATGATGTGGTTTCCCTTTAAATATTGTATTATTATAAAATGCAGTATTTAAAATTTGTAATTAAAAGGCAGCATAATTTCACAATATCAGGAAGATCATTTTGACCAATTATTCTCAAAACATAGCTGACGGGGAGGAGCAGGACTGCCCCTGTTTTCTTTTATGCTCTCTCTGTTTTACATGTCAAGCTCTCAGTGTCAAGAAGCATATTGAATAAGCGCATGACACCCAAGCTGAAGACTCCATGGCCTGTAGCAAAGATTAATTATTCAGGCCAGAATCAAGACAATTTAAAATCCTAGCTGAATATCCAAGAATGTGTGAATTTTCCCTTTTTTCCCCGTTCTGTGTAAGAACCGTACAGTGAATTATACAACTTTAAATATATAAATTAATCCGACGCTGACAACAATCAGGTTTAGTATGAAAGTGTCTATTCCCGTATGGCGGGCTCGAACCTTTGCCATACTGAGGATGCGGAGGCTACAGTTTGTCTTTTTACGTTACCATCAAGAATATGAGACAATCGAACGAAGCTGGAAGACAATACATCACTTCAACACTGGATAGCTGGAGAAATGGGGAGAGTGCCCCAAGGATCCCCACATCTAGGGGTGTATGAAGCTATAGAATCACTATGTAGAGACAGTATTGGGCACTGTATGGTGGCATTATTTGGGCACTGTATGCTTGAACACTATTCTCTGGTCACTGTAGAAACATTTCATGTAGACACTGTACGGCTCCGCTTAAAAAATGCTTTTATTTGTGAAAATAGGCATTATTGAAATGTACCAACATGTGTTAAAATTTTGGCCAAATTTTTTTTCTAAAGTAAGCCAACCAAGAGGCGGCATAATATCAGACCAGTAGGGATGCACCAAATGTATCATACAGCATGAGCCACTGGAAATGTCACATATCCAGTCTAGTTTAAAGCTGTCTAAATCTAAGGGTTTGAACACATCGGGCGCACTTAGGTCCTGTTATGCGGCCAAAAGACGGGCTGGAATGAAACTATTGATTTCAATGGCTTTGTTTTCACTATTGGGATTCTCGCGTGTTAAGGCCTCTTTCACATGAGCATCATTTTGAGTCGGTGCGTCAAAACTTTGCTCTTAAAAGAAACTAAGGGTTGTTTCAGACTAACAATTTTTTGACGCTGAGATTTTTCTCCGCACAACACCGGCAGATCCATAGACTCCTATGGGAGACTATGCAAGCTAGCCAGGAAAGGGAGGGAGTTTAACACTGCGGGGATGAAGGGAATCCCCATGGAGATAAAGAGAGTCCCTGCAGGGATTCCTTTCATCCCCGCGGGGACTCCCTTCATTGTTCTATCAGGTGAGGGATTTCAGGGCTGGGGCATTAGTGCACTGCAAGACGCCGCCATCAGCCGGGTAAAATCGCAAAAAGATCTTCGTTCGCGCAATTTAGCTCTCAGATAGGTGCATTTTTTTAGTGCAGCTATTGAAGCACTAAAATGACGTTCGTGTGAAAGAGGGCTAATACTATGACCCATAATAATAATACGAGGACCTATCTTCCTTTTTTGCAAACTCACGTGCACTAGCACAATCTGAATAGTCTGAAAAAAAAAACAAAAACCCGGTTCATGCACCAATACGCTCTGTAGCGGCGAGTGTTTATTAGCACATGCGCCCATGTGTTTTTGCCCCATGATAGTACTAGTAAATCCACCCCATAGTTGTAGATTGTCGGGACAACCCTGAGTGAAGCTGATCAAGAGATTGGAGATTCCTACTGCTAGAAATCCCAAACCGTTCACATGCTTGTGGGGAATGGCAATTATATTTATAGTATTCTTACAAAGCCCCAGGGGTACACGAGTTTAACCCATTAAGGACATGGCCTATTTGGCAATAAGGACATGACAATTCAATATTTTGAGGATTTTCATCTCTTGAGGGCTCGTTGTTTGCATTTCAAACTGTAGTTTTTATTGGCACCATTTTTGGGTACATATAATGTATTGTAAAACTTGTATCAATTTTTTTCAGAGGATAGGTAAGGAAAATACATCAATTCTGCCATTGTTTTTTTTTTCGTGTAATGGTTTAAGAGAGAGGATCGGTGTTCCCATCAATCCCAGCTGTTGCAGCAGGAGGCCCTCTGTCAGTCACCGCTGGTTCTCTGCCATGGGCTCAGAAGTCAGTTTATGTCCGGCTGTGTTAACTACCACTCTGCTGGAACGTAAACCTATGGCCTGTGGCGTTAAGGGGTTAATGATCTGAAGTGTTGTCCATTGTTTTATTTAAGCCCTTTAGGAAGCGACCACTTTTTGAAATATTTTTGGTTTCTCCTCCCCACTTTTAAAACGTCATAACGGTTTTATTTCTCCGCTGACACAACTGCCCCAGTGTTTGCTTTTTGTGGGGTGAGTTATAGTTTTCAATGCTGGGATTTATTACGCCATATAATGTTTACAAGTAACGTCTACGGGAGAGAACGGAAATGGCTGAGAACAACCCTATCTCTGTATAACAAACACACCCCCTCACTCGCTGTCAGCTCTCCTAATAACATCATCATTTAGTTTATGCTGCTGTAGGAATAGGACAGGATCCCTTTAAATTGGTTATTTTAACATACACTTTAAAAGTCTTCCTTTGAAGCTTATTTAGGCTTTATCTTTTAATGATAGATAATAAAACTTAATAGATGGAATTTCTCTTAAGGACCTAACATTCAGATGACTTTTCAGAATAAACTGTATGTACATAATATATGACTTGCATCCTGTGTTCATCACCAGTTTTCTCCTCTACAGGCGGTATCTCTAATTCTAAGTTCTCTTTGAGCTAGTTGGAAGAGTCTAGCTGTAAGCGTGGGTTCACACGAGCGTGTTTTTGTGCGTACTTAGGTGCACATCTAGGTACGAGCAAATACACGTGTGTATGCAGCTGCGTGCAGTGTTTTCAATGGAGCCGCAGCTGCTGCTGGCGACTCCATTAAAAACAATGCTCTGCCAGCACAACAGCATTCTTTTTCAGGGAAGGGCTTTACGTTTAAGCACTTCCCTGAAAAAGAAAGATTTTAGTGAAAAAAAAAATGTAATAAATAAATATATACATATACACACATACATACTTACCTATCCACCACTACCGTGACCCCCACGGGGATGAAGAACGCATCTGCCGCATGCAGCAGATGTTTCCTTCATCCCTGCTAGTTAAAAGAATTCTCTGCTGCTGCATCTGCCACATCTGTGACAGATGCAGCAGAGGAATTCTTCAATTCTCTACCGCAGCGGTCACACATGTCAGCTGCGGTAGAGGATTCTGTTGCTGGCATTTGATTTCAGGGAAGGGCTTCAAATATAAGCCCTTCCCTGAAAATCAAGTAAAAGTGGTTTAAAAAAAACAAAACAAAAAGAGACTCACCTTGCTTCAGCTGCCGGGGCACAGCCGCGTCTTCTCCTGGTGTCCCCTGCACTGTGGTGCTGATCTATCAGCCAATCACAGGCAGCTCTCCCCGAATGAATGATTTATATGCAAAGCTCTTCCCTGAAATCAATTGCCGGCAGCAGAATCCTCCACCGCAGCTGACATGTGTGACCGCTGCGGTAGAGAATTGAAGAATTCCTCTGCTGCATCTGTCACAGATGTGGCAGATGTAGCAGCAGAAAATTCTTTTAACTAGCGGGGATGAAGGAAACATCTGCCACATGCGGCAGATGCGTTCTTCATCCTCGTGGGGGTCACGGCAGCAGCGGACAGGTAAGTATATATATATTTTTTTTAACACTAAAATTATTCTTTTTCAGGGAAGGGCTTATATGTAAAGCCCTTCCCTGAAAAAGAATGCAGGGGGCCGGCAGACCATTGTCTTGAATGGGACCGCCGGCAGCAGCCGCGGCTCCATTGAAAACAATGCGTGCATTCCCTATGGTGCACGCATGTCCTATACTTGCAGGCACACGCCTGTAAAGCACTGACATGTGAACACACCATAGGGAATGCATTGTTGCAAATAGAAGCGTGTTTTTGTGCGTGCGTATGCACACAACACGCTCGTGTGAACCCACTCTTATGTTGTGCTCTATACACTGTGTACAGAGAAAATAACAGATTCTTCTACTATGTAACTCCCTAAAGCACACACCGAGAAATAGCATCATCATGGAAAACAGTACTAAGCAGTGGAAATGTGATTTCAGTGGCTATAATTCAGTTACTATTAGCTGTTCACATCTGTTTGATCTCCCGACAGCAGCTAACTCCACCTTCCTCTCCATAAAGGTCTACAGGGCAGCATGAGTCATTACCTTCCTCCAGATCCTGCTCTGCATCTTGTTCTCCCTGTTTTTAGAGATAGGCTTCACCTGACAACAGGCAGTGGACAGCAAATTAAAAGAAAGTGAGACTCCTAGTGGCCAGCAGTTTAGGGGAATTATTTAGGACAAAAAAACGAATTTTCGGTAAATAAAGTGATTAGCACTTTTGGTAGTTATCGTATTGGATAATATCAGCATAAATTGTTTGAAAAGTCGCCATTTAAACCCATCTTCCAAAATTAAACCTTCCAATCACTTAATAACTAAATAAGATGTTTCACTGATTGTCCAAGTGGCAAGGAACATAGCAGGATGTGCATGCCCCTATCTATAAGAAGCCCTGATTGCTCACTTAATGTAGAGTGATGCGCGCAGACAGCATTCTGCAAACCCATTTCAGCTTCACATTCGTGAACTTCTTTATTTGTCATTGTGTCACAAAGATTTTTTCCCGTCATTTTTTTGTGTCGATCGTTATCAAAACATCTCATTGAGCAATAATGGCATATGCTTGGGGCTATTAGCTGTCACTTAATACCCTCTGGGCACAGAGTGAAGCCCCTTAGGAAATGCCAAGGGTGTCACTACATTAGGGCATTATTTGACAAGTAATGGGCCATTGCAGACACTATTTGTCTGTTGTGAGTCGCTAAACAAAAGAAACCTGCAAAATATGACTTTATATTTTTAGCCATTTCCCTTTTGTTTTACAAATGGTCATTGTTACCATGGTAACTAAAGGGGGTTTACATCGGAATGAAGTTGCTAGAAAATAACAGCTCACTTAGTAGGATGGAAAGAAACATAGTCTATAAATCAGGCTTACTTAGACCATCTCAAAGCAGTCCTACAAGGCCAAAAACATGGGAATCTACAGGTACGTTTCTAATCAGCTGTTAACTAAATTGATTGGCATTAATCTACATTTTTAAAGCATGCAAACGTTAATATTTTTGGATAGTTTACATTTATCATTGTTTATGCAATGTGTTGATTTGCGGCCATATTTAATTTGAAGGTGGTCTTGATTGGTGCAAACACAATGTGTAACCTCCGTCTCTAATTCCCGGTAATCACTTTCTCGGGGTTTTGACATTGGTATCAAAGCACAAAGCCAGTCATACACATTAGATTATTGTTAGCTAAATCCACCAATTTCATGAGTTATTGGCCGACCATCCAATGTGTTTGGGGGCCTCCTGACTTTCCCTTGAAAGCTGATGTGGAAAGAGAAGGATCGGGCAGTTGGATTTCAAAATGCTCAATCATTTTGTTCTCAGGGAGATATGAGTCTGGTAGTGGCTTACTCTTCTCTTCCCATTCAGAAGACATGCATGCTCAGCTGAGCTGAGTCATATGTGTTTCGGGGTGGCAGAAGAGATAGCTATTATAAATTATCTAAAGTGCATGGCCGGTTTTAGAAATGTTGTGTGAGCATGGATCATGGAAAATTAAGGTGGTGGTAAAGTAGGCCTATTGGTTTGCCCAACACTAGTATTGAGCGATCCGAACCAGTAGAACCCTGTTTCTTGTTGAATTTTGCTAAAGGCTTGATACGAACCCCAATCAAGCTTTTAGCAAAGTTTTACCCGAAACACGGTTTTACTGGTTCGGTTCGCCCAATACTAGTGTTGGGCATTGAGCATGGTCATTTAATGAAGATATCTGCAAAACTATCAGCCAAATCAAATCCTTCTTGTCTATTATATTCCCAATCCAATGTAATGTTTATGGACAAGTTTAGATGGTTACTAGTGTTATTTCACTACTTTTTATCAGTATGTACTCTTTAAATACTGGTATACGCCATTTTTTCTGTTTACACAACACTAGTCCTGAACCCTGGTGTATAACACAGTCTAGGAGCATTGGTCCTGTATAACTCTCAGAGTGTTATTCAGGGCTTTTATGGCTCTTAATCAGTGTTTTACAGCATTTTTAGGTGTTTTATTGAACTTCCAGTTCAGTTTGAACTAAATTGAACCAAAGCAATCTTTTTGCAAAAGTTCAGCGAACCAGACGAACCAAACTATTCAAAAGTTTGCTGATTGCTACACAACACCAAAAAACATTATCTGCGGAAAACTGACAGATCACTTCTCAAACAAGATAGAATGTAAGAGTCTGTATGGTGGCACTTAGGCTCTGCACGTAGGCACTGAATGGGCCACCGTATGACACAATATCACTGTACCATAGGCCTCTATGGGAATCTGGCTTGCTGGTGGTGGGATTTCTACTTTATATTCCTCAAAGCTATAGATAAGGTCTGGATGTACCTGTGGTATGGGGAGTGAGATCAAGAAGTGATAGGGCATAACCTTTTTTGAAGTAGCCAAAAAAAATGTAAAATTGAATTGCAAAGAACCCAATTAGTAAGTACTATATAACTGATGTACTGATAACATATGTAACAGACTACAGAGAACCAATAAAACTAATGTTTATGTATAAGACAGGGGAAGAGTGACAATTCACTTGACCCCTCAGGCAGTGTAATGGCCAGACACACATCACATTGATGCATAGAAATACTGCTCAGGGAAGTTATCCTATAAGTGGGGTGAAGAGTCTATGCAGTCATCTCTGCTATATGTCCACAACTTTGTTAAACTAATCACAGGGGTCATTTTCAAACATACATTTTTTGGAAATCTTATATTTCCCATTTTATAGATACTAAATAAAAAGGGATATTACTAAATCTGAGTTTAAAGGGATAATCCGAACCAGACAAACCTTTTTCAGCATGAAACTATTCCGCTTGTAACTGCAGGTGACTGAAGGAAGCCATTCATTATATACTGAAACCATTTAAATGAATGGGCAACCAGATAATTCATGGTCAACCCAAGTCACATAGATGACCTTCATGACATCCAAATGCTATCAAAGGATGTGCAAACAGGAGTCATCCAGGTGAGATGACTCCTAAAGGGCATAACCCAAGATACAAACTTATCTCCTATTTCAATGGGGGGATAAGTGCTGAGATTTCCAGCAGTCATAGGAGAAGGGATCTTATGACACTCTATAGAAATTGAGTGGTGGTTGAGCATGTGCACTGCTGCTTCATTCATTCAAGGTGGACTGATGGAGATAGCCAAGAGCTGTACTTGGCTCGTCTTTGGCAGTGCCATAGAGATGAATGGAGCTGCAGCCAGTGTGCATGCTCAGCTACTCAATCCATATGGGAGAGGACATGAGACCGCCATTTTCATTGTGACCTGTGGGGGTTCAAATACTTATCTTCTGTCCTGTGAAGAGGGGATAATAACCTGGAATAACCCGTTAAAACCTTTCACAACCATATTGTTACAAATGCATTTTTTTTCCTCCATTACAATCATTATCACCTCTCATGAAGCTTCTCTGAGGTCTATGTTAATTCTGCTCCACAAGTCTTAGGATGACTTTAATGGACTCTAGGTCTTAAGTGTGCCCAAACACTTTCAATAGCTATTGGCTCCCCCCCCCCCCCCCCCCCACATATAAACAATTGGTTTGGCCAAGCATCCATGTGTTTTCAATGGCCGGAGAGGAGTAAGGGCCCTTTTACACTGAGCAATAATAATTCAGTAGTATGAGCTCACCTGTTGTGGGTATGCTATAGGCATAACACTAATAGTAGCTGTAAGTGAACCCCTGGGAGCTCGAGAAAGGGGACTCCAGCTCCCGAAATGCATTGCTCTATTTTTTACCTTTTCAATGAATCCTCTTTAACCCCATTGGATCCTGCACTTTATTGTTGAATAAAGAATTCTTCAAACAATAATTCGTTCATTGTTCAGTTTCTACAAGCATAAAAATCAAATGATAATTGGCCTGTCTAAACAGGCAGTTATTCATGTATGAATGACTTCCTGTTTACTATGAATGAAGGTGGGTGGCTGGAGCGACCTCCGGCCCATTGACTGAGCTATCATGACACCTGTGTAAAAGCACAGGAGTGATTATCTCTGGGATGACTGTCAAGTGCTGAAGCGCCCAACAATCATCCCGTGTAAAAGGACCCTAAACTCCCAGAAGGTTGTAGCTATGGCTTATCTTCAGGTGAAGCAAAAGAATCAAATGTTGAAATTCAGCATGCCTGATCCTTCTTTTCCCCGACATCATCGGTCGGTTTAATGTCGGGAAGCTCCAATAAACATCGTGCTGAAGAGGATTGTACAACTTAACCCTAATGTGTATGGGGGGGCCTTAAGAAGATCATGTCATTCTCACTTACCTATACTTGGCCATTATCAAGTGGTTTCTCAGCTGTCTGCTAAGGTGAACAAGACAGGTTAAACATCTAGGTTCAGTCACAACTAAAGTAACAGAATGGTGACAAAGTTGGCCATGGGGTATCCAATAACACTGCAGATCAAATTTTTCTAAGGCCCTTTTGAAAAGTAATGCATTGACCCAATTGGCCGATCTAAGTAAATGTTGTGCTTTATCTGTGTCCTAGTTATAAGTCCTCCTACAATGTTTTTTTCTGTGAGGAAGACTTTCAAGGGTTAACAAGACAGCCTTTAAGTTAAAGCTACATTTCTATCTCAAACTTTTAGGGCATGTCTACAAAGTCTAACAGGTCTCAAACCTACTTGAGTTAGGGCCCCTACCACCCCCAGCCACCCTGAATGTGGTGGATGGAGGTGGTCAGAAAGACAGAAATAGCCAAGCATGCTGTGCTACACTGTTTCCTTAACTCTCATAAAGGTCAATGGGAGTTACACAATCAGCGTAGCACAGTGGGCTAAACTATTTTGTAACTTGGGAGCTGCAGAAAAAGCACAACTCTCTGTGCTACACTGTTTTAGTAAACCTTATTAACTTCTATGTGAGTTATGGAAGCAATTAAGCTCAGCTGAGCTCAGCTGTTTACATCATCCCGTTCATAACTACAGAACCAAGCTCAGAATATAAATACAGCGCCTGAACCAAGCTCATAAATATAGCACAAATTCATAACATAAATACAGTGTCCGAACCAAGCTTCCTACATAAATACAGCACCAGAGCATCTATATATTGGTATAATACCAGAATCAAGATCATAATATAAATACAGCCTCAGAATCAACCTCTGTACATTGATAGAATAACCAAACCAAGCTCAATACATAAATACAGCACCAGAACTAACCTCAGTACAAAAATACAGCACCAGAACCAAGCTCATAATAGGTACAGCACCAGAACCAAGCACACTGCCCTATTATATCCTGTAAGGATATTCAGAGGACTGCTTTTCACATGGACTAATGGTATCTGTATGAGAAATCATTGTATGTCCTATTTTTTTACCTTTTCAAGGACAAAAATACCACATACGATGTGTATACTGTTTGCTGGTTAGACAGACCACGTTGCACACAAAAAGCTGTCACCTGACCACTGCCACCAATCAGAGTCTACAGCGGCGAGGTGCTGTTCTCCTGGCATCATGGCTCCCAGCATCTGAGTGGTGATGTCAGGCGAATAAAACCTGACCACTGTGGCTTCTGATTGGTTGCAGTGGTCAGGTGGCTGCCCTTACTTAACAAAGACCGAGAGGACTGCGGGGCTGCAGGGCTGAATCACCACAAGAGAGGAGGGCAAGTATCAGTGGTTTAATTCTTTTAACAGATTGTGATATTTTTATTTTAATCCTATTGCCCCCAGACAGCCCCTTTTTGGCTGCGTTTACACGTTGGTAATTTTCGTGTGGATCCAAGCCAAAGTCCACACCATTTGGTTTGAATTTTGACATGGATCTGCAGCAGATTTCACCCTTAAAACCTGAAAGTCTTCTGTAGGTCCAAGTCACAATCCACATCCAAACCTGCACACGGGGGGTGAATTTTAATACGGAAATTGATGCAGTTTTTTCGCTCTGGAAAATTCACCCCAAATCTGTTACCTATGAATACACCCCAACGATACAGCTCCAGTGAGATCTAAGGAAGAGGGAATACCCAGGTGGCCCTGAATGTCTCTGGTGACTGTCCCAGGGACGTATTCTCCCCGGTCTGCTCCTGGCACCTGATATGAGCCTCAGGGGCTGATATGGCCTCTATAGCACTGATATGAATAGGGCTTGTAGGGGTTATTAATTAGCCTCTACAGAGGTCATACCATCCCATGTCATATAAGCCCTGCCTGAGGTACAGAAATTGTTGATATAGTCCATATATACCCCTACCATGATTTCACTTTGGACTACTGAAAACACTGCTGCCGACCCCTTATGTCCCTACAGCCCCTTCTGTCAATCCAACAGCAGCCCAGGCACTAATCAGCCCGAGCCTTCCTGGTGAGTCTGGGTTGTTCCGGCTCTGTTCTCACCTTGGAGAGGTGCCTGGGAGTCTCTGTCTCCAGCTATAGAGTACACATCGCAACTGCAACCCCTCCGACCCCATAACTACCCCAATGCTACCAACATATCAGGGGGTTCATTCCTGGCTTTGCTATGAATTCTAGTAACTCTTGCTAAGAGTTTTGGTTTCATAGCCACAGGTTGCAGACAGATTGTTTAAGAGGAAACAAAACATTCACTAATTAAATATTAAATCATTAGTTACTGCACAACCCTCACTAATGTTCTCCGTAGCTGCAGCTTACAATGTAATGTCCATTCCTATTTTCACAGCAGCCTTCCCACTTCTGAAGTGATATCCATGCTGCACATGCCTCATGCTTGAGAAACAATTCCAGCTGTTTCGATAAATAGCCCAAGGCATTAATGTTATCTTTCAGGCTCAGCGCCTTCAACTGTTTATTTCATACCTGCAAACAATTCAGTAAAAATAACATTCACGAGTGAAGAATCTATCAGCCCGAGAGTCGTGTTGACTCGTCTGAAGCACAGTTTAGCCAGAAAGTCATCTCCCAAGCATCAAGTCCGAATTTCATTGAATGCAGGTCTTCTCTGTAGTCTATTGTTTCTAGGCAAGAGCATTGCTATTCAGAACACTTCTCGCTCATTATACCATGCCAGTTAGGAGGGCTGCCCTGATAGAAGACCCTTTGATCTTTTTATACATGTACTTAATCTCAATCAACGCAACAAAAGAGGAATCTGCGATCTGCCCCGCTCTTCACAAAGGAGCTCCATGCTCTTGACAGCTGCAAAGCACAATGTGGTCTTGGCCACATACTTAACCACCTCCTTGCCGGGGCATTCTCCAAGATTGATTTTGTAATTATTATGTTCTTTATATTTCATGTTTTCTCAATCTCGCAGCCATTTAGTCCATGCTGTGTTACCAGTTGTTCGGCTCTTATGGTTGGTGACATACCAATACAAATCTAATAGTTAAGGAAAACGCATAACATATGTTCTTCCCGTCAGTCTGCTCCACGCTGAAATTAATCCAAATATCTTAATTCTATGGTAAATAATAAAAATGTTATGGAGAGTCGTAGTTCACCCCCCTAGCCGTGTACCTGAATACCCTAGCCAAATAACCAACGTTTAGTGGCTTGTGGTTTCCCCCCCTAGAGCCCATCACTCAGGGACATAGACCACCTGCCAGCTTCTCATAGTTGCACTCCTGTTGTCTTGACCTACGGATCACATTGCTCCATGTTTGCCAGGATCCACTTTCTATTGGATTTACCCTACATATACCCTATAATGGTAAACGATACTTACCTTCCTCACTCCTCGGCTTTTCTTCACCCCTGAATGTCGACTAGAGTAAGGCCATAGTGTGCCATGATGCAAACAATGCCCTGATACTGCCAGTAGCATCGCATGGGGTCTGGTCTGGGTTCTGAATTAATTTAGGGGTCTGATCTGAATTTATTTAGGTATCCAATCTAGCATATGAAGTAATTTGGGCCTCAGGTGTAGGGTCTGGTTGGGGATCTATAGTTAGTTTAAAGCCCAGTGTTGGGTCTGAATAAACTTTGAGGTCTCAGGTCACTATTTAGTTTGGTATCTAATCTGGGGTCTGAATTAATTTATGTTGCTTTTGGAGAAGTCGTCATGGAGGCCTCGGCTGGATGAAGAAGAAAAGGAGAGAGAGCAACTACAAGATGTCACCCATGATTCATTAGATTTAAAAAGGGGTGACTCTTCTGATGTGTCCAATATAGTGAATCCTTGCATTACTAATGAGATTATATTTCTGGCGAATCTTTGTGTTGTAACATTCCTCTGTTATTTCTTTTGCAAATTCATGAGTAAAGGCTGATTTAGACCAACGATTTTTACTCAAAAATCACGCAAAGCCGTCTTTTGAGCGATAATCATTGTGTCTAACTGCACTGATGTTGTGCAGTTTTTGTTAAGCCGTCCCTCATCGCTGATCTTTCAGCATGCTGGAAGATCAGCGATCAGTTATCAGGAATTCACAGCGGGATACAGCTGATACTATTGTTTCAGCTGTATCCTGCTCCCTGAAGACAGGCAGGGTATGAAGAACACAGCTGTCCAGCTGTGTTCTTCATTCCCTGCTCGGAGCACTCAGCTGTATAACAGTCAGACGCTCCGAGCAGAGAACAGCTGGATGCAGAAGACAAGCGGGGACACCCTGCTTATCTTCTGCATCCTCCACTCGCAGCACTCGGCTGTATAACAGCCAGGTGTTCCATGCAGAAAACAGCTGGATGCAAAAGACAAGCCGCACCCCCTTGTCTTTTGCATCCTCCGCTGGGAGCGCTTGGCTGTATAACAGCCGGGCGCTCCAAGCAGAGAACAGCTGCATGCAGAAGACAGTCGGCCCTGTTTGTCTTCTGCATCCTCTGTTCGGAACGCAAGGTGATCACTCAACGTTTGAGCGATCACCTTGCGCTGTAAAAAAGCACAAAGCGATTATCGATCAAAAATCGCTCAAAAGATTTTTTGAGCAGTAATCGTTGTGTCTAAACCAGCCTTAAGGCCTGGTCTACATGAAGACATTTGTAATGCAAATAATTCTAACCATGGAGCTACAGATCAAAACAATCCATTGGGTTGCATGCAATTCTGTGGACTGTAACTGTCACTTGATTAATCAACCAGTAGGACTACAGATCCTTCTGTAACCCAGCCCTAATTGACAATTGCATAGCATTCCCATGTCAATATGATGTGTCTTTACACATCTAAACATCCCTATATCAAAAACCAATTGATTGGCTGACATATCTCAGATGGAACAGTTCCCATCTTAAAGGGGTTGTCCCGCGCCGAAACGGGTTTTCCCCCCCCCGTTCGGCGCGAGACAACCCCGATGCAGGGACGTACAGAAAGCTTACCGGAGCGCTTACCCTAATCCCCGCGCTCCGGTGACTTCTATACTTACCTGTGAAGATGGCCGCCGGAATCCTCTTCCTCCGTGGACCGCAGCTCTTCTGTGCGGTCCATTGCCGATTCCAGCCTCCTGATTGGCTGGAATCGGCACGTGACGGGGCGGAGCTACACGGAGCCGGCATCCTGCACGAAAGGCTCCGTAGAAGAAAGCAGAAGACCCGGACTGCGCAAGCGCGGCTAATTTGGCCATCGGAGGGCGAAAATTAGTCGGCACCATGGAGACGAGGACGCCAGCAACGGAGCAGGTAAGTAAAAAACTTTTTATAACTTCTGTATGGCTCATAATTAATGCACAATGTATATTACAAAGTGCATTAATATGGCCATACAGAAGTGTATAGACCCACTTGCTGCCGCGGGACAACCCCTTTAAGCACATCAAAATATCCATTGTCTACAGCCAGGCCATCAGATATAACCAGATCCCACCTCAATGGATGACCAAATCACCAGAGCCACCAGGATACCCAAAAAACAACTACTCCATTACACAGAGAAAGCAAAAAATGGACGTGTGCCTCTAGTAGTAACCTACAATTCACAGCTAGAGATACTAAGGAAGACTGCAAAGAAACTCCATCATACCCTACATAAGGATCACTGTCTGAAAACCATATTCGCGGACCTTCCCCATCTATGTTACAGGCAACCTCTAAATTTCAGGAACTTTATCATCAGGAGTGCATCGCCCTCTGACACACAAGAAGGAACTTATCCCTGCAATGTAAGGAGCTGTAAGACCTGCTCACATATACTGACTGCAGAGAGGATACGGATCCCCAACATACAGCAGTAGTATAAGATCCCGGGGACATTCACATGTTCCACGTCTGATGTTGTATACCTGGTTCGATGCAGTAAATGTCCTGTTGAAGGGCTGTATATTGGGGAAACAGGACAAAAACTGAAAACCAGGATAAGATCTCATCGTCACACAATTAGAGAGGAAAACGCGGAATTACCCGTGGCAAAACGTTTTTCTAATCACGGACACAACATGGAGCTGATGAGAGTTGTCATACTGAAGGGCAACTTCAAGTCACAGCGTCACAGAAGAATTTAGGAGTATAAATTTATGGTCAATTTTGATATCTTTAGGAATGGAATGAACCTCGGAGCGGGGTTCTCACATTAGTGGAGAATATGAATGGTCTGAAGAAGGTCAAGAGGGGTGTCCTTGGGGAGAGCACCCGAGGGAAGTGGGTGTGGAGACACCTGAGGGGTCAGTGGGTCGGGGGATGGCATCCTCTCTCCCCAAAGAGAACACCCAGAAGGGGCGCTGTTCTCAATGATTATTTTACAGACTTGGTAAAAAGTCATACATTGATTTGAAAGAATGCTGCCATCCAATAGGTGGCGCTGCATGTGTTTCATTTTTCTTATTTTCAGGTCTGAAGGAGAGATAACACACAGGCCTGTGACCCCCTAACACCAATTTAGAGATCATACAACTGTCACATTCCTTACCAGTAGACTAATTAAGTATTTACTTCTCTGCTTATCTTGTCTGGTATTGTTTTAAGTGCGAATTAGTCTAACTGTGTCTATGCCTTTTCATATGTGTACATTTGTTTATATACCCCATCCAGATCTGTTTCATTTGCCTGATGAAGGACACTGTGAGGTCCAAAAGCTTGCTAGAACATCATGTATTTTTGTTAGCCATTAAAAGGTATCATATCTACAAGATTACTTGGCTTCTCTTACTGAGAACAATCACATGTTACACAATCCGATATTTTCAATGATGATTGGACACTCTCAGAATGTGTAGGGGCACAACTCTTTGGCAAGGGAAATAGTAATCACCAGTTCTCAATGTATTTCTACTTTTCCAGGAAGAATAACTGAGCTACAGCACAATGTCCAGATTTGCTACTTCACATGGATTACAGGTATTTGGTAAAACAGGTGAGGAGTAGTGACAGCTCCTCTCTAACTGCTAAATACATTGCCTGTGACTTTATTTGGTCAGTGCTGTAATCTCTTGTACAGTCTGCCGTGTGATTATACTTTGCAGACTACCAGTGTAGAACTGGTATCTGACCCCACTTGTTCGCGACCGAAAAAGTGAAGCCTGTTCTTGACCATGTAACATAGTTTGTAAGGCCGAATGAAGACAATCTAGTCCAGCCTGTTTATCCTCCTGTGTTGTTGATCCAGAGGAAGGCAAAAAACCCCAAGAGGCAGGAGCCAATTAGCCTTTTGGGGGGAAAATTCCTTCCCGACTCCCTAATGGCAATCAGACAGACTGTTCCTGGATCAACCCCTAATAGTTCCTACCTGCCTGTATACCCGGATTAACAATTGACCTAAGATTTATATCCTGTAATATCCTTTCCCTCTAGAAAGACATCAAGTCCCTTTTTAAACTTCTCTATGGATTTTGCCATCACCACTTCCTCAGGCAGAGATTTCCACAGTCTCACTGCTCTTACAGTAAAGAACCCTTTTCTGTGTTGGCGATGAAACCTGCTTTCTAGTAGACGTGATTAGGTGTTTCTGTTTTCCACTTTTATTTTCCTTCTTGCAGTGATGGTGTGAGTTACATGGTGGGGTGTAACTAGATTTCTATTGGCCCCAGGCAAATTTTAAACCAGGGTGCTCCCAGCTTGTTATCGGATTCATGAGTCCCAGTGGTGTTGCTAGGATCTGTACATATATATGTCCACCCCAGTAAAGTAATATAAATTACATATATGTATAATTCCTAAAGCTTAAAAGTAATTACAGCACAGTTACTTCCGGTGATCACAGGTGATGTCTTCTATGATTCGCATCATTTAATTTCATTTTTCTTCTCAATCCCACCCAGATTCCCATGATGATTTCTTTCAGCCACAAGTCATCTCTGCAGAATTTAATGCATAGACATTTTTGGGTCCTCTCCTTGCAAGCGCATCCCCACTTCTACACAAACAACCATAGAGTCCCATATTGTAATAATGTCCCCCATTGGTGACCTGAAAAGCAACAGTACCTGTCCAATTGTGTACCACAAGGTAACAGTACCCGCTTTGTGCCCCCATATAGTAATAGTGCTAACCGGGTGACCATATATAGTCATAGTGCCCTCATTGTGCCTCAGTATTAGTGTAGCTTCTATGTCGCTGTATAGTAATATTCCTCTGCCCTTTGTGCATTATTTAGTAATAGTGCCTTCATTATTCCCCCACACAGTATTAGTTTGACCTTTGTGCCCCATATTAGTGAACGTTTGATAAGTTCGGTGCAGCCGGTTTGCTGAATGTTTGCAAAATCTTTGGTTTGGCCCAAATTAGTCTGAACTGAACTGGAAGTTTATCAAAATCCCTAAAACACTGTCTGAGAGCCATAAAAGCCCTGTATAATACTCTCAGAATGTTATATAGTGCTTTTGTAGCTCTTAGACAGGGTTATACATCCGTTTTCAGCACTAGTGTTGAGCACACCAAACCAGTAGAACCCTCTTTCGGAAAGAACTAAAAGCTTGGTTCGGGTTCATGCCAAAAACACTACCCCAGATAGAAATAGCTCCACACTTTGGTGAAAAAAATCCAAATGCAAAGCACTAAAGGGGCAAATGATTTTTGGTTAAAGGGTCTGACAACAATAGGCTGACCACAGAGAGTCCAGCTACAGGGATACTAAGTGATCAATTGTAATGTGTGGAGAAACTTGGAAGAAAGTATTCAATTTCCCTGCAGCGCCTCCACAGACTTTAGTGAAGTCTTACACAGCTTTTACTGAAATCAATGTGATAGATGGACATGCTTGGTCCTCCAGAGAGAAAGGTAATCTTTACACAATAGTTGCTTTTGGCTCCGACTAATAGAAAAAAGTCGAAAGTGGAGGATTCCCCTCTATTAGTATAACTCAGAGTTCCTTGAGGATTCTTGAGGGTGTTTGTAAACCAAAAATTTACCTTTAACTGGGCCCTAGAGGTAAATTTGTTTTGAAGGTTTTCAGTGCATCTCTGCTCAGGAAACCAAAAGGTCCCTTTGCCCCATTTAAGACCCATACTACAAATGATGTACGATAGTTGAGCGCCCGTTACTGAATTTGCATTGGAGCCCAGGAGCTTCTAGTTGCACCTCTATTGGAAGGTAAATGTTGCCCAATGGTTTTGGTTCTTCATTCACAGCATGCTGTCACTCATAGTATTCCTTTATCTAAAGACATTTAATTTCTATTTCTGAAGTCAGTCCCAAAGCTCCCGGCACAAAGTGTGGATATAAAGAGAAAGTGTATCTATTCGTAGAAACATCCCAACATTAGGCATCCTTCTGGGATCTGGTCTTTCTGTGAACCTCGACCTGAAAGGTTAAATGAAATTTCCAACTGAATTCCGTTATGAATTTAACATGCTTAAATGTTTCTTTCTTTTTTCCTTAGGAATGTCTTTAAAACAAAAAATATAGATTTCTTTTTGAACTGACTAAATCCCCAGACATCCAAAATGAAATGCTGCCCATGCTGTATCACTGCAGGAGAGCGCAAACAACAAGAATAAACAGGGAAGAGGAAGGCAAACCGCTTACAGTCAACCCGCATTCAGCCGCTCGGATTTTGAACCTTCCGCCCAAAGGCCGATAATTGACACTCAGTAACTCTATGCCGAGTGATTAGGACAGTCGGCGAAGCAGTTGATTGACTCTGTCTTTTACAGCTCAATATGGAAATGTATCATTTAGCATTCAGAAGGGGTTCATGATATCTATTGAATTTGCATAGAGTATGCCTTTTGTCCTCTACCATTGGAATATACAGTTCCTAATGATGATGTAGTGTAGCTTGAACAATTAGGTTATAGGTAAAAAAGCTGAATTTTCTTCCTGTCTTCATATGCTTGTGTAATGCATATTTCTTTAGCATATTTTACTACCTTAGCGCCATTAGAATTCATAAGCGCTCAATAAAAAGTTGTGCCGTGTTTCTAAGTTTGGCAGGAACTTTGGTCCCACGCTCCAGGTCTACTGATTGCCCCGGAAGAGTCTGCCCGTTTCGGTCAATGTGGTGCAGTTCATGTTTGTTTTGTATCGTTATGTGAAAGTGCTCTCAGTAGCTGGAGCAAAGATATTGGTCAAAAGCGCCATGGACTGGAAGGTCGGGGAGACTGTTGCCAAGCGACACTCGTTTCTGTATAAAAGGGTCGGGATTTCCACTTTGTTGGTATTCAGGGAGCTACTGGAGTAATGCTGTGAGCTGGAGCTCTACCTGTTTACAGTCCAAAAATCGGCTATGCTTTGTATGAAGAGCGCTGCTGCCTAACACTTCATCATGTGGGTAGTACCCCAGAGGAAGCAAGACTGCTCCAATCAAGTAGTACCACATTCTTCACTTTAACTAATCATAGAAATGATGAATAGATTGAAGGCCAGAGGGGAGTAAGCTGACGGGAGCAATATGGCTTACCCTTTAGAGGACAATGTAGCCTGAGCTTATGCGAACGCTGCGGCTAGAAATCAGTACAATCAGTATGGCTCATAAGCATTTTATAACTGGTTATTGTTATTTTGCCAATTGATTGTGACTACACCATCAGTTTTACTGCCTATACATTGTCTAGATTGCAAATATCTCCATTTTTGATCTTAGCTAGCTTGAAGTTGTTTCTAGTTTGTGTTCACGTTTACTATGTGTGTTGGAATAACATAACCCCCAGGTAGTTACTCTAACTTTGTCTTTGCTACATGCTTTGGTGCTGCAGCTAATTGATTAATCTTGACTAGACTACTGTTGCTACTGGCAACTACTTCTGTTGCCATGCATTTTTCTGCCTTAGTTACATATTCAGAAAATCAATTGCCGGATAGCCAACACATACTGAAAGCCTGAGACCAGCAGAGTACCAAGATCCTTACCAATGTCAAGTAAAAGAGAGCCTTCTGGAGTAAGACATGACTGCAAGATAAGCTCAGTCCTTAATCTTTAGTCTTTAACCATGGAAGCTGATACAGTTGCAATCAAAATTATTCAACCCCCATTGCAAATTAAAAATGACAGAAAGCGGCCATTTCCTTACTGATATACTGATACAGTATGGTGGGCAGATACACCACTTATCCCCCAACATGCAGACAGCCAAACTGTTAAATGGAGGAGCAAATTACACATGTGAAGGCCACGGATGAGACAGGAACTCATATACCTTCCTTATATTGAGGGGTGGCTGCTTAGTGCTTATTCCTACATTAAAGACTAGATGCAGGGTGTCATACCACATGGTCTATGTAGTGCACCATGCAGGCTTACGATCTATTATTGACACCATATTTGAATCCAGCGGGTTGCCCTGGACCCCATAGGTGAACCACCGGCACCCTGGGCTCCGCCAGCATTCAAAGCCGGACTGCATGTTTCTGATAAATACTGATGAATGCAAAAAAACAATCAAATAAAAACAAGTTAAATATCTCAACGCAACTAATATGACCAGTGTTTTCCCAAAATTCAACACATAATGCCAGTTTTAATGACTACTGCAGTCTCGGAATTATTCAACTCCTTGATGACAAGAGTCTTTAGTACTTTGTTGATCACCCTTTAGCTGTTATAGCCTACTGCAAATGTGATGTATAGCCAAACAGTATTCTTAGGCAGGCTTAGCCCATTTTTCCTGGGCAATGGCCTTCAGTTCACTGATATTCTTGGGTTTGCATGCTACAATTGCCTTCAAATCCCACCAAAGATTTTCTATGAGGTTCAAGTCAGGTGACTGTGAAGGCCACTCCAGAATCTTCTATGACTTCTTCTGAAAGCAAGTTTTGGTGGACTTTTATGAATGTTTGAAACATTGTCCAGTTGGAAGGTCCAATGATGCCCAAGTTTAGCTTTCTCACTGAAGACATGCAGTTTTCACCTAGGATTTTATGATGCTTGATGAATCCAAATTGTCTTCCACACACTGCAGGTTCCCAGTGCTAGAAGAAGCAAAGTAGCCCAAGAGCATCACTGAGCCACCGCCATGCTTCCCTGTTAGCAGGGTGTTCTCTTTAACATGTTTCATTGTTCCTCCTTCAGATATACCTCTGAAAGGTGCCAGTTTTATTTCATCACTCCCGACAACAGAGTTCCCAAATGTCTGTGGCTTATTTATAAGGTTTTATAAAACAGTGAAGCTGACTTTTCTTATGCTTTTGGATCAGTAGATGTTATGGTATACTACCCTTGATACGCCAGCCCGGGTGCCCTAGATCTCACCTACAACCCCTGTCCCTGCCTGCTTGCCTCCACTCCTGGCTAACCCCAGGCGGGCAACTGGGCGGTGGTCCCTACTCTCACTAGGGACCGAAAAAGGGACACTGGTGTACCTGGATGGAAAGGGTAGAACACCGACAGAAAAGGCAGATGTAAATAACCAACACAAACAATACTAAGAAGAACTGAGGCAGATGGAAAAACCTGGCGGATAATAGCAAGGTATAGCAGACAAGCTGGCAGAAGCAGGGGACCAACAGAGGCAGACTAGCTAGCACACTGAGGGAAACCAATAACTGGCAGTGATTGCAAGTCTCTGCCCGACCTTTAAACAAAAGTCTCCGCCATGGGGTGGAGAGAGGGAGACAGCCAACTTCCATCAGAACATAATAAAAGGGAGCTCATGCATGGCAGCTGCACTCACAGGTGCGCGCGCACCACAGCACCACGCCGGCCAGGCACCCGCGCCCCCGGCAGCCGAATAACAAGCCGGGGGGACGCGCCGGGGATGACCAGAAACTGCTGCATGGTAACAGTAGAGGTGTACATCTTGGAGTTTCGGTATGAAGACATCCGACAGTTATCATGCACCTCATTGTGTAAGCCTCAGTGTCTGCTGCCACTAAAGCTTGCTGCAGGTAGTTTGCAGTCACATGAGAATTTTTAACCACTGGCCTGCTCAGGAATCTGGTGGCAGCTGGTGATAGCGTCCCTTTCTGTCATGTCCTAGTGATGTAGCCAGTGTTCCTTTAACTTTGAGCTTGTGAACTATGCTTCTAGCTTTATCTTTAATAAAACTCAATGCTTTTGCTATTTTTCTTAATCCTTTTCCTTCCTTGCACAAGGCAATGATCTATTCTCTAAACAAGAGATTGGAACTTCAGGAAGATAATTTGCTTATTCCCGGTGCATTCTGGGAAGAGTCGCTGTGAGTGTAACGATTACTGGGTTTAGCAGGGTCTAGCTGCTTGAAGGACACTGCCAGACCACTTAGTAACATCTTATAGGTTATATATCCTCATATAATTCTTGACTTGTAGAAGTTTGGAAGTGGACATCAACTGGCTATGTGTAACATTTGGTCTCACAGCACCTATTACATGTAATGATATTGACATCCACCCACCAGCGCCTCTGTGAACATTGATACTGGAACCTGGTTGTCTTCAGTGACAAATCTAAGTTAAGTTTGGTCACTGACAACGGTCATGTTCGTGACTGAAGACCTCAGGGTGAATGCCTCAATCCTGCCTTTGCTGTGGAGCGCATACTGCCCCCTGCTGGTGTGATGGTCTGGGAGGCCATCACATACAACAATCAGTCTCCTCTACTAGTGGTACGAGGAACAATGACAGCTCAGCAATATGTTCAGGACATCCTGCAGCCACATGTGTTCCTCTCATGGCGGCTTCCAAGAGGCATCTTCCAGCAGCATAATGCTAGGCCACACACACCAGAGGGTCCAAAGAGGCCCCACAACATTGTCACACTTCTGTGGCCTGCCCGGTCGCCAATTTATCCATCGACGTCGGTTTATGAAGGCTTGTTTTTTGCGGGATGAGTTGTATTTTACAATGTTACTATTTAATATACCATAAAATGTACTGAAAAACTTTTAAAAAATTCTAAGTGGAGTAAAATGAAAAAAAAAAACATTCCACCATCTTTCAGTGCGTCTTGTTTCTACGGCGCACAAACCAGCAAAAATGACGTGATAACTTTATTCTATGGGTCAGTATGATTACTGCGATACCAAACTTATGTAGTTTTTTTTTTTTGCTGTACTACTTTTAATTTTTTTCAAAGACATTTAATTTTTGTAAAATTACTTTCTGCCGCCATCTTCTGCGTGCAACAACTTTTTTATTTTTCCTTTGACATAGTTGTGTGAGAGCTCATTTTTTGTGAGACATCCTTTAGTTTGCGTTGGTACTATTTTGGAATACATATGACGTTTTGATAGCTTTTTATTGCATTTTTTCTTGAAGACAGGGTGACCAAAAAAAGCTCATTTCTGGTGTTCTTTTTTTTTCAGGTGATGTTTACCGTGCGGGGTAAATCATGCCTTACTTTGATAGATCAGACTTTTATGGATGCAGCGATACCAAATATCTATTTTTGTTTTATTGTTTTGATTCATTTATTATAAATATGGCAAATGCGTTTTTTAAAAACTGTTTTAATTTTTTTTTTAATAATTAGTAAAACTTTATTGTTCAGATTTTTACTTTTTTTTAGTCCACCTAGGGGACATGAACATGCGATGCTTTGATCGCTCCTGCAGTATGATGTAATGCATAGCAATACACCATACTGTGATCAGCCCCACGGGGATGGCTTGTTAGGCATTCTGCCAAAATAGCCCTGGGGCCTTTCAGAAGGCCCCTGGCTGCCATGACACCCACACGGCTCCCTGGGATCTCATCATGGGGGGGTCATACGGGACGCCCGAACATCGTTCAGGGCATTTAAACCATTTACTTCTCCGATCAGACACACGGCTGATCGCAGCTGTTGCCACCAGTTGTTGGCTGTAATAAACAGCCGACACCCACGCTGTATGAAGAGAGGTCACCCCATGATCTCCCTTCATTCATACCCCGACCGTACGTTCTATAACAGGGAGGGGATAAAAAGGGTACCAGGGAAGAACAGACAGACCAGAGAAGAAAAATTGGGGCATAAGTCCCCAAAAACAGACACCTGACTCTAAACTCTTAAGAAGTCAGAGAAAAGGAAAATGTTTTGGAGTCAGCAGAACCTGGAGAAGGGTTCCCAAAAAAATTCTTAAGGCAGAGCCCTGACTCATTGGGTTAAGCATTAGTATAACACAACAGCCTTTCTGATCCGCGAAGTAGACTCACAGGGTATGGACAGGCAGGCTGGAACAGACTATCCTCTACAGCAGTGGTCCCTAACCTTTTTGGCACCAGGGACCGGCTTCAAGCAAGACCATTTTTACATGGCCCGGCAGGGTGGGGTGGGACATAGGCGGGGCTTTGGTTATATGGGGCGGGGTTATGAAGAGGGTTGGAGTTTAGTGCATACTTATTTAATTAATGACATTTAGAATGTCCTGGCAGTACACACATAGGGCAGTATAATATATCCCTCCCCCAGCACACACATAGGGCAGTGGGCAGTATATAATCTATCTCCCAAACCCCCGCCCCCCCAGCACACACATAGGGCAGCATATAATTTACTAACCCCCCCAGCACACACATTGGGCAGCATATAATTTACTCCCCCCCAGCACACAAATTGGGCAGCATATAATTTACTTCCCCCCCAGCACAAACATAGGGCAGCATATAATTTACTACCCCCCCCAGCACACGCATAGGGCAGCATATAATTTACTTCCCCCCCCCCCAGCACACACATAGGGCAGCATATGATTTACTACCCCCCCAGCACACACATTGGGCAGCATATAATTATATAATTTACTTCCCCCCAGCACACACATAGGGCAGCATATAATTTACTAACCCCCCCCAGCACACACATAGGGCAGCATATCATTTACTTCCCCCCCCCAGCACACACATAGGGCAGCATATGATTTACTACCCCCCCCCCAGCACACACATAGGGCAGCATATAATTTACTCCCCCCCCAGCACACACATTGGGCAGCATATCATTTACTCCCCCCCCCCCACAGCACACACGTTGGGCAGCATATAATTTACTCCCCCCCCCCAGCACACACATTGGGCAGCATGTAATTTACTCCCCCCCCCCCCAGCACACACATTGGGCAGCATATAATTTACTCCCCCCCAGCACACACATTGGGCAGCATATAATTTACTCCCCCCCCAGCACACACATTGGGCAGCATATAATTTACTCCCCCCAGCACACACATTGGGCAGCATATAATTTACCTCCCCCCCAGCACACACATTGGGCAGCATATAATTTACTACCCCCGCCCAGCACACACATTGGGCAGCATATAATTTACTCCCCCCCAGCACACACATAGGGCAGCATATAATTTATCTCCCCCCCAGCACACACATTGGGCAGCATATAATTTACTAACCCCCCACCCCCAAGCACACACATGGGGCAGCCTATAATTTACCTCCCCCCCAGCACACACATTGGGCAGCATATAATTTACTACCCTCCCCCCCCAGCACACACATAGGGCAGCATATAATTTACCCCCCCCAGCACACACATTGGGCAGCATATAATTTACTCCCCCCAGCACACACATTGGGCAGCATATTATTTACCCCCCCCCCACCCCCAGCACACACATTGGGCAGCATATAATTTACTACACCCCCCCAGCACACACATGGGGAAGCCTATAATTTACCCCCCCCCCCCAGCACACACATTGGGCAGCATATAATTTACTACCCTCCCACCCAGCACACACATAGGGCAGCATATAATTTACCCCCCCCCCAGCACACACATTGGGCAGCATATAATTTACTCCCCCCCCAGCACACACATTGGGCAGCATATAATTTACTCCCCCCCAGCACACACATTGGGCAGCATATAATTTACCCACCCCCAGCACACACATTGGGCAGCATATAATTTACTCCCCCCCAGCACACACATTGGGCAGCATGTAATTTACTCCCCCCCCCAGCACACACATTGGGCAGCATATAATTTACTCCCCCCCAGCACACACATTGGGCAGCATATAATTTACTCCCCCCCCAGCACACACATTGGGCAGCATATAATTTACTCCCCCCCAGCACACACATTGGGCAGCATATAATTTACCTCCCCCCCAGCACACACATTGGGCAGCATATAATTTACTACCCCCACCCAGCACACACATTGGGCAGCATATAATTTACTCCCCCCCAGCACACATAGGGCAGCATATAATTTATCTCCCCCCCAGCACACACATTGGGCAGCATATAATTTACTAACGCCCCACCCCCAAGCACACACATGGGGCAGCCTATAATTTACCTCCCCCCCCAGCACACACATTGGGCAGCATATAATTTACTACCCTCCCCCCCCCAGCACACACATAGGGCAGCATATAATTTACCCCCCCCAGCACACACATTGGGCAGCATATAATTTACTCCCCCCAGCACACACATTGGGCAGCATATAATTTACTACACCCCCCCCAGCACACACATGGGGCAGCCTATATTTTACCTCCCCCCCCAGCACACACATTGGGCAGCATATAATTTTCTCCCCCCCACAGCACACACATTGGGCAGCATATAATTTACTTCCCCCCCAGCACACACATTGGGCAGCATATAATTTACCCCACACCCCCAACACACACATTGGGCAGCATATAATTTACTACCCCTCCCCCCCCAGCACACACATTGGGCAGCATATAATTTACCCCCCCAGCACACACATAGGGCAGCAAATAATTTACTACCCCCCCCAGCACACACATTGGGCAGCATATAATTTACCCCCCCAGCACACACATTGGGCAGCATATAATTTACTAACCCCCCCCCCAGCACACACATAGAGCAGCATATAATTTACTCTCCCCCCTAGCACACACATTGGGCAGCATATAATTTACTACCCCCCCAGCACACACATAGGGCAGCATATAATTTACTAACCCCCCCCCCCAGCACACACATAGGGCAGCATATAATTTACCTCCCCCCCCCAGCACACACATTGGGCAGCATATAATTTACTACCCCCCCCCCAGCACACACATTGGGCAGCATATAATTTATCTCCCCCCCAGCACACACATTGGGCAGCATATAATTTACTAACGCCCCACCCCCAAGCACACACATGGGGCAGCCTATAATTTACCTCCCCCCCCAGCACACACATTGGGCAGCATATAATTTACTACCCTCCCCCCCCAGCACACACATAGAGCAGCATATAATTTACTCTCCCCCCTAGCACACACATTGGGCAGCATATAATTTACTACCCCCCCAGCACACACATAGGGCAGCATATAATTTACTAACCCCCCCAGCACACACATAGGGCAGCATATAATTTACTAACCCCCCCCCCAGCACACACATAGGGCAGCATATAATTTACTCCCCCCCCAGCACACACATTGGGCAGCATATAATTTACTACCCCCCCCCAGCACACACATAGGGCAGTATATAATTTACTCCCCCCCCCCAAGCACACACATAGGGCAGCATATAATTTACTCCCCCCCCCAGCACACACATAGGGCAGCATATAATTTACTAGTACACCCCCCCCCCCGGCACACACATTGGGCAGCATATAATTTACTACCCCCCCCCCCAGCACACACATTGGGCAGCATATAATTTACCCCCCCCCAGCACACACATTGGGCAGCATATAATTTACTCCCCCCTCCAGCAACACATAGGGCAGCATATAATTTACTCCCCCCCCCCCTCCCCAGCACACACATAGGGCAGCATATAATTTACTCCCCCCCCCCAGCACACACATAGGGCAGCATTTAATTTACTCCCCCCCAGCACACACATTGGGCAGCATATAATTTACTACCCCCCCCCCCACCCAGCACACACGTTGGGCAGCATATAATTTATCTCCCCCCTCCTCCCCGGCAGGATTACCTTGAAAACTGACCTAGGTCCTAAGAGGTATTCAGGCGCGGAGGCTGCTACTTGCACGGAGGCGGCTCTTCCTCCTACTCGTGGGACGCTCTGTTGTTTGGTGCTGCAGTCCTCAGCGCTTCAAGAAGGCGCCTTGTGATTGGTTGCGGCGCGTTGCTTCCACACCAGCAAGGACCATTGTATTTCAGCCGCACTTCAGTAGTGGAGACCGATTTCAGCAACCGCATTGGTTGTTGGGTACACACACCCCAGTTTGAGGTGTGGGGGGTGTGTACCCAACAACCAATGAGGTTGCTGGAATCGCTCACCTCTACTGAAGTGCGGCTGAAATACAATATATGCGGCCCCTTCAGCAGCGCTCTGCGCTCACACTAACCTGCTATGTGTGGAAGCGGCCCCTTCAGCAGCGCTCTGCACTCACACTATAGCAGGTTAGTGTGAGAGCGCAGAGCGCTGCTGAAGGGGCCGCAGGGTTGTTCCTTTTAGAACAAAAGTTCCCGGCGGTGCCACAGACCGGCAGTAAACACCCAACGGCCCGGCCCCGGTCCGCGGACCGGTGGTTGGGGACCCCTGATCTAGAGGATCTGCAGCAAATGTGGACTGATATGCCACAGGATACCTTACAGAATCTGTAGGCCTCCATGCCCTCTTGTATCACATCTTGTATCTAAGCTAAAGGTGGTACAACAGGGTACTAGAGCCTCCATGCCCGCCCGTATCACATCTTGTATCGAAGCTAGAGGCTGTACAACAGGGTACTAGAGCCTCCATGCTTGCCTATATTACATCTTGTATCCAAGCTAGAGGTGGTACAACAGGGTACCAGAGCCTCCATGCCCGCCTGTATCACATCTTGTATCCAAGCTAGAGGTGGCCCAAGAGAATATTAGAGCCTCCATGCCAGCCCGTATCACATCCTGTATCCAAGCTAGAGGTGGCCCAACAGAGTACTAGAGTCTCCATGCCCGCCCGTATCACATCTTGTATCCAAGATAAAGGTGGACCAACAGGGTACTAGAGCCTTCATGCCCACCCGTATCACATCTTTTATCCAAGCTAGAGGTTGTACAACAGCATACTAGAGCCTCCATGCCTGACCATATCACATCATGTATCTAAGCTGGAGGTTGTACAACAAGGTACTAAAGCCTCCAAGCCTGACCATATCACATCATGTATCTAAGCTGGAGGTGGTACAACAAGGTACTAAAGCCTCCATGCCTGCCTGTATCACATCTTGCATCCAAGCTAGAGGCGGACCAACAGGGTATTAGAGCCTCCATGCCGGCCTGTATCACATCTTGTATCCAAGCTAGAGGCGGACCAACAGGGTATTAGAGCCTCCAAGCCCACCCATATCACATCTTGTATCCAAGCTAGAGGTGGACCAACAGGGTACTAGAGCCTCCATGCCCGCCTGTATCACATCTTGTATCCAAGCTAAAGGCGGCCCAACAGGGTATTAGAGCCTCCATGCCGGCCCATATCACATCTTGTATCAAAGCTAGAGGCGGCCCAACAGGATAATCACAGGGGCAAAGGGAACTACTTTTTAAAGCCCTAGTCACAGAAGAACCCTAAAATAATCTTTATTGATATACGTTAAAAACGTTGGGCTTAGAAAAATCCACAATTAGTGAAGACCAGACGTACACAAACAGACAAGACACGTGGCTCGTCCTTAGCACAGTATTACGAAAAGGTGGTTCAATGCATTTCAGTTGGACCTACAACTTTTCAAGAACCAGGTGGTCAGAGGTTTCAAAAATGACCAGGAGGGGGTCTGGTGTATTGACACCCACTCCTAGATATTAGGGTGGAGATATGATATATGTCTCCCCACCGAAATAGAGCCGTAAGTGACTAAATGATAACCTCTGACCAGATGGTTCTTGAAAAGTTGTAGGTCCAACTGAAATGCATTGAACCACAATTATCTTGTTTGGAAATGACACTCTCCATTTATCTTTACCAGTAGATCTCTGTTTATGGGACCACTGTCTATTCTACTACATGGACATCAATCCTACATGGACATCAATAAATGTTAGGGCATAACCTGTTTGCCTACATAGGCTAATTCGCTTCATAGGAGTGGAGGTAGTTTATCCAGTTAATTAACATAGAGGTTAATCATGACAGTCAATATCCCATAAATTTCCTAGGTTCGAATTTAGATACTGGAGAGCCTCCAATCTCCTATTTTTATTTATTCTTTGTGGGAGGTTCTTACAGAAACAATCAGTTTCTGATATAACGTACATCTGCAATCATCATTTGAACCACCTTTTCGTAATACTGTGCTAAGGACGAGCCACGTGTCTTGTCTGTTTGTGTACGTCTTGTCTTCACTAATTGTGGATTTTTCTAAGCCCAACGTTTTTAATGTATATCAAAAAAAGATTCTTTTAGGGTTCTTCTGTGACTAGGGCCCACCAGGATACCAGAGCCTCCTTTCATCTGTTCCCTTTTCTGTAATAAATGATCCTTTGGCTCTGATATTGTAATCACTTCTATCAATGTTACAGTCACACATATAAAGTTTGATTAGTCTGACAACTCTTTCTATGTGATTGAGTGTAATATCAGCTTCCTTCATGTGGAGTTTCACCATTAAGCAACCTTTGCCCTCCCAACTGTTTTGCAGAAGTCTCACGTTAGGTAAGTATTGCATTTTTTATATTGCATGTCATCTTCTGTTATAGTCTTAATCTCCGAGTAACACTGGATTAACCTAGGAAGTCTAATGAGGAGCGTGCCACATCAATTCTTCAACAGGTTTGTATCTGCATCTCTAAATAAATGAAAAATGCTTAATGGTTTAGAATGCAAAATCAAAAGAAAGTGGGATAAAGGAAATAATTAATGTTAGATATCATTGATGAGACAGTTAAACGCTAAGAGCTGATCTAAGCTCTGTTTATTGATGAAATAAGCTTGTGTGATTGGCTCCATAATGTCTCAGGACAACTTAATGAGCGGTAATAACATGGCCGCAGGAAATGTTCAAGACTTATAGCCTAGCTTAACTTTAAATATATTTCTAGGCCTGAAATGGAATGAACATATCTATGGAAGACCTACAACAAACACAAGTCCACAGAAATTCCTTTAATATCCATTAACTGCAGCATATAAAGCTTTACCAGATCAAAAAAGTCAACATGTACCATAATCACATACTAAATCATCGATCCCCATAGACTGGAATGGGTGACTCAAGAAAATGGATTGGAAGAAAGAGGTTATTGCTTTAAGGGGATGTCTCATAAAGATGTCTTAGGGCAAATCAACTTTTTATAATGGACTTACAAGAGCAGCTTTCTCTCTGGCATTCTATCATGCATTACATGTAACACTACATTTTCTCTCCATTTCATACAATATAACTACACTAAATAGCCACTTTATTAGACACCCATCTAGCAGCACTTTGGACCTCCCTTAGTCTTCAGAACTGCAACAATGTGTTGTGGCATAGATTCCACTAGGTGTTTAAATAGTTCTTTGTTCTTCAGTAATATTGGCCTAAGCAGACCTGTTACCTTCTTTTAGTTACTGTTGATTATATAGATAAACTGAAATGCTCTGAACAGCTGGAAGGAAGGGTTCGTCAATCTATGCTGCTCTTCCCATCCGTATGGTGGAACAGAAATCTGGATTCATCTGACCAGGGAATGTTCTTCCACTGCTCGGTGATCCTGTTTTGTGCTCTTTTGCCCACTGGAGTCTTGCCTTTCTGTTTCTTTTAGACAGCAATGGCACTCAAACTGGTTGTCTGATGATATAGCCCATCCATGCCAAAGAATAATGACTTGTGCATTTGGACATTTTAGAGCCCAAGCATAGTATTTTGTTACAGATTCCTTGACTGTACATCGCTTGCTCATCAGAAAGATTCTTGACATCCTTTGCTTTAGACCCTGAGTTGCTTACATCCACAAGATCCCCATTTACTGGATGTATATCCCTGATTATAGCATTCTTGGTGTGTTCTTGACATGAGAAACCCCTACAACCCTTGTGTTACGTTTGTGTGGACAAGTGAGCACTGGGCTCACATGAACGTTACCAAAGATAGGGAACACCAGGTGAAACAACCACCAATTAACACTTCTCCCTATCTTGTACAAAGGGAGATGACCAAGGACCTACCTGAGCGGGGACATCTCCCCAATAGGGGGTGGTGCAGCAATCTTTGGATCTGGGCCCTTGCTGCCCATAGGAACCCATACACCTAGGCTAGGACACATACACGTGCCACTACCGACAGGGAAAACTTGACAGGATAAAGGACACACAGAACCATAATCACACCATATGGCAGCCAATACATAAATATTAGTAGCAGATGTTAACACTATAAATGCCAGGTATTTGTTGACATTTTGGCCAAAATATGGAAGCTAGCAGGCCACATCACATCTCCTGGCTATACCGCTAGTCCCTACACTAACCAGGAGTCCAGAGATATAACCAAACACAAACCTTTCTTGCAGCCACCACACCTAGAACCTGCTAACACCACAAACAGAGAGAAATGAGAAAGCTGACCACACCCATACCTGGGAAGACAGCTTTTACCTGTACTGACCCAGAGTGATTGGCTGACTGGAGAGACACACACGCCCAGCCAGAACAATCCCCCACACCGAAGCAGGAAAACTGCAGAGCATCTGTAGAATCACAGGTCTCAGGAGAGAGATGCCTCACTACCCCCCCCCCCCCTTTAAAAAAGGAGCCTCTAGACCCTTAAGGCATAAAAAAAAGAAATTATGCAACTCCTACAAACTACGCATGTGTACAGGATTTATCTAAAAAGGGGCCTCTGACACCAAAGAAAGATGGCAAATAGGAAGGAGTAACAAATTGTGCACCTCTAAACAGAACCTCTGCGTCTTACACAACCCGCCTTAGTCACAGAAGTCTACAAAAAGAGTGCACAGCCCAGAGGGAAAAAATGGAAATCCCTCCTGTTGACATAGCGTGCACAGGTCCAATCCAAACGGGCCCAGTGCGGAACGCCAGTAAGTCAGCAGAGGGAATACCAATACAGATAGGGAAATCAAGTAATCTTGTAGATATGATACTTTTTAATGGCCAACAAAAATACATGATGTTATAGCGAGCTTTCGGACTTACTCAGAGTCCTTCATCAAAGCAAAATGAAATGGATCTGAAGAGGCATGCATATTTATACACATACTCATGACAAGGCACAGACATGGATGTGATTAATTTGCACTTAAAAGAATAGTTACTGATAAGGGAGTGAACGTTTTATGGTCCCTGAATTAGTGTTGAGGATTTATATGTGAGTGGGAAGTATGAGAAATCTATAGCACAGATAACACTGCTGGCCTGATGAACCCCCTCCCCTAACACTAATTCAGGAACACACGCACCCAGGCTAAGACGTATACACATGCCACCACCAACAGGGACATCTGGACAGGATAAGATGACACTCATAGCCATAATCCCACCATACAGCAGCCAATACGCAAAGACTAGTAGAGGATGTTAATGCTATAAATGTCAGGTATTTGTTGACATTATGGCCAAAATATGGAAGCTAAATGTCATGGCTCCCGGCTATACCGCCAGTCCATACACTAACCAGGAGTACAGCAACATAGCCAATCAAAACCCAAAACACAAACCTTTCTTGCAGCCACCATGCAATCAATGCAGGACAGTGCGCACCACTCCAGGAAAATGGAAAATCTGTCTCTTACCAAACAGGGAAGTGAGGAAGACCTGCCTGCAAGCAGAGTTATTGACCTGATAAGGACAGCCCTGTTGTCTTCTTCTGGGCCTTGACTATTCCTACAGGAACCCCTGGAGAGATGTACTGCAATGCCAACAATAAAGGTAACCAAAAACAACAGAAAGGACATGGCAGCATTTACCTGAAATGGAAGTTTTTCACCCAGGCTAGAGGCTCCAATCTACTTTAATCTCTCCTCTAGAGAACTGAATAAACAGCAAGGAGGAAAGGGAGGGGTATGAATATAAAGCTCTTCACACTTGCTGATAGGAAGAGCAACTAGAGAACTGCACCCCAAACCCTCTCCCAGGTAAGACTAATAGTCAGCATGAAATTATGCAGCATACGGAGAGATAGCAGACAGCAATCTCTGCACAATGTGAATTAACCCTTGTCCTGCATAGCAACAGGGCAACAGGTGTGACCCTGCGTCGCGGCCACCATGCCACAACGCTGTCATGACTGACAAGCCGCGATAGTACCTCCCCTCAGAGGAAGGGCCCCTGGACCCTTAGGACCTGGTTTACTAGGATTCCATTTCTGAAAGTTTTTAATTAAGCGGTTCGCGTTGACCTCATTCGCTGGAACCCATGTACTCTCCTCAGGACTGTACCCTCGCCAATGCACTAGGTACTGCAGAGAGTTCCTCACTAGACAAGAGCCAATGATGCGTCTGACTTCGAATTACTGACCTGGAATAATTTGCTGACTAGAGACACACACACGCCCAGCCAGCACAATCCCAAACACCTGAGCAGCAGAACTCCAGAGCACCTGTAGAGCCAAAAGTCTTAGGAGACAGACGTGACACCTTGCATGAGAAAAAACTAGAAGGTTGGCAGTAGAGTACTGTCCCTGGCTAGTCTAGCACAGATGAGCAGGCATCGCTGGAAGTCACTTAGATTGCTTGATTTTCTAATTCTTATGTGGATTCACACTGACTTTGATCGATGGAAAACTTGCTCACTAGATTTTATGCTGCACTCTAGGGTTTGATTTTGATACAGGGAAGCTCCAATCATGAAAGGGCCGGTGTCTCTAATACAGTCACAATTTAGTGTGCATTTCCAATGGCCTGACCATTGCACAAATTCATAATTCAAGTATGTTAAGATGTAATAACGATTTATTGTTTTATTATAGCCCAGGTTAATCCAGGGTGTAGAGTGCAAGGTGGCCTCATATTCTTTACCTTTAACCCTTTGCAATCCAATTTTGGATTCAGGGTTTTCTAGGGGGCTTTCTCTTTCTGCCATTAAACAATGGCACCATCTGCTGGCTAGAGCCAGTACTGTGGTATGGGACATGCTGGAGAGGCCCCCTGATAACAGAGCCAGTAATATACAGTAAGAATACCCTGCCGAACATCTTCCGACATCAGAGCTGTACAGCTTTCAATCAGAATGTCTTTAGATGTCAGACAGTGGATTGGAAAGGGTTAACCTTTTGTAAAAAGTAATGAGAACAGGACTTTACTTTTGGATGTCCAAGCTCTGTCCCCTCAGAGGGCACCCCGATAGGCAACAGCATATGGCAAAAGTAGGAGTCAAAATTAGGAGCTAAATTGAAAGGCATTGTAGTTTGTCACAAAAGGAGTCAGAGCATTCAGAGCATGCATGGTCAAGGCAGGAAGAGTATGGTCAATACATAGTTAAAACAGAGAATATTACTATTAAGAAACCAGTCATGTCACAACTATGAAAATCAGATTAGATAATGCATTTTTATTGGTCAAAAGTCTCTTATAAATACGGCCCACTGCAGCTAATTCTGGAGCCCCCCCCCCCCCCCCTAGAGAGAACCAGACAACGCCTTTAAGGGCCATGGCTGTAGTTAATCTCACTGTATAATCCATTATAACATCCCTCATGTTTCAGAAATCCCTCATTTAGGCTCTGTTCACACAACCATCATGGCTTCCATTTATAACAGATGGATTGTCCATCTGGGGTTTTTTTTCCGTTTCGTGGGTTTTTTTCACATGGGAACTGTCTGTTGCATATGTCTCCTTATTTTTCTCTTAATGCACCCATGATTGTTAATGGAGGGCTGCGAAAAACGCGCAAAAAACACCGCGTTTTTCACGCGCAAAAATCGGCAACGCAAGTGGGTAGGCGCCCTATGACAATAATGCACAAAAAAACGATCCCCGAGCTCTAAATCAGCACACACACCCTAGTAGGTAAGTCTACAGTACACGTAAGTGCGGTGACTTATCCAAGCCTGAAAATGCGTTGTATTTTATCTGCTGCCTAGAAAAATAGTTTGCTGTATACTTACCTACTGTGGTGTGTGCCGGTTCGGAGCTCCGGGAGCGTTCTCTCTGGTGCAGATACCGAGCGGACAGATCAAGTCCAGTTGATTTTATTATTTTAGCACAGTTGGGGTTATAGGGGGAATGTTGTCTTGTAACATAGTAACATATAGTAACATAGTTCGTTAGGCTGAATGAAGACAATGTCCATCTAGTCCAGCCTGTCTATCCTGTGTTGATCCAGAGGAAGACAAAAAAAAACCCAAGAGCAGAAGCCAATTAGCCCTTTTGGGGAAAAAATTCCTTCCTGACTCCCTAATGTAACCGGATTAACCATTTAATTGATAATTCTCGGTTGGTCCTACACATCAGTCCTTGTTCCCTTCTTTTCTCTGATAGCAATAATAGCATTGCAGACTTGGTTATTCTTGCATGCTACTTCTTCATTGGCCAACACTGCTCACATGATCAGCGCTGGCCTATCAGAGCAGTGTAGAATGTTTTAGGCTGCTGATGGACCATCAGTGCTCAGTGTGCTTTGGGTAGTCTAAGAATTACTACTACCACCTTGGACAAATAAAGAGAGTCCAGAGGAACAAGCAGCAGGGCCAGGAAGAGGAAGCCACTAATCAATAGAACTCCTCCTCCTCTCTCTGGTCCCTGGATACATTTTGTCTTGAGACCAGAGGGTCACTTTAAAAAGTAATGTAAATATAAAAAGTATTAAAACTAACTACATAGTTAAAGGATTTCATGAGATTAGAAGAAAATATTGGATCTTATCCAAAAACATCACCACTCCTTCCATGGGTTCTCTCTCTTATTGCAACTCGGACCACTTTACTTGGGCTGCAATACCAGCCACAACCTATGGACAAGAGGGGCAGTCCACAGACAAAGTGGTAGTGTTTATGGGAAAAAGCAGAACATTTTTACTAATCCAAATCAACCTCTTTAATGTTTTCATTTATTATATTTATTTTTCTTTTTACTTTTAGAGGGAAGTAACTTGTATTTGAATGGAACATTTCGACCAACAAAGCGCCTTTTTTACCTGTAAGGTTTTTTTTTCTATAATGTAATTGAATGAGATGATTTTGTATTACCGTGTGACTATTGTTTTCCTTAGACAGAGCAGTTGATAGACTGGAAGTTGCATGAGTGTATTAGACAAGGCATTCTTGCTTTGCTCAGGCAGCCCATCAAATATTTAGAGGCCCGCCATAGGCAATTACATTAGAGCAGATAGTTAAACACCCCTTACCCTGGGGCTCCCCCCTGCAATGTAAATCAAACAAATTGGACTCTTTTCACAATCGACACGCACAATTTTACTTACTATAAATTATTTAGAATAAAAAAGTACAGATACAGTTTTTTAGCATCAATTGTATGTCTTCTTTTTTGCGAAATACAATAGAATATCTTCCGCCGGCTCTTGTATTGGTATTCAGATTGAAGCTGAATTCTACATTTTAGTCTTCTAGAATTGTGGTCTGATCCTTGTGCATCCTACATAAACGAATACATCGATACATATTAAATATGTATTCATTTCATTGTAATGTGTTATTAAACTGGTAGTTTAAGCAGCCGCTGAAGTTTAGTAACGATGTTCCATTTACTTATAGGGATACTGGCATCAGTTGAGGTGCCATTTTGGCAAAAAAAGTGTAGTTATATTGGTTGTCACTAGAGATGAGCGAGTATACTCTCTAAGGCACATTACTCGAGCGAGTAGTGCCTTAGCCGAGTATCTCCCCGCTCGTCTCTAAAGATCCGGGGGCCGGCGGGGGTGACAGGTGAGTTGCGGCGGGGAGCGGGGGGGGGGGAGAGAGGGCGAGAGAGATCTCCCCTTCGTTCCTCCCCGCTCTCCCCCGCTGCCCCCCGGCCCCCGAATCTTTAGAGACGAGCGGGGAGATACTCGGCTAAGGCACTACTCGCTCGAGTAATGTGCCTTAGTGAGTATACTCGCTCATCTCTAGTTGTCACCTTTGAACCAATTTCACAGGAATTCATGGTAAAACTGTCTTGATTGCTGAAAACAGTTGCCGGTTCCTCAGAAACTAATTCAACCAGTGATAACCAATATGATTGCACTGTGGCTACGTTTGTAAAGAACGCCATCATGTGTGAACACAAAAATGCCAATATTTCTGGAAGTACAAACATAACTATGTAACAAAATGACTCAACTTCAGCTACTACACTAACCTATAAGATACTTAGAATATATACACTGTCCTACCAAACATAATTGGACACCTGAGCAAGAATCAACAGTAGCATTTATTCCCATATGTTAATACTTAGTGGGGCTCCTTTGGCCCTAATGACGTCAGAGACTCACCGTGACAATTTTCTACTAATGTCTGATATACTTCAGTTGGTTTTTCCCTCCGTTCATCCTGCCAACATTTGATAACTTCTCACAGAGAAGATGCATCAATTCATCTATGATGACACAAAAAACAGAGGTTCGGAGGTTCCATCGTAGATCCAGAAGAAGTAGTGCTGCAGGTAGAGCCCTTTCTTTCAGTAAAGTCTCAGGGAGCAGCTGAGTGGAAACCAAAAGGACCCCATAACAGTCAATGGGGTCCTTTTGTTGCTGTTTGGTTCCATCACAAGGCGGACCTGTTTGGCCAGGCTTTCCTGCTCCCCGAATGGAGTAGACAAAAGGAACCCCTAAGGGCAGATATGAAACCAGCCTGATACAAACTGTGTCCATTTTCTTTGAGAGAACTTGCCAAAGGTTTGCAGGATAAATGTAGGGAAATACCAGCTGAAACATTAGTAGAAAGTATGTCACGGAGAGTATGCCATGACATTAGGGCCAAAGGAGCCCCACTAAGCACTAACACATGGAAACAAGTACTACTTTTACTTTTTGCTCAGATGTCCAATTACTTTTGGTTGGATAGGGTATTGTTGTAAGGTTTTCAGTAGAAATCCTGATATGACAGTAAGAAACAAAGGGAAGTGGCATTTACAGTATTTTTACTATTAGGAGATTCACACGCAGGAAATGTCGCCAATACCTGAAGATCAGGAAGTGATGTCAGAAGAGGTACCACATTATCCCGTACCCAGTAACATGCCACTATTTTGTGATTGCCTGTTGCATTAAGTATCTATGGTATACAAAGCAGCTTGGAGATTTGCATTTGAGGGACCAAAGTGAAATATTAAACAGCCCTGGTCTGTGAAATGACCCTAGTGGACTTTAAAGGGAACCTGTCAGATAGAACATACTGTCCAGACTGCAGGCATCATGTTATAGAGTAGGCTGATATATAGTTTTATGGGCACAGATTCAGTAAAACGTATCAAGTCTGGATCAACTAATTTGTCCAACCGGAGGCAAGAAATTTTTGATTCCCAGACAGAGGATTTTTGAGGATCGTAATAAAAAAAAACTTTTGCGGATCCCTCAAATTTTATAAATGTCATCTTACAGATTCCCACAAAACAAATCTGCAATATGGACATGTGCATGCTAAGGGCTCGGTCAGACAAACGGAGAGACGCACGTTTTCCGTGTGGAAAAAAAACGCATTTAAGGTGCGGCCAAAAATCCACCCCCACCAAAGATAGAACATATGGGTGACAATGTACGTGGTCATGCGGATTTTTTTCTGCAAGCGGTGCGGGTTTTTTCTCTGTGCGGATCTCCGCTCGTCTGACCAAACCCGAAGGTCTAATATTCCATTGTAGAAACAGGGTATAGTAAAAATGCAATAAAGCTAGTCCTGACTAGTGCCACGTGCCATGCAGCTTTTATAATGTACTACACTATTTATGTACTGTGGGCTAGTCATTGCAAAGTAATCTCCAGTTGTCAATTTATTCATACCGTATATATTCAGGGGGAATAACGGTATGAATAACTTGACAACTGGATGTTACCATTCCACTTGTCAAAGGGGCATCTCCTTACATGGTCTGTCATCGTTAGCCCTGATTGGACAGTGTCAGACCCCCAACTGGTAACACCCACCATTTATTCATACGTTTCTTTGAGTAATAACAGAGGAACGACACAATGCAGAGTGAGAAGCGAAGATCCTCCAGAACTACTAATACATAAAGAATAGATGTATCTTATAAAATACGGATGTCAGGAGAGGAAACAAGTCAATCATCTTTAAAATGTAGTTAATCGCTCATATGCAGTTACCCCTGCTGGTAAACTCCAGCCACTGCATGTAAAAAATACATGCACAGGTCATATGTTGTCCATTTTACTGATGATTGAAAGCGGGGATTGGGGGAATAACCTTCTAGAACTGCGTGCAAATAAGTTAATGCATTCCAAGTAGAGATGAACGAACGTACTCGTTTAGGGTGATTTTGCAATCGAGCACCGCTTTTTTCGAGTAACTTACTACTCGGGCGAAAAGATTCGGGGGGGCGCCGGGGGTGAGCGGGGGGCGGCATGGTGGAGCTGGGGGTAGCAGTGGGGAACAGGAGGGAGCTCTCTCCCTCTCCCCCCCCCCACTCCCCTCTGCAACCCCCCGCTCACCCCAGGCGCCCCCCGAATCTTTTCGCCCGAGGAGTCAGTTACTCGACAAAAGCAGTGCTCGATTGCGAAATCACCCTAAGCGAGTACGTTCGCTCATCTCTAATTCCAAGGCATCCAGTTCATGTAGTAACACAGTATGTAAGGCCGAAAAAAGACCTATGTCTATCCAGTTCAGCCTATCACCTCCCAATGTTGATCTGAAGGAAGGCAAAAAAAACCCAATGAGGTAGAAGCCAATTTTCCCCATTTAAGGGGAAAAAAATTAATTCCTTACTCCAATCTGGCAATCGGAATAATCCCCGGATCACCGACCCTTCTGAAGTTGTTAATGATTATAACATGTAATATTGTATCGCTCAAGAAAGATGTCCAGGCCCCTCTTAAACTCTGTTATCGAATTTACCATCATCACATCCTCAGGCAGAGAGTTCCATAGTCTCACTGCTCTTACAGTAAAGAACCCCTTTCTGTGCCGGTGTCGAAATCTTTCCTCTAGAAGTAGAGGGCGCCCCCTTGTTACAGTCACAGTCCTGGGTATACATAGATGATGGGAGAGATTTCCATATTGTCCCCTGATATATTTATATATAGTTATTAGAGCCCTCAGCAGTTTTCATACTTTTGATAGCCTCTCTGGGGTTTTTTTAATGAGAAAACTTTTTATTATACACATAAATCCCCATTTAATGCAATGACTCCCAAACCTGCAGCCGATACAAAGCTACAGGTCCTAGTTTCTACCCATCGTATTAGAATTGTGGAAAAAGTCACATTAGTTAAACGAGAAGAAAGAAATGATGATGAAAAAAACTTTAGTTTATACCAACTGATATAAATGTCATTAGAGATGCCAAACCAAATCCGGCGGCTAGAAAACTGCTGTATACCATACTGTATATAAGAAAGCTTTTACATAATGGGTGTCGGCTGAAACGCTGGATATAGACTACAGCTGCTCCATTCTCCCTACAGTGCATTATAGTATGTAAGGAAGAACATAAGTAGACAGCAGCGAGCTCACAGCAAGTGCATTAGTGCTCCTGTATCCCAGGTCTGCATTGTAAAAGTGGCTACATGCAATGAATGTTAAAGCGCTGATGGGTTGACTGCTGAGCGCTTCAGACTGGGATGCAAGGCAGCACTAGCACTGGGCAGTGAGATGTGATCACTAAATTAGTCATAAGCTAAGTACTGTATGGACTAATATACCTCTATATATAGATGGAAGGAAGCTACAGCATGTACGGTGACATCTGGTTATAATCGCTCGTTGGGTTGATTACAGGTGCGGCTATACAGTTATACAAGTATGTACGGTACTGTATGTGTGGATAGATTGACATATACACTAATTAGTTACATTGCTGGTGGTGAAGCAGATGCTTCATTTAAAGAGACTCGGTCACCTACCTTTACCCTATAAGCTAGGCTTATGGACAAAGTAGTGAGTCCGGGAATGTAGGGGTTGTACTTACCTCCCTGTCGTTACCTCAATGTGAGCGCTGAAAGCCGCTACTCAGTGTGTTCAGTGGGGCTTCTAAGCATTCCACCCGTTATAAAGTTAGAATAGGGTGATGATTACTTAGCACCGAGTAGCGGCTTTCAGCACTAACACCAGGAAAGGTAAGTATAACACCCAGATGGAAAACTCAGAAGACATGTTAAAGTGGAGCCATGGGGCCCACATAGAGTAATAGCTACTGTAACTATTCTCTTCAGACGCCCTCATCTTCTCTATGCATATTAAATAGTTCACAGCCTGAATTCACATATCTCTGGAAGGGGAAGATGGTTGCCTCCACAGTCTGGAAATGATCTGCCTCATCGCCAAAATGAAGAAATGCAACAATTCCCATTTGACCTGCTAAACATTGCCGGGGAGCATGGATAGCAAATCCATCTCAGAGATAGAAGAGAGCGTTAAGGACTGATACAACCCAGACACAGTCTCCAAAAGGGGTGAAATTAAGGAACAGCCCCACTTAATATGTAGTATAGTCCCATGACTCGATTGGCACCTCCAACAAGTAACAGGGGTTTGTAGGAATAGCCTATAAAGTTTGGCCGGAGTCTTGTACCAGCGGGTCAAGAGTTTATAATTAAGTTCTTGTAACCAACAAGAGACAAACAGCTTATGGGTAAAAAGAAAAGCTTTTGACCATAGTTCTCCCACCAAAGTTTTACCCAACTCTTCCACCCAATCTTGAACAAAGCTAGGACTAAAACTCTAGTCCTTCATTTCTCCATCAAGCAGATGATTGTAGACCAAAGGGGTTGTATGTGTAGAGTATATTGCCTCTGAGGACATACCCAACTGCTTTCAACATGTAAGTGGAGCTGTCAGACTCACCTGAGGGGAAAAGGAGTTGACAAAACTAGAAAGTTAAAGATATTTGAGCTAAAAACCTGGTTGCACATAATTTATACTCACAATATTACCTAAAAGCTTCACCCTTTTTGTGATGTCACATCTTTGATCAAGAGAATGGGATCACAAGGGAGAGAGACTATAGAAGAACCCACAACAGCTACTTCGAAGAGGGGGTGACCCACCAAAGGTATCAGTGGGCCCAGACATGAAATCCGACCTGGACACACTGCCCCAAATACTCCAGAAAGATATTCATGAAAGGAGACAACTCTTCTAAACATTTATAGGAATCAGGGGATAACAGGACAATCCCTGAGCTCTGTCCAGAGCCGTGTCCTGTTCCATCGCTAACTACATTTTTGAAGATCCATGATGAAAAAGATCCAAGACACAACTACAGACCAATGCTCAGTGCTAGAAAAAATCTTGGAGACCCGTACTGCACACCAGGTTAGGCTTGGTGAGGAGAAGATATCTCCGGGGAGGTTTAGATCTCTTCCAAATAAAACTCATAACTGACAGTCTTAATCTAAAGTAATAGGTCTGCCACAGATTAAGGAGTATTGCTTGGAATAATTATAGAAGTTTAGGTAGAGAGTCCATCTTTAAAAAAATTGTTCTCCCAAACAAAGAGAGGGGGAGGATAGTCCATTTTCTAATGTCCGCCTCGAGGGAGGTCAATAGTTTAACGGTCTATAGTGTAACTGAAATAACTGGGCTGGATCAACAGTGACCTGAATTCCCAGATACTTTACAGCTGAAAACTGCCATCAGAAAGGTAAGGTCCTCTGAAGATGGGTCACCTCCTGGCCAGGTAAAGTGACATCACGAATTTCTGACTTTTGGAGACTGACCTTAAAGTTACTGAGTTTACTGAATTGATCACATCTATGTAGCATAATTAGAAGCTCTAATCTGCAAAAAGGGAGAGCTTGTGCTCAAGGGACCTTGCTTTAACTCCCCACAACTTGTGTCTTTAAGAGGAGGCGGGAACAGAGGAGTAAAAAAAAGGGGAGTTTAGGTTTGAAAAAGGAAGAAACTGAGATAGGAGGGGCATTAGGGAGCATCTCTCTGGAGCAACGCAGTGCAGCATCTGTGATACCCATCCTATGGGTTGTTGCCCACTGAGACAGGAGGGAGAAGGTCATTTCCATGCAAACATTTACTTCAGTTAAGTGGAATTTTGGTGTATAAAGGACTATAACCATTACTGCCGCCTCTGTTCCCATCTTCACCGATATACCCTGGGCCAAAAAGGTAAAGGTTTTCTCTGATAATGCAATTCTTTAAAGGTGTTGTGCCAAGGAGACCATCCATGTCCATATACCCTATTAGCGCCTTAGAATCTCAGAAAATGAGTTCCTCTGCTTGGCTTTCCACTCTATGAACCAGAATGGAAAGCAGTTTGTCTTCCGGTGATCTTTAAAGGGTTATTTTGAAAATCAAAACATGTGCAATAGTCAAAAAATAAATAAAGCTTACAATTATAATGAATTTTCTACATTGAAGGGAGGGAGTCAGGGCAAGGAGTCCTCCGTCAGGTGCTTCACTAGACTTACTGTCAGGGAGACCACAGGACTTTTGCAAGACCACCGGAAACCATTGGAAGAAGGTCCAGCCGTAGGCCTTACCAGGCAGCATAAAGCTAGATGGAGCTTACCCTGAGACAGACTATACCATGCTTGCTGAGCTGCATTTATTAATGGATAACTTCAATAGGAACATCGGTAACACTTTTTGTCACTGTGATCATCTGGTGGTGAAGTTTATGAGTGGGTTGTGCAGAAGTCAGTAAGATGAGCAGCTCTTTACTCTCTAGCGGTTCAGCAACACTCGGTTGCTCTCACTTTCTCTCCCTTTCTGCTCTTTTTTATTGGCTTTCTTGCTCAGTTTAACAAACACTTGGTTGCTTCAAATTGTGACAACCCCCGGGAGTCTTTTCTTTTCCCTTCTGCCCAGCCAAATAGCCATTGTGCCGCTGCACAAACCTCCATTTCCCTGTGGAGCTTTTATTAACTTTTGGGGCCACCTATTTTCACAGTAACACTTCCTTAAGTCTGGTTTAGACACAAATGATTATCACTCAAAAAAATCTTTTGAGTGATTTTTGAGTGATAACTTTGTGTGGTTTTTTACAGCGCTAGGATCACCTTGCACTCCGAGCGGCGGATGCAGGAGACAAGCGAGGCCACTTGTCTTCTGTATCCAGCTGTTCTCTGTTTGGAGCGCCCGGCTGTTATACAGCCGAGCACTCTGAGTGGAGGGTAAAGAACACAGCTGGACTGCTGTGTTCTTCATACCCCACCTGTCTTCAGGGTGCGGAATACAGCTGAAACAATAGTATATCTGTATCCCGCTGTGAATCCCTGATAAGGCTCATCGTCAGCACGCTGAAAGACAATGATGAGCGACAGGAGAACGAAAACTGCACGATGTCCGTGCAGTTAGACACAATGATTCACAATGATGTCTTTGACCCATTTTTGAGCAAAAATCATTGTGTTTAAAAGGGCCTTTACACTCACCCGGCACAATCGTGCCATGTCACCCAGCAACCTGGTACAAAACTTTTAAAGAAAGTTACGAAAAACATTTTCTTATCACTCATAAAGTCCACAATTGCCATAAATATGCCAATATTACTGTTTGCAACACATGGCTTATTAACCCCACCCCCAACCCCCCCGTTCCTACAAACCCTGATACCCCATGCTGTTTGGATGTTTGTGGTGAGTTGCTATTGGATATGCCCTCAGCGGAGCTGTGAAGGCCTGTGCAGCAGGTCCTCCCTACGTATGGCGAGCATTCTGGGTGTAAGCCACACACTGCCATTGGCAGCAACAACAAGGGGCAGGAGTTTCCCTGTGTAACAGGATGGCTTACTTTCGTCTTTGTTGTTTGGCAGATAAATGGAAAAGCTAGGAAAGCTGGAAGAAGAATACATTTACCTATGTATACGGCTTTTTGGAAATACATCTAATTCTGGGATAACCCCTTGAAGCTATCCTTGTATCAAAAGAATGGATGATGAGAAAAATTCTGTTGGTTCCTTTGGCCTACAATACACCACTAAAAGAGCGCAAACATTTAGCAGCACTTTACACTCTTTAGTCGTGTATTGTAGCGCAAAGGAACCAACAGATTTTTTCTCATCTTCCACTATTTACCACCGAGGCTGAACACCCCGGATTTGTGTTCCCCGCTGCTCTCCCAATTGGGGTTTTTCACCTGAGTGATTGATCTAAGGCTGAAGTGGACCTACATGGTGTGGCGTTCTATTGACAGTAAGTCCCCCTTCCCTCTGATACTGCATTGGACTATTGCTTTCTTCCTATATTTGGAGCGCAGACACTTGATCTTGTTGTATTAAAAGAATGGATCTTCATCTGAAGTATCATGGAGCATCTGCAGCAGAAATGGCCGGCTGGCTGCTGCTTTCTTCCTGCTCGACCTGGAGCAATCAGCTGATTGCCTCTGCGCCAAATTATGAAAGAGGTTGTCCAATTAGCGGACAACCCTTTTAGCTCTATGTTTATGTAGGTATTTACAGCTCTGTACAGAAACTGAGTACTGACCCTTATAAAGATGTATTTCCTGAAATGTCAATATAGAATTCGGACCCTCCTGTATTTAGTCCACAAGCAGACATTCATCTTAACGGGGGTCTGTCATTACAAAAAAAATTCCATACTTACCTATTTCTTCCCCATCAGTCTTCTTACCGCATCTTCTCCTGGCCGATCTTCTCCTAGCTCCTCCAGTCCCCTGGGTCACCTCACCTCTAGCCGTCCAGATCCTCTTCTTTCTATGACGAAGCGTACATTGCCACAACTGCACATGCACGCTGTCTCGCTGCAATATTACATGAACAGTCGCGGCGAGCCAGCGCACATGCACATTCTCGGCCACAGCCCGGCATAGCATTCGGAATTCCCTGCTAGGCAGTGAACCCTACGTCACTAGTGATATAATGCACACTGACCTGCAGGAGGCAGAACGACGAGAATGAACGCTACATCACAGGAAGAGAAGAGTCCAGCTGGGGGTGAGCTGACTCGAGGGACTGGAGGAAATCGCGGCAGAATCGCTTCTTTGTTTCTGTGATTTTTGGGCATCAGCAATGCTTGATTTTTGGAATAATCTTGCATCGCTTTGTTGCCGCCCGCGATAAAATCGTACAATAAAAATACGCAATTTTTTTTTATTGTGAAGCTCAATAGGACTTTCTAAAATTAAAAAAAAGGCTCCATAGGGAAACATGGGAGCTAAAAAAATCCCACATCGCAGAAAGTTGGAGCATCGCAGATGAGAAGGAAACCACTGAAAATCACTGGCTTCATAATTTGCTTTTTTACTAATTCTCGGATCAAGCAAAAATCGCACGACTTTCTCGCCTGTGTGAAACCACCCTAAGCAGGGGCGTAGCTAAAGGCTCATGGGCCTGGGTGCAAAAGTTTTATCTTGGGGCCCCCCAACTTCGCTTAATCGCTTAACGCAGAGGTGTAACTTGAAGTTCCCGGGCCCCAATGCAAAACCTGTAACAGGGATCACCAGCTATAATGCTTTATTCATAGTACTGGGCTCCCTATATGGAGAAGAGAGGTCTTATGGGCCCCCTAAGGCTCCTGGGCCCGGGTGCAACAGCATCCCCTGCATCGTCTATAGTTACACCCGTGACCCTAAGGTCAAATAGTAGCTGCGCTGTAATTGGTTGTTAAGGTAAGAGATGTCATGATAACAAACAAAACACATCAGGCTACAATGTGTATATATATATATATATTAGATTATCAAGTAAGATCTAGGCTATAATCTCATAAATACGTCAATCTATGTGAATGCAAAAATAAGCCATTTATTCATTCGTTGATTAATTCATTCATTCATTCAAATGTAAATATGATTTTAACAGGTTGATCCCATTGTTTCATCCCTTCGGGTAACAATACAGTGTGACTATAATAAGGACGTTCCGAAGTTCTCACATGTGATCTAACAGCCTCGTTCGTCTTTTGTACGCTCCTGTTTTATTGATATCACCACAATTTTAGAAATCAATACCCGTATTTCTTAATTAAAAGTTTCCCTGCATTATTAAGCGCAGCAGCATTTTTAATAAGGATTTTACAAACCTGATTTAATAATTTATCGCCTTGTGCTCTGACTCCGCTTGTTACCCTTACGTCTGAATTTGTAAATAACTTGCAACCATTTGTCACAAATCAGGATGCGCTGACTGGAGGTGGCCCCTTACCCTCCGCTTAGTCTGCTTCTTCCTTATGTTCTACATTGTGTTACTAAAGTGCAAAAGCCAGGATTCATCTAATATCAAAGTTATCTGATGTTCGAAGCTTCAGTTATTCTTTATTAGTCCGTTATTACAGATGAGCGGGTGCTTGATTCGTCGCAGGCAAACAACCCGATATCCCTAAGTGCGCCAGCTGTATCATGCCAGCCAGAACAACAGGCTCTGAGAATTTTTCGATGGGCATGAAGGCAATGCCACTCTGGTTGCCAATGTCCATATTATGCTTGGATTGAGAGAGATGTATGAAGACTTGCCTCACCTCACTCACCAATCCCCACCCACTTTCGGGAAACTCCTTCTAATTTTCTCAGCACCTTTATAAAGTGGCGCGAGGTTTGACATTTAGCACAAGTATGGCATGCACTACAGCCTTTGAAGAATTCCCCCCATTGTGCCAACTCATGTGAATCCTGTATACATCCGGAGACGGGCCTTTTTATAATAGTTCATACATTTACATATAGTACATATACAAAAAGATTCAAGTTCTCATTGGTCAGAGGAATACAGGCTTTATTATTAAAGGGATTTTCCAAGACTAAAGTATTGATAACCTATCCACAGGATCGGTCATCAGTATCAGACCAGTGGGGGTCCGATCAGCTGTCAGAAGCGACTACAGCGCTCAGGTTAGCGCCTCAGCCATCTCACTGTATACCAGGCACAATGCTATACATCTCATAATGTCGGCGGCTCAGTTCCATTCACTTAAATGAGTTGTAGCTGCTGTTAGGCCTTGTGACCAATGAGTGTGACATTACAGGCCTGAGAAGAGACACTCACCCGAACACCCTGCCCTCTTGTCAATTAACTGATCGATGGGGTTCCTGAGTGGTAGACCTCCATCAATATGATATGGAATATCAATATCTCAGTCCCAGAAAACCTCTTTCAATGCTCTTGTGTTCATCCTGTTTAAACACCTTTGAAGGAGGCTGTCTTCATGAGGCTGGTTTCCTAAAATTATCTGATCACTGTAAGTCTGTCTAATGAAACCCCAGCAATAAGTTACTATTTACTACTTCAGTTGTCTATTTACCTTGCAAGACCGTGAACAGGTTGGGTTTGCAAGAGAATAAGCCAATCTTACTCCGCTCTACTACAAGAAGTGACTCCTGATGATGGAACCTTCCTTGTTCACCTCCTCATGCCCTCAAATTATATTTTAAAAAGTTTTTCAATATTTAACGGGCCTCATGTGGTGCAGAGTGTTTAAGGCAGCAATATGCAGTCCTAAGCTCTCGCTCACAACCTGAAGGTTGCAACAGGGGTGTAACTATAGAAGGTGCAGGGGAAGCAGTTGCACCCGGGCCCAGGAGCCTTAGGGGGCCCATAAGGCCTCTCTTCTCCATGTAGGGAACCCAGTACTATGAATAAAGCATTATAGTTGGGGGCCCTGTTACAGGTTTTGCATTGGGGCCCAGAAGCTTCAAGTTATGTCTCTGTGCAGCATGGTTTAGGTATGGGTACAGGTACAGATACAGATAGAGGGGGGCAGCTCACAATTTGCATCAGAGCCCCTGAGCCTTTAGTTACCCCCCTGGGTTGCAAGTTCAGGTAGCAGGCTCAAGGTTGACTCAGCCTTCCATCTTCCCAAGGTTGGTAAAATGAGTACCCAGGGGGTAATAAATAAATTACCTGAAAGCGCTGCAGAATAATTTGCGGCTATACAAATAACAAGGTCCTTCCCCTTCCATTCCCTTAACATTGATGGCCTATTCACAGAACCAGTGACCATTGGGACTGCTTTTTCCATGGGGACAATTACTAAGCATTTCCAATGTACGGTGTGCTTAATATACTAATAGGCACATACCTTCTCAGAAATGTACACCGACCTGGTGCACAACTCTGGTATAATTTATGCCAGTAAATCTGTCGTTCAAGGGTGACAGCACCCCCTCCAACAAGCCCCAGTCACTTTTTGAGAAAATGGCAGGGCCAGCATAGAAAGAAGAAAAGGCTCACATTTTTGTGCATATGCCTGAATGCACAAAATATGCTTTTCTACGACAAAAACTAGCATAAAAAGGTTAAGAAATGTGCCCAATGGGCCGGGTATTTTGCTCCATTCTTATTCAAGTCAATGAGATAGAAACCTCAATATTGTACATCATACCTGGAACTATAATGATGAATCCAAGTCACACACGTGTAACTGTCTGACGTACGCCATTGCTAGCCCCCATTCACACTAGTGAATATAAAGAAAAAGGCCCTCTTGATGACTCCATTCATTTCTATGGGATGCAGACTGCTCCAAAAATACATCATTTGTATGGATTCATTAATGTTCTATGGTTCTTCACCCTGCAATACTGCAACTTCCCAGAAAGATGTTAATATTACGGCACGGTGAATTTTCCCCAATCTACTTTTTGATATAAGAACAATAGAAAACATCTGAAGATGATAGAAGATGATAACCAATCGCCAAGTATCTGATACATATAGGAGCTCAGCACTTTTTCGTTGTAACAAAAGAAATTAGATTAATAGCCCTTTGGTGTCACCAGTTTGAAAATGTGTTTGGGTGACTTATCCCCCTAGATAGTATTCCAGGGTTACAGATCTGTCATGACGCCTGACATGTCTGTTTTAGCTAATACTTGCATTCCCCATGAAATCATAACTCTGGAACACCTTTTCTTCTAACTCTTTTTTATGTCATTCCTCCTAGAAAGTTAAGAAAGAATTGACAACTGGGTGTTACCGTTCCCGTTCTCAAAGAGAGGTGATCTTACATTATCTGACACTGTCAGCTCTGATCAAACAATATCAGATTGTGTGGGACACCCGCCACTGGAAACAGACAGCTGGCTATTTAGTTATAGATTTCTAGGAATAAGGGGGGTTTTACAAGGAGCAGCTATATGAATAGCCACTCAATAGAGAATATTCAACTGACAGTTGTTCTTTGCAAACACGGCCACCAACTGGGCGATGAGCAAGAATTCATTCCCTAATTGCTTTGATTCAACCCACCCAAAAAATAGTGGATGGTTGAATAATTATCATCTGGTGTAAACAAGGAATTGTTGTCTATCAACCACTGGTCACCAGTGTTGCAGGGAGAGATGTGCTTGTTCGGCATGCACCTCCTACCGAATGCTGATTGGCTGCCACTTTGCTTTTAACATTTTGTCCTCCCATTTTATAAGGCTTCAACTAAAAACAAAAAACAAAAAATTAAGTCCTGGCAGGCAAAAAGAACGAGAAGCCACAGCACCGACTATGCAGTCAACCAGTGAGAGACCTCAACAGTGAGTGTTCACTTGAAGACTCCCCATGTATATTTATGTGCATTCAGTAGACTCATCAACCAATGAACATGCATTGGGGAGAAGTCAAAATTTCAAATACTTGACCCCCAAAGTACCTCTTGTCCAGAGGCGTAACTTGAAGCTTCTGGGCCCCGATGCAAAACCTGTAACAGGGCCCCCAACTATAATGCTTTATTCATAGTACTGGGCTCCCTATATGGAGAAGTGAGGCCTTATGGGCCCCCTAAGACTCCTGAACCCGGGTGCGACCGCATCCCCTGCACCCTCTATAGTTACGCCCCTGCTCTTGTCCCCTAACTGATCGATAAACAATATTTTGGCCCATGTAAATGCTCCCAACAATTCAATCAGCAATTCCGAAATCAAACAAGAGAACAACTATCGCTCTGTGTAAAAGCATACAAACTAGTCACTCATATACTTTAGCGAATATTTCGGTGATTGTTGTCCCATGTAAAGCAACCCTAACAGAGGAATAGTAACAAAGCCTCATAAGAGAATATGCTCCACAATTGTTATATTACAGGAATCAAAATCTCTAGATAGATTTGTTCCTCATAGGCTCCTACATGCCTTGATGGATCTCAACCAAAAGTGGTACACAAACTCTTCATGACTCAACTTATACCAGTACTGGGGAGGGGTTTCAACTGTTTGTTGCTCATATTAACTAATCACAGCACAGCTTTCATTTTACTAGAGCAGCTTAAAGGGGTTTTGTCCTAAAAAAATTCTATGCTCATCTATTTCCTCCCCTTCAGTCTCCTTACCACATCTTCTCATCACTGAGCTTCACCAGTGCCCCGGGTCACCTCACCACACCCTGGCCGGCTTGCTATGTAGGCTGCATTCCTCGCATTCTCTTCCAGCCAGGTCAGTGAGGGTCAGGTCCCTGTGCTATAGCGTTCACTGGCTAAAAAGGAATGCTGATCTACTACCGCGACAGTTCACATGAGCAGTCTCTGAAGTAGATCGGCACTCCCCTTGTTGGGCTGTGGGCTGTGACATAACGTACGTTGGCTGGCAGGAAGAAGACTGCTTGTGAATGTACGGAATACCACAGGAAGGAGAGGAATCAGACAGCTGGAGGTGAAGTGATTCATCCGGACTGCAAGAGACAGGAGAAGATCAGTGAGGTGAAGATCTGGTAAGTAGACTGACGGAGGAGGAATAGGTAAGAATAGAATTTTTTTTTTAATGACAGAACTCCTTTAAGTAACGATAATTGAATGCTATGTGGTAAAGCTACTCGGGCAACACCAGTTATATAGGCTAGTTATTTACTAAAACAGACATGTCAAAAATGATGAACAATCCTTGTTAAAGGGATTGTGTCACCACCATCTATTTGCAGTCCTCGCTATATGATAGTACATGACAGACTGATTATAGTAATGTGTTTGCTGTGTGAATCTGTGCAGTAGTTTTTGAGAAACTTACATTTTATCAGTACCAGCACACTCATAGAGGACTACTTGAAGGAGTCCTGGATATTCATGAGCTGCAGCCTAGCCACACCCACCCCGCCCTCCAGCCAATGATCAGAAGCTCTCTCTCTATGCTCAGTAATAAGCAGAGAACTGCCAATTATTGGCTGGAGGGTGGGGTGGGTGTAGCTAGCCTGCAGCTCATGAAAATCCAGGACTACTTCAAGTAGCATGTGCTGCTACTGATAAAAGGCAAGTTTCTCAAAAACTCCTGCACAGATCCACACAGCAGGCGTGTCACTGTAGTCAGTGTGACTGTTGCTACCTAACGCTGCCTTCAGATAGGGGTGCAAAAAGATGGGGACAGTCTCTTAAAACATCAGTGGAAGCAAATATGGACTAGGCCCACGCTATGTGACTATGAATCTTCAGGAAAATCGAAGCAGACAGTCGGGCCGGATGCTCCTCTGGAATGAAGAAGTCTGAACAGAAGAGGTGCCTTTGGGCATGTGTGGCAATGACTCTCTGTACAACAGATGCTAAGGGCCAATTGATTGCACAAAACTATATCAGCATCAATTTAGTAATTTTTTCCAAATCTTCAATCTTTGATTGTTACATTTTATCATCCTATGAACAATTCCTTGATAATTGATTTAACTCTTTATGTCATCTGATGACCAATGGGGCTACAATTAGCTCCTTGGAGTCTATATAATATATTGTATATTGTGCATAATCTCTTGATCATCGTAGTTCAGTGTTTTTGAAAGCTATATGTATACGTTACATTCTATCTATGACTAACGAGGCTACAGGATCATTAGAGTGAAATAAAAACACTATGACTAGAGAAAATATTAAAAAAACTGGAATGAGAATGTCCACCTAGAAGTAAAAAGGACCTCGCAGCCTTAATGATGTGTTGGAGTATCTTGAAATGTGCTGAATACATCTGGGAGTTCTAGTCTCCCGCTCGTCAATGCAGAAGTCGACTTCATCCCGAATGAATGAAGAGATGATCTTATATTGTAGGTTTTCACACAAGCAATCATCTGGGGGAATACTTGGATTAGATGTTGAGATTTCAGCAGACGACCATCAAGTCTTGAAAGAGTTAAGACGTTTTTTCTCACATCAATAAGACAAACCATTCGAGCTGTTTTACTCACTTCTACTTTATATCTGCTCTTCCACATAATCTATAAATGTCATCAGCATCTCCAGCTTTTCTTATAGAAGAGTAAACATGGAATCTCGGGGGAGACGCGTTATTTCATCTTACTCTTCTGTATCTACAAAACAATTAATACAAGTTCACTTCATAATGTTTATCCTAATCATGGCTGCAGTGTCAAGAATTTGGCTATGGCCTCATATAGATCAGCATACTTTGGATCTGATTTATTGCCCATTGAACTCTATGGGCCCAGACATGTATGTGCCTCCAATTTCCTATAGAGCTACATAGATGTGCATGCTCCATTGCATGATGTATTAAGGAAGCATTCCTCCCTTGAAGAAGACCTTGTGTAGGCCTCATATGGCATCTAAGCTGCTTTTCCTCTGAATTGGACAATCCAATCGATTCTACATAGACTTTCCAAGAAGGAAATGGCTATATAAAATGGGCAAAAAAATGTACAGGTTTAAAGGGTATATCAGTTCTTGTTTTGGGTTAAAGGGTATTTCAGTTCTCATTATGGGTTGAAGGGCATTCCAGTTGTAGATCGTTTTTTCAAATTTTCACCAATTTACTGAATAGGTGAAAACTGATAGATTGGTGGGGGTCCGACTGCTGGGAATCCCAGCCATCCTGAGAATGGCAGACCCGTGTTCCCCCTTAATTTACAGTTCAAGATGCATCATCCCATTTCCGTAGTGGAATGTGGAATGGAGCCAATGGTCTGCCCCATAGAAATCAGCAGAGTGGTGCCAAAGTCGATATCTCCTATTCCACATGTTGCTTGAACAAAACCAGATTGATTTAGATGATGCAGAAGAGAGCAGTCGGTGTAAATCTCTTTGAAAAACAAATTGGCAGGCACAATCACCTTATGGCCCTTCATGGTAGTACACTAGGTGAACATTGGGTGGAGAGAGTCATTAGGCTCAGGAGGAGATGGTGGCAAAGCTACCTCCTGACCAGGAGCCCAGGATCTGGTATGCCTCATGGTCCAAGATGACGGCACCAAGCAGCACGGGAGGCACAGAGGTTTCTGGCCTCTTCAGCACAATCCGACAAAGCAAAATGTAGGAGCTTCTCAGAATCCACTACGCTCTCTAGCAAAACTGTGCCACTTCAATATGATGCCTTGCCATTTCTGCCTCCTGTCCTCAAGATCCCTTCATACAAACCGGTAACAAGTTTGGAACATATGAGCAACCTGACATATATAGGAAGCAGGGGTGTACCCTATTACAATGTCACAGAATAGGAATCATGGGACACCAAAGGAATAGTCACGGTGATGTCACCATGCATGAATAAAACACACAGCAATGTCACGCTTTCTTCCTCCTGGATAACAGTTTATTTGTATAGTCCAGAGCAGAGATACTGATGGGCTCATTTACACGGAGCAATGATTGCTCAAACGACAATCTGAGTGACAGTTTTGAGCGATCATTTTGCATAAACTATTAAGTATCTACTCGGCTACCTAAGAGCAATTAGGTGTGCAAATGAAGCTTTAGCTGAAGGCAGTTAATAGCCGGAGGGCTCTTATCTGCTTTCAGTTTCTTTGTTCTCCAACGGGAAACAATGCTATCAGCACTACCCGTGGAGAACTGCTGATAAGGCCGAAGGACGATTTTTAGGTTTGCCTGAATTTAACGATCAGCTAGCAGTGCATGAAAAGTGCACAATGGTCGCACATTTAGACATAACGATGATTGCTAAAACGATCGCGTTTTAGCGATTTATTAGCGATCATCGCTCCATGTAAATGAGCCTTTACTGGGGGCCTTGACCCTCGTGTACATGTCAGTTGTCTTCTCTCTCTGTTCTACGGATGTGCTGGCTTGCGTGCCGCCGCAGAGAGTCGCACTGCAAGAACCTCCACAGATAGCGCAGCCTAGAGTTTGATTCCTCCCACAGGTGACTGATCTCATGCTTATGACATCATCAAAAGTCCTTCAGCCTTTCTCTGCTCTTCTGCAGCTGTCTGCTGTTTGCCTCCTTTGCCAATAAACAGGTTTGGTGCTCCTTCCCCTTTTACTGCCCTCCTGTCCCCACGATTCACCCCTGACCAGCACCCAGGTGCAACTGCAACAATGCACCTACTAAAGTTGATAGATAGATAGATAGATAGATAGATAGATAGATAGATAGATAGATAGATAGATAGGAGATAGATAGGAGATATATAGATAAATATGAGATAAATAGATAGATAGATATGAGATAGATAGATAGATAGATAGATAGATAGATAGATATGAGATAGACAGATAGATAGATAGATAGATATGAGATAGATAGATAGATATGAGATAGATAGATAGATATGAGATAGATAGATAGATAGATAGATAGATAGATAGATAGATATGAGATAGATAGAAGATAGATAGATCGATAGATAGATAGATATGAGATAGATAGATAGATAGATAGATATGAGATAGATAGAAGATAGATAGATAAATAGATATGAGATAGATAAATAGATAGAAGTAGATATGAGATAGATAGATGATTGATAGATATGAGATAGATAGATATATAGATAGATATGAGATAGATAGATAGATATGAGATAGATAGATATGAGATAGATAGATAGATAGATAGATAGATAGATAGATATGAGATAGATAGAAGATAGATAGATCGATAGATAGATAGATATGAGATAGATAGATAGATAGATAGATAGATAGATAGATATGAGATAGATAGAAGATAGATAGATAAATAGATATGAGATAGATAAATAGATAGAAGTAGATATGAGATAGATAGATGATTGATAGATATGAGATAGATAGATATATAGATAGATATGAGATAGATAGATAGATAGATATGAAATAGATATGAGATAGATAGATAGATATGAGATAGATAGATAGAAAGATAGATAGGAGATAGATAGATATGAGATAGATAGGAGATAGATAGATAGATAGATAGATAGATAGATAGATAGATAGATAGATAGATAGGAGATAGATAGATATGAGATAGATAGATAGATATGAGACAGATAGATATATAGATAGATAGATATGAGATAGATAGATAGATAGATAGATAGATAGATATGAGATAGATAGGAGATAGATAGATAGATAGATAGATAGATAGATAGATAGATAGATATGAGATAGATAGATAGATATGAGATAGATAGATAGATAGATAGATAGATAGATAGATATGAGATAGATAGATAGATATGAGATAGATAGATCGATAGATAGATATGAGATAGATAGGAGATAGATAGATAGATATGAGATAGATAGATAGACATGAGATAGATAGGAGATATGAGATAGATAGGAGATAGATAGATAGATATGAGATAGATAGATCGATAGATAGATATGAGATAGATAGATAGATAGATATGTGATAGATAGATAGATATGAGATAGATATGAGATAGATAGATCGATAGATAGATATGAGATAGATAGGAGATAGATAGATAGATAGATAGATAGATATGAGATAGATAGATAGATAGATAGATATGAGATAGATAGATAGATAGATAGATAGATATGAGATAGATAGGAGATATGAGATAGATAGGAGATAGATAGATAGATATGAGATAGATAGATAGATATGAGATAGATAGATAGATAGATAGATAGATAGATAGATAGATAGATAGATAGATAGATAGATAGATAGGAGATAGATAGATATATATGAGATAGATAGATAGATATGAGATAGATAGATCGATAGATAGATAGATATGAGATAGATAGATAGATAGATATGTGATAGATATGATAGATAGGAGATAGATAGATATGAGACAGATAGATAGACAGACAGATAGATAGATAGATATGAGATAGATAGATAGATAGATATTAGATAGATAGATAATAGATAGATAGATATGAGACAGATAGCTAGATAGATATGAGATAGATAGATGGACATGAGACAGATAGATAGATAGATAGATAGATAGATAGATAGATAGATAGATAGATAGATAGATAGATAGATAGATAGATAGATGGATAGATAGATAGATAGATAGATAGATAGATAGATAGATAGATAGATAGATAGATAGATAGATAGATAGATAGATTTTTCAGATGGACGGAGAATGAACTCTGGAGTAACAAATCTTTTCGCCTTTATGCTGATTTGTGATCTCCTTTAGTCTAATCATTTGTCTTATTGTACCTGTAAGTAGAATGTTCCCACAAAGCATTACACTTTTATGATCTTACACATTGCAGTACAAGCTAGAATGGTCCCTTGTTCAGAACAGGTTCTAGACTTCAGTGCTGCACCAAATCTTGTCAGAAATGCCGTCTTTAGTAAATGATTTAATACCCGCGCTCCTTGTTTTACCCGACATCAAATAAGCAAAAACGGAATCATTGTTCCCTGTCATCTTATTGAGCTATTGTGCCCACCGGAGCATCCGGCACACAAGGGGGATTTCTGGCCCCACCGCGGACGCAGGAATATTTGTGAAGTACAAAAAGTATATTATTTATTGACAACTACCAGAAAGGATTAGTGAAGCTGCGACCGCCGGCGTCATTAACTCATGAGCCGCTGCGACCGCCGGCGTTATTAACTCATGAGCCGCTGCGACCGCCGGCGTTATTAACTCATGAGCCGCTGCGACCGCCGGCGTCATTAACTCATGAGCCGCTGCGACCCCCGGCGTCACTACCTCGTGAGCCGCTGCGACCGCCGGCATCATTAACTCATGAGCCGCTGCGACCGCCGGCGTCATTAACTCATGAGCCGCTGCGACCGCCGGCGTTATTAACTCATGAGCCGCTGCGACCCCCGGCGTCATTAACTCATGAGCCGCTGCGACCGCCGGCGTCATTAACTCATGAGCCGCTGCGACCGCCGGCGTCATTAACTCATGAGCCGCTGTGACCGCCGGCGTCATTAACTCATGAGCCGCTGCGACCGCCAGCGTTATTAACTCATGAGCCGCTGCAACCCCCGGCGTCATTAACTCATGAGCCGCTGCAACCACCGGCGTCACTAACTCGTGAGCCGCTGTGACTGCCGGCATCATTAACTCATGAGCCGCTGCGACCGCCGGCGTCATTAACTCATGAGCCGCTGTGACCGCCGGCGTCATTAACTCATGAGCCGCTGCGACCCCCGGCGTCATTAACTCATGAGCCGCTGCGACCGCCGGTGTCATTAACTCGTGAGCTGCTGTGACCGCCGGCGTCATTAACTCGTAAGCCGCTGCATTCCTCAGTGTTTATTGCAGCGGGTTCCTTAATGTGAGCTGCTGGTGACCATGGAGTACATAATTAGGGCAGTTTAGGACATTATTTGGATAACGACTTGCATCCATTCTATATGATCATTTCAGGGCTTATTCACATCAGCATTTTAGTTTTCCGTTTCGCTGGTCCTTCAGAGGAGAAACAAAATGGAAAAACTGTTCCATTTCACTTCCCACTGATCTCAATGAGATTTCCTGAGATCCGCTTACACTCCGGTCGGTTCTGTTCCGTCTCTTTTCCATTTTTTTCTTTTCATGGAAGAAATAGTGCAGACTGCAGCGTTTTTCTCCACTAAACAGTATAAAGCGAACAGAAAGTCCCCTTCAAGTTTTCATTTTTACATTATAGTCAATGGATGATGGAAATGAATGGAAAGCTCTCTGTTTGGTTCCATTTTGTTGTCCATTTAACAAAAAGGAATACCGTATATATTCGAGTATAAGCCTAGTTTTTTAGCACAAAAAAATGTGCTGAAAAAGCCTCCCTCGGCTTATACTCGAGTGAGGTTAAAAAAACCTGCAATACTCACCTCTCAGCCGACATCTGTGTCCACGGCGGGGCAAACTGCTTCAGTCTTCTCCCCGCTGTCAGCTCCCTGGCTTGGTTTTAAAATCCCCCGCCATCAGCGCTGTGTGAGGAAGCAAAGTAATTGGATCAAGCGCTGGCCAATTATAGCCGCTACTCGATCACTGACAGCCATTCAGTGAATGACATCACTGAATGGCTGTGATTGGTTTATCGAGCACTGGCTGTGATTGGCTGGCGCTCGATCCAATTACCACGCTTCCTCACACAGCGCTGACGGCGAGGATTTCAAAACCAAGCCAGGGAGCTGACAGGGGGGAGAAGACTGAAGCAGCTCCCCACACTGCCGGGGACACAGACGTCATCTGAGAGGTGAGTATTGCAGTTTTGTTTTTACCTAGTATATATTCTAGTATAGCTAGGCTTATACTCGAGTCAATAAGTTTTACCAATTTTTTGTGGTAAAACTAATTGACTCGGCTTATACTCGGGTTCGCTAATACTAGAGTATATACGGTATGTACAGTAGGAAAGAAAGACAGAAGGAACAAAACGGATTTGTTACAAACTAGCGTAAAGTGAACAAAGCGGAAACAAACTCATAGAAACTGTCCATTTTTTGAATAATGTATCTACCAGATCTGTTAAAAAAAATGGAAACTATGGTTTCCGTTTGGTTCCATTGTAATTTTAGTTTGCTATTTACTCTATTTTTTATGTATTTTTTTTAATGGATCCGTTATAAGTGGAAAGCAAATGACTGATCTGCATGAGCAGCGATTTGTCTGGGCATAGATTCTACTAGGTGTTGAAATTGTTCTCCAGGAATATTGCCCATGAGGACAAGAGAGCTTATAGCAGTTGCCACAACTTGGATGGAGGTACTTACATTCCTAGAACACTTGACAGGAAGGGTTCATCGAATCATGCTGCTTGTGCAAAATTATGACCCTCCCACCAGCACGGTGCAACAGAAATGTAGATTCATCTGACCAAGCAATGTTTTTCTACTGCTCACTTATCCAATTTTCGTATTGGTGCTGGAACTGATCGCCTGTTGCTATAGCCCATCCGTGCTGAGGAATGATGATCTGTGCATTCAAACACGTTAGTTAGGTTACCAGCATTGTACTTAGTTGCAAATTGCTTGACTATACACTGCCTATTCGCCAGAATGATTCTTGACATCTTCCTCTGACCCCTTTCATCCATGAGTTGTTCACTTCCACAGGAATCCCGTTTGTGGGATGTTTTTTCTCAGTCGCATCATTTTTTTTCCATCTTTGCCAAATCTTTATTAACCCCTTAAGGACCAGACACTTTTTAGGGATTTTACCCATGTGGCGGTTTTAGTGCTCTATTTTGTTTCCTTTAGCTACCAGAATTATTTTTGCTGCGTTTTTTTTTCCGTGACATATAGGACTATTTTTTAATATCTTTTTCACTGACTTTTTTTCAGTTTTTTAGTTTTATTGGGGGTAAGAAGCTAAAAAAAATCATTTTTTTAACATTTATAATTTTTTAAAATTATTTTTATATTTACACTAAAATAAAGTATGGGAATGGGTTCCTCTATTTATTTTGGATGTTTTGATATATAATAGGTATGGTTTTGGTTTACAGGGCGCATATGGCTACGGTTTTGTTGGCGTCTGCTTTGTGTTATTCTCTCTCTTTTGTATGTATTGTTGTTTTATTTTGTTGTTTTGTTTTACTTATTTATGTAATTGTGTATTTTACTATCTATGTCCTCCATGACATCATATAAGACCTCTAGGGGACATTCACATATTTCTTTTTTCTTTATTTGACACTTTCCCACTGTAGCTGGGGCGTCCATAGGAACCCTAGTTACAGGGGAAAGCAACCCCTGTGGTGACATTAGTCACCTGCAGAGCTGCCAGGGTCTAAGTCTGACCCTCCAGCTCTGCAGTAGCAGGGAATCCCAGGAGGTCACATGACCCCCCAAGGCTCCCGTAGTGAAAGTACATGTTACTTTCACTTTCCCCATACAGTGCGTATATCGGGGAAGCAGAAGGCAGGAAGGGTTAAAAACCCCTTCTGCCTTCTGCTCCGGGTTATCAGCTGTCACTAACAGCTGATAACCCGTTCCTGCCTCTGACTGATTGCAGAGGCAGGAGACTTAGAGCACCGCCGTAGTTTTACTATCGGCGGTCCTCTAAGCCCAGGACCAGCCGACGTAAATTTACTGTGGCTGGTCCTAAATGGGTCAACTATTACAGTCCTACTAGGGATTCCTGAAGACATGATAAATTTTACAATAAACTGCAATACCAATGTCATTTAGGGGTTACTATCAAGCTCCCCATTACTACTGTTGAGGAAAAACGTTGCACAAAACCTGCAACCATCATAAAATGTCCAACAATTTGGGATTTTTAGCAAAAATCACATGGGACATTTTGCTCATCTGGAATAGTAAAAATCAAGCTGCACGTTATTTTTGACATGTGATTTATAGGGGACATCAAAGATTTTACACCAGGATCGGGCCTAAAATAAGTTGCAAATTTTTGTGTAAGTTGGGATTTGCAGAAAACTTTGTGACTTCAAGCCTTGCGACTTTGCTGCCCCGAACCAACACATTTATGTAGAACTTACTCCAGAAACTGGCGCAAATTACACTAGAAATAAAGCCCAGGTCGGACCACTCTGCTCCGGCGCAGATGCCGAGATGCGCCTAATACATAAAGGGCAATACACCTCTCATCAGGCGCATCGTACTGAGGCTGAAAGATTGTTAAGACTGGTGATTGAAAAGGCAGTTTTAATAGATTCCCGCCATACAGAATCATGCTAGTGGCCCCAAGAGTCAAGTGGTGTAAACAGCAAAGTTACTGTTTAATTGAACTGTATGCAGCATTTCTGAGTTAAAGTGGTATTAGGTAAGAGGGGTAACCCTATCATAAAGTGTTCGAACTGTGAACTTGAATTGTGATAGAGGGTCCACAGTCACATCTCCAGCCATCAGCAACCAGGAAGGACAGAGGGGTTGGGAAGCACTTTTAAGTTATGGGGAAATCCCTTTAATGAAACACTGACTCCAGGAGTTGACTGAGCTTATAGAGAACTCTTTGTACAGCATCTTGAGGCAGTGCCCGCCACACTGATTACAGTGATATATCTGCTGCCTGGATCTGTGCCGTAGTTTTAGAGAAACTTGTGTTTAATTAATAGCACCCAGACACAGAAGTAGTCCTGCATTTTCTAGCCACACCACACCCACGTTTCTCCAAAACTACAGCACAGATCCACACAGCAGATATATCACTGTAATCAGTGGGACCGGCTCTATGTTATGCTGCCCTCAGAGAGGGGGGCACAAAGATGGCGACAGGGTCTCTGAGTAGACTTTGACTGCATCAAAAATCATTAGACTTATTGAGATGGATTATTCACTTGTTCTTCTGTTAGCCCCCAAACGTCTTAGAGATTATTAATATATGCAGAAGACACAGGATTGATGTTGGGACAATAATGATATGTATTCTGATGTGCCCTATACCACAAGCGCACACTTCTGGAGACCTATAGGTGCAGCTTTTTAACACCCTCTCCTGCTGTTACCAAATTATCTCAGGCACAAGAATCATGTTACTGCGTGCGGACAGCAGAGAGATGAAGAACACTAGACACAGGAGCTAAAAGAATGCAACCATCTCATATGAAGTGCAACTTTCTATCAGTCTTAGAAAATTAAACCTTGTTGTTATCTTGTCTATCTATCTCCTATCTGTCTCATATCGATCTATCTATGTATCTATCTATCTATCTCATATCTATCTATCGATCTATCTATCTCATATCTATCTCATATCTATCTATCTCCTATCTATCTATCTATCCATCTATCTATCACCTATCTATCTCATATCTATCTATCTATCTCCTATCTATCTATTTATCTATCTATCTATCTATATCTATCTATCGATCTATCTATGTATCTATCTATCTCCTATCTATCTCATATCTATCTATCTATCTATCTATCTATCTATCTATCTATCTATCTATCTATCTATCTATCTCCTATCTATCTATCTATCCATCTATCTATCTCCTATCTATCTCTTATCTATCTCATATCTATCTATCTATCTCCTATCTATCTATCTATCTATCTATCTATCTATCTATCTATCTATCTATCTCCTATCTATCTATCCATCGATCTATCTATCTCTCTCATATCTATCTATGTTATATCTATCTATCTCCTATCTATCTATCTATCTATCTATCTATCCATCTTTCTCCTATCTATCTCCTATCTATCTATCTATCTATCACATATCTATCTATCTATCTCATATCTATCTGTCTATCTATCTTCTATCTATCTCATATCTATCTATCTCATATCTATCTGTCTATCTATCTATGTTCTATCTATCTCATATCTATCTGTCTATCTATCTATGTTCTATCTATCTCATATCTATCTGTCTATCTATCTCATATCTATCTATCTTTCATATCTATCTATCTCATATCTATCTATCTATCTCATATCTATCTATCTATCTATCTATCATCTATCTATCTCATATCTATCTATCACATATCTATCTATCTCATATCTATCTGTCTATCTATCTATGTTCTATCTATCTCATATCTATCTATCTATCTATCTATATCCCTCATATCTATCAATCTCATATCGATGTTCTATCTATCTATCCATATCATATCTATCTATCTCATATCTATCTATCTATCTATCTATCTATCTATCACATATCTATTTATCTAATATCTATCTATCTATCTCCTATTTATTTATCTATCTATCTGTCTATCTATCTAATATCTATCTATCTCCTATCTATCTATTTATCTATCTATCTATATATCTCATATCTATCTATCTATCTATCTATCTATCTATCTAGCTATCTATCTCCTATCTATCTATCTATCTCATATCTATCTATGTTCTATCTATCTATCTATATCATATCTACCTATCACATATCTATTTATCTAATATCTATCTATCTCCTACTAATATCTATCTATCTCCTATCTATCTATCTATTCCATATCTATCTATCTATCTATATATCTATCTATCTATCTATCTATTCCATATCTATCTATCTATCTATCTATCTCATATCTATTTATCTCATATCTATCTATCTCATATCTATATATCCATCTATCTATCTATCTATCTATCTATCTATCTATCTATCTATCTATCTATCTATCTATCTATCTATCTATCTATCTATCTCCTATCTATCTATCTATCTATCTCCTATCTATCTATCTATCTCCTATCTATCTCCTATCTATCTATCTATCTATCTATCTCATATCTATCTATCTCATATCTATATATCCATCTATCCATCTATGTATAAATAGATGCATTTGCTCTGCGTTTTTGCACATCAGATGTTGCGTTTTTGTGTGTTCATGTGTGTTTTTATTGTACTTTTTACATGCATAATTATGTAAACTCATGCATGGAAAAAGTATAGTAAAAGAATACGCACTGATGCTCTCAGCCGTTGAAATCGCCAATTAATTTAATGAGTTCATCTCATATCTATCTATCTATCTCATATCTATCTATCTATCTCCTATCTATCTCATATCTATCTGATATCTATCTATCTATCTATCTCATATCTATCTATCTCCTATCTACGTATATATCTATCTCATATCTATCTATCTCCTATCTATCTATCTATCTATCTATCTATCTCATATCTATCTATCTCCTATCTATCTATCTATCTATCTATCTATCTATCTATCTATCTATCTCATATCTATCTATTCATCTCATATCTATCTAATTTTCTATCTATCTATCCATGTCATATCTATCTCTCTCCTATCTATCTATCTATCTATCTGTCTGTCTATCTCATATCTATCTATCTATCTGTACCACCCCCAACCCATTTGTGTCTAACCCAATGTATCTCACATTGTAATTGTTGCAATTGTTGTATTGTTTTGCATTTATCCATGCCTGAAAGCGCTGCGGAATAAGTTGGCGCTATACAAATAAAGATTATTATTATATTATCTATCTCATATCTATCTATCTATCTATCTATCTATCTATCTATCTATCTCCTATCTATCTATCTATCTATCTCATATCTATCATCTAGATAGATAGATAGATAGATAGATAGATCTAAGGGTGCATTCACACAAGCATGTGCTTGTGCTGTACATAGGTGTGCACAAAATCGCGCACCCACGTATGTGCACAAACAGGCGTGAATGCAGGTCCGTGCCCATTGCCTTCATTTTTGGGGAAGGGCTTTCAATATAAGCCCTTCCCTGAAAATCATCACTATTTGTGTAACAAAAATAAATAAAATAAAATATATGTATATACTCACCTCTCCGCCGCTGCCGTGTAAATATTCCCCACGGGGAGTCCCCTTGTCGCTGAACAGTGTGAAGAATCCCCTGCCACGGCTGCGACAGCTGTGGCAGAGGATCGCGATGTTCTCCCATTGCTTTCAATGGTACTGACACTTCTGCAGTCCCATTGAAAGCAATGGGCTGATGGCAAGCCCTGCAGGGATTTTCGGGTAAGGACTTTAAATATAAGCCCTTCACCGAAAATCATTCCTAGAATGTGTTAAAAATAGAAAAAAATTATACTCCCCTCTCCTCAGCTGCCGGGGCTCCGGCGCGTCTAGCCTGTCTTCTCCCTGCACTGCTCTGAAGCTCTTTCAGCAGGCAGGGATTTAAAATCCCCGCCAGCTGAAAGGCCTGCTTCTGATTAGCTGACCAATCACAGGCAGCTCTCAGCCATTCATTGAATGACAGCTGAATGCTGCATGTGATTGGTCACAGCACTCAGCCAATCACAGGCAGTGCTTGGACATTTATTGAATTCTACGGTGCACGCATTTCCTATGTTTTGCAGGTACGTGCCTTTGCACAGCTGTAATACATGGACATGTGAACACACCATAGGGAACCAATGGTCCTAATAGGCGTGTGATTTTGTGCGCACAATTGTACACACATAAACACCCTCGTGTGAATCCACCCTAAGTCATAAGCAAGGACCGCTGTGACTGATACTCCTCCAAGTCCTCCTGCAGAAAAATATTCAGAATGCCATTCCTAGTGTCATCAAGTAACATGAGAATGGCAACACTGGTTCACCAGATCCTATTGAAGCACTCCCGGGGGTACCTGGACCCTGTGAATACATTGCATAAGCAATACTGGACAGTATTAAGGCCGCCTGCTCACGGGCATATTTGCATTGTGGAATCCAGAGCAGGCGTCCACCTCTGATTCCGCAGCAAATACTGCCCGTAGTCATGCTATAGAAAATCGCTTTTCCATGTCTATGAGCGGAAATCACCTGCGATTTTCCACTCGCAAAGGGAAAATCACAGCATGTTCAATTTCGGAGCGGATTCTGTGTGAAAGGCTTCCATTGAAGTCAATGGAAGCCATCCAATCAGCAGCTGGTCACTGTGGACAGACCGCGGAATCCGCGTCATCGCCTAGCTGTGGCGTCATCTGTACTGTGCATGTGCGCCGGCACGGCGGGATTCAAAATGCCGATTCTGACCCAGCCGTGTGCATTCGGCCTTAACATAACATATGCAAACATTAAGCACAACAACATAAGAGTCCAATTTTGTAAGAGGGAAGTATGTGTCCCACTGCCAGTCCGTGTAGGAATTCACATGTCTTGACTAGAGTCAGGGGCGTAACTATAGAGGATGCAGGGGATGCGGTTGCACCCGGGCCCCGGAGCCTTAGGGGGCCCATAAGGCCTCCCTTCTCCATATAGGAAGCCCAGTACTATGAATAAAGCATTATAGTTAAGGGCCCCCTTCCAGGTTTTGCATTGGGGCCCAGTAGCTTCAAGTTACGCCTCTGACTAGAGTGTTGGGTTTTATTCCTGGTATTGTACTACAAGGAGACAATGCCATTCCACCTATTCTCATCTGTTCCCCTCTACAAGGAAGAGGTGACACACATGATGTACTCTGCATACTTGAACCTTGGCCAGGGCTTCTTCATCGAATAGTTGACATCAGTCTATGACTAACGAAGGGTAATCTACCTGAAAGCTTGTAGGCAAAACATTGCATGCAAGACTTTATACTCCAGTGGTATTCATTTCTCTTCCGGATTCAATTAAAACTTTTCAAGCATCTCATCTTGGTCTGCAGGTTCAGCTCTCTAACTATTGCAATAACAGAAGGACACAACGGAACTCTACGTCTTAGGGTGCGTTCACACCAGCATGTTTTTGTGCGTACTTAGGTGTGTACATACGTCCGCACCTAGGTACGAGCAAAAACATGCGTGAACACAGCTGCGTGCTTGTTGTCAATGGAGCCGCAGCTGCTGCCGGCGGCTCCATTGAAAACAATGCTCTGCCGGCCCCCTGCATTTTTTTTCAGGGAACGGCTTTACATATAAGCCCTTCCCTGAAAAAGAAACATTTTAGTGCCAAACCAAAAAAAAAATTTTTTAAACTTACCTCTCCGCCGCTGCCGCATGCGACAGATGTTTCCTTCACCCCCGCTAGTTAAAAGAATTCCCGGTTGCTACATCTGCCACATATGTGGCAGATGCAGCAAAGGGAACTCTTCAATTCTCAACCGCAGCTGTCACACATGACAGCTGCGGTAGAGAATCCTGCTGCCAGCATCCTGTCAATGGCTTTTCAGGGTAGGGCTTCATAAGCCCTTCCCTGAAAAGGCATTTAAAAAAGTGTATTAAAAGAGAAAAAAAATACTCACCTCCTTTCAGCTGCCGGGGCTCAGACGCGACTTCTGACGCTGTCCCCGGCTCTGCAGTTCTGAGCTATCAGCAGCCAGGAAATTAAAAGCCTGCCTGCTGGTAGCTCTGATTGTGATTGGCTGAGCACTTCAGCCAATCGCAATCAGAGCTACCAGCAGGCGGGGATTTTAAATTCCTAGCTGCTGATAGCTCAGCAGCGCTACAGAGTCGGGGACAGCGGCAGAAGTCACCGCTGAGCCCCGGCAGCTGTCAATGGCTTTTCAGGCAAGGGCTTCATAAGTCCTTCCCTGAAAAGCTTTTTAAAATAGTGTACAAAAAGAAAAAATTATACTCACCTGCCGGGGCTCAGCCGCGATTCCTGCAGCTGTCCCCGGCTCTGTAGTTCTGAACTATCAGCAGCTGGGGATTTAAAATCCCCACCTGCTGGTAGCTCTATTTGTGATTGGCTGAACTGCTCAGCCAATTACAATCAGAGCTACCGGCAGGTGGGGATTTTAAATCCGCGGCTGCTGATAGCCCAGTACTACAAAGTCGGGGACAGCGGCAGAAGTCGCCGCTGAGCCCCAACAGCCGTGAATGGCTTTTTAGGGAAGGGCTTCATAAGCCATTCCCTGAAAAGCCAATTAAAAGTAGTGTAAAAAAAAAAATTACTTACCTGTCGGCCACTGCTGTGTCCCCTGCGGGGATGAAGAACACATCTGCTGCATGCGGCAGATGTTTCCTTCATCCCCGCTAGTTAAAAGAATTCCCTGCTGCTACATCTGCCACATCTGTGGCAGATGCAGCAGAGGAATTCTTTAATTCTCTACCGCAGCTGTCACACATGTCAGCTGCGGTAGAGTATTCTGCTGCCGGCAATTGATTTCACGGAAGGGGTTTAAATATAAACCCTTCCCTGAAAATCAAGTAAAAGTGATTTAAAAAACAAAAAAAATAGATAGTCACCTTCCTTCAGCTGCTGGGGCTCAGCCGCGTCTTCTCCTGCTGTCCCCTGCACTGTGGTGCTGATCTACGTCTAGAAGCAAGCAGGTTTCTACACCAACATAGAAGGGGGTTCTTTACTGTAAGAGCAGTTAGACTGTGGAACTCTCTGCCTGAGGATGTGGTGTTGGTGAACTCACTAGAAGAGTACCTGAGAAGCCTCGATGCTTTTCTTGACTGTAATATGTTATAGTCATTGATTACTTCAGGAGGGTCGGTGATCCGGGGATTATTCTGATTGCCAGATTGGAGTCAGAAAGGAATTTTTTTTTCCCCTAAAATAAGGGAAAATTAACTTCTACCTCATTGGTTTTTTTGCCTTCTTCTGAATCAACATTTGGCGGTAATAGCCTAAACTACATGGCCATGGGTCTATTTTTCAGCCTTAGGCCGCGGCCTATGTGTTTTTTTGCATGTGTCTATGTGCGCAAAAAAAGCGCGTCTCTTAGAACCATTGGTTTCCTATGATTGTTCACATGTTTGCTTTTTACAGGTGCAAAATACTCGCACATGCAAAAGATAGGACATGCGGGCCCCAGTAAGGTCCGCGCTGCACATAAAGGATCCCCGCGGGGAGTCCCCTCATCACTGAACACTGTGATAGCACTGTCACAGTGTTCAGTGATGATGGGACTCCCCACAGGAACAACAGTATTCCTTGTCACAGCTGTAGCAGAGGAGCACGATGCCATCCCATTGCTTTCAATGGGGCCGGCGCTGCTGCCACGCCATTGAAAGCAATGGAATGAAGGCAACCCCCACATGGATTATCGGGGAAGGGCTTAAAATATAAGCCCTTCCCTGAAAATAAGCCCTAGCTGCTTGAAAAAATAGGTCCATGCTGTGCATAAAGAATCCCTGAGGGGAGTTCCATCATCACTGAACATTGTGACAGCACTGTTACAGTGTTCAGTGATGATGGGACCCCCCGCAGGGACGAAATAATCCCCTCTCACAGCTGTGAAAGTGGACCGCAATGCCATCCCATTGCTTTCAATAGGGCCAGCGCTGCTGCCCCCCATTGAAAGCAATGGGATGAAGACAACCGCTGCATAGATTTTCAGGGAAGGACTTAAAATATAAGCCCTTCCTTGAAAATAAGCCCTAGCTGCTTGAAAAAAATTTAAAAAATATGTATATATCACTTCTCTGGCGCTGTCCAGCTCCGGCGTGTCTTCTCCCTGGCTCCCTAGCACTCATTTAAAAATCCCCACCTCCTGAAAGCGCTGGGTCTGATTGGCTGGGCGCTGCCTGTGATTGGTCAGCCTCTCATTGAAAGCAATGGGATAGCATCCCGGTCCCCTGCCACTGCACGAAGCTTTGATCATGCACATTTAGCACACAGGTGCGGGAAAAAAAGCATGTCTGATTAAGCCCTTAGGCCTGCCTCACACGGATGTGAACCCCGTTCTTTTGAATGGAGTCATATGTAGAGTCCATTGTTTTCAATGGAACTGGAAAACACATTGCAAGGCGAGCAATACGCGTGTGGTTGACAACAGTGGAAAACATTTGCTGATCCTCCGATACGCCTGAAAACCGCGTCGGAGGATCGTAACGTCACAGAAGTGATGAGAGGCATTTTTGCATCCAAAGGGACATCACATGACCCGATATCACGCTTGCCCGTGTGCAGGAAGCCTTACACACTATGTCACATGCTGAACACACACTCCACAATAAAACAAACAATGAATGAAATAGCAAGAACTCGTACAAATATAAATAACTGCACTTAATTGCATTAGCGTACTTAGTACATACTGTGTTTCCCCCAAAATAAGACAGTGTCTTATATTAATTTTTGTTCAAAAAGGTTTAAGTTTTTTACATGTATAGCTGCCTGGACACTATTTTAATTAACTTTTTTAATTAACTGTTAGCAGGGCTTAATTTTGGAGTAGAGCTTATATTTCAAGCATCCTCAAAAATTCTAGAAAATCATGCTATGTCTTATTTTCAGAGTATGTCTTATTTTCAGGGAAACAGGGTAACTTATTGTACTATTCCCAAGACAATTCTGTCTTAAAAAAGAAAGATTTCAGTGATGATTTATATTTATCGGACGTATTAGAACAGAATATTACGCTTCAATATTTTTGTACATTCTAAATCAAATAAAAAGGTATAAAACGGAAAAAAAAGTTTGCTGCATTTTGTGTTTAAATTCATCAACTACATCATGAATTAATAAGTGCTATGAATATGAAATAAATGTAACTGAATGTATCCATGCCTAATAATAATAACATAGGAGCAGAGTCTGGGATAAATGCACACAAGCAGGGGGCTGGCTACTTTGTATCCCTCAATAGAGACTTGTAGTCACGCTTTGCCAGCTGTAATTTTTGTAGCTAGTAATTTCCTCTCTTGGATGCCTTCTCTTTCATTGTCTGAGGAGCAGAGAGCAGAAGATCCTCTTACTAGGAGCCGCATGCTGTGCAATGTAACAGTTCATGCACACAATGGTATCAAGATACATCCTTAGCCACCTGACTGCCTGCTGTTCATCAGGACTCAGGGGAAGTCTGGAGGAGTGAGGGCTTGATGATGCTTGGAGTGATCTCACTGCCTCCAGCTCATCTTTCAGAAGGGAGGAGTCCATGGCTCTCCAAACTCCTCCAATCCAAGAGTTAGAAGGAGGGGTCCAGGCCACTGATACTGTGATAAGAGTCAGACAATAACAACACACTAAAAAGAGCAAAGCTGAACCAAATTGCAACCTGCTCATGCACTAGCCACAAGGCTTTTCACACTGCCCTTCAAGATGATGTCTATGAACAGCAAGCAGCCTTTCAGCATGCATCATCCCATTCTACATGAGCCCAAATATGCTCCTATCCATACAAGCTCAGAAGCCATCCGCAGAGCCTGCCTGCCGGGACCACAGGTAAGCATTTAACATAATCTCCGCACAATATTAATTTGTAATGCCTATGGTATAAAAAAAAATTAGAGATTGTCCAATTTAAAGAGGTACAATCTTTCCAATGTCACTTCCTAGATCTATGTTATGGCAGGTAAAGTGTTAATTTAGTTGCCTAATTTGATTGAACTGATTATTTTGGATAGTTTTATATGTTATGTATAGATGCTGCAGGAATTTGTATGGCATGTGTTACTACTGTACTCGGGAATGAAAAATCAAGATGTTAAGAACTTTGCTAAGATTCTTATATCTATTTTATTCTTATTTGCAGCTTCAAGGCAATATCTTTGGTTTTGATGAAAGTTTACTCAGAGGAGCTGAAGCTTTGGCTGCTGTGGATATTGTATCTCAGAAAACACATCCATTCAAACCAGATGCCACTTACCACACTATGAGCAGTGTGTCCTGCACACCAACGTCTTCGTCAGTGCATCTGCCTCACCATTCAGTTTTAACGACCCACCATTCACATCATCCTCACCATCAGCCTTCACAGGGCTTAGATGGGGACCTTCTAGATCACCTAAACCCTGCACTTACCTTAGGAGGTGTCCCAGATGTCGGATCAGCACCCTCCCATCCCCACGCTCATATGTCTGCCATAAACCACATGGCCCACCATACACAGTCTATGAACCTCTCTCACAACCATGTATTGGCAACTCATACAGCCATGTCCTGCTCTGAAAACGAGACAGATCCTAGAGAACTTGAATCATTTGCAGAAAGGTTCAAACAAAGGAGAATAAAACTTGGTGTAACTCAGGCCGATGTTGGTTCTGCCTTGGCCAATCTGAAGATCCCAGGTGTTGGTTGTCTCAGTCAAAGCACCATTTGCAGGTTTGAGTCTCTTACATTATCGCATAACAACATGGTGGCCTTAAAGCCCATTTTGGAAGCCTGGCTAGAGGAGGCAGAAAGAGCTCAAAGGGAAAAAATGACCAAACCTGAAATTTTTACTGGGGGTGACAAGAAACGCAAGCGTACCTCCATTGCTGCCCCAGAAAAAAGATCACTAGAAGCTTATTTTGCTGTTCAGCCAAGACCTTCTTCAGAAAAGATTGCAGCAATTGCAGAAAAGCTAGACTTAAAAAAGAATGTAGTGCGGGTCTGGTTTTGTAATCAGAGGCAGAAACAGAAAAGAATGAAGTTTTCGGCGACGTACTGAGAAATGGTGCTCTCTGAACTGACACATGAACTGTTCAATCTAAGGAAATTTAGATACATTGAAATCTTGTCTTCATACCTTGGCGTAGAGATGAATTGATAAAGGACTGGGACATACAGTAATCCCCACCTGTAAAGTTGTGCTGGTGAGTGGAAAGCTTGGGATAGTGGTTTTGGTTTGTCGTCTTTGACCAAAACTCCCTTGACTTTATCGAATTCCAAAAATCAAGAAAATAAAAGTACAAAAAAAACAAACCACAAACGAATCAAAAGGAACGGGAAGCAAAACTTGAAATCCTATCTGATGTTTCTCTCAGTTTGAACCCCCCTTTTATATTTATTATTGTACATATTAACCTGTGATGATATTGCACCAGTGGTTAAAGGTTTAAGTTATTTACTTATTTAATTTGCTATAACGCACACAGACCGGCCACACAAGTCCTGGCACCAAATAGAATTTCATTTCGTATGTCCGTACCCCATTGACTACAACAGCCCTTGTCTCTGCATGGTTGTATTCACTCTCCAATAACTGTTTTGTTTCTACCTCATCATTTGCTAGAAAGCACATGTTCCGATCTGTAAGACTCTGTAGGAAGCAGCGAGTAAGTTCAAATAGTCATGACCCTGCAATTTCACTACAAAGATGCTTTGACAATCAAATTAGTTTCTTCACATTTCCCCCTAGGTTCTCCCTTGAAATGGATACGACATTGTATGTAAAAGTGCATATTGTCTATAGCATTTCAGCACAATATCACCATTTGTGTGTTTGTTACATTCATCTGAAGCGGATAATAATGGGCGACATTGGCGAGAGTTTTATATTTAAAGGTTTTAACTTATATGTAATCAACTTCACGGTGGATACTTAAGGTTCATTATTTTGGAAATATTTAAATATTTGCACTTTTTTGGCAAGATACACATTGCTTGGCATAAGAGGGATTTCCCATCTGGTTCTTTTTTTTTTTCTTTTTTTTTTTATAATGGAGCATTTAATTTTCTATGTGTGTAAAGAAAGAAATTTTGTGTCTGTGTATGCTACAGAATTTCAAATAAACCATGCACGATTTACCTCAGTCTTTCTCTGTACTGTTATTTTAATACAGCTGACTGTAACCTTGTAACCAAATCAGAATAGATACGATTCGATATTAAGGAAATGTTATATAATAATGATCTGGAAACCTCTGTGATCGCCAAAAAGAGGTACGAATAAATAGATGTGAAGGGAACATGATACTCTGCTGGGTCACACTGCACTACTGAGGATTGCAGGAACATTGTTTATGGGGAAATGATACTAAAACGTCAAAACAATTTATAATTTTATGTTGAGGCAGTTTTATGTTACTTGCGTATACAAAGCGGGGGGGGGGTATTTTTTAGGAAGTCTTATATTAAGTAATAATTAACAATTGATGTAAAGGTATGCGTATAATGGAAAATATAGTGTCAACAGATTTAGGAAGGAGGTTTATATGTATTTTATATATAGATATATATCTATATATATAGATATTTATTTATATATAGATATATATCTAAATAATATACAAATATAACCATTTTTTACAAACACTGTAAGTTTATTAAACTCTATCAAACATAAGTTAGCTCAACATTTGCAGTATACATATAGTATATATCACAGCATATAAGTGAAATAATATGTAAAATGTCATAAAAAATGTAAGACTAAAAATGACAACTCTCTCATATAAAGACAAATATTGTACAGTTTTGAATGTTATGTTAACTTTAACCTGAGGCATCCAGAATATCTCAGAGTAAAGTCCTGACAGCACACACACTCACCATATTCCTACAGTGATCAATTATTTATAAAATGACAACATTTTCCCAAGTACTGTACTAGAAAACAATAAAAATGCTATAAGAGTTATTGTAAAGTATTTGCTATTAGTAAGCCGTATTATTTTATGCCTAGCAGATATGTCTGGGTGACTGTTAAGTATAGCAAGATTTTAGCAATGGTGAAGAAATGACCCGTTCTTGTTGTTATATTTAATTTCAGAAAGGTTACCCTGTTCATAGAATATTGGAAAATAGAACTAAGCACCTCCCTTGTATAAAACGGCGCACAAAGAAGCTGGGTTTGGCAATATTAAACCTTTCAAGAAGGCCAATAGGAATTGTTGCTAATTATGAAACTATTTGACGCTGTGCCTTAATAAGCTTGGCTGACTAGCGGAATATTCTGAAATATTGTTTGGGATATTACGTGTTCTATGACCATTTATTAGATATTAAACTCTCCAGAGTGGGAAGATTAAATGATTCTGTACTAACGATTCTGATATCCACTTATATGATATGTGTATATATCCAAACGGTAAATTCCTGCGAGCCCTATGCTCATTTTTGAAAATTAACATTTATTTGTATTTTTTTTTTCAACTAAATGTTGGAAAAGTTTTATTGTTTTATATAATATTTAATATTCTTTTGTTAACATTCGATAAAAAGAAAAAAAAAACTGACAGCTCCTTTACACTTCGATTCTGTAAATTCATCCATTATAGATTGAGCTTCTTTCGACAGTTTGGTGACTCAGCAAATTGAATTTTATGCCGGACAGAAAAAGCACATTTTATATTCTTTAATACTAATAATTTCTCTTTCACGGACTATCTAAAGCAATTGAATATTACATGGGTTAATATTAGATCACTTTGGAATGTATGGCTAATATTAATGCTTAACAACATAAGAACAGAGTTATGGAGTTTCTTCACCAAAAGATATATTTTCTTTTACTTACCTCTGTCTGTATTGAATTGTTTCTACAAAAAAATATACATCCTGCATGTGGTGGTAATTAAATGAATATTATGAGTAAAGCTACTTTATAAAAGAAATTCAACATCCTCCTTCAAAAAAATCAATAAGACTTCTTGCTTTGTTTTTAAACTTGAAATTAAAATTAAATGCATTGACTTCAAGCAGAACCATAAAAATCAAAGAAATATTTCATTATCAAGGAGATGAAATGTCAATAAATACTACAAACTAAGTGCACAACAAAGATGCTTTAGTACCAGAGATCAAAAACATATCAGAAAGATTGTCCCACTAGAATTCCCGTAGCCAACATTGATTGGAAATACTTTGTAATTTAAAAGTAAAAGACAACTCACAACAAATACGAGTGCGGGCATTCCAGAAATGACTACAAGCCTGAAATCAGACAGTTAAATTCAACATTGGGTTAGCTAAAAGCACAGCTAACTATGAAAGAAAGCTGAAGCCTATGCAAATCGATGAGCCTGCTTTAATTTTTTTAATATAGAAAAAAATAAAATGACTAATGTAAAAAACACTGAAGCATCACATAGTAAAGGCATGAACTAAATGTAATTATACAAAGCCGGTAAAACTTATTTCACTATTTGATTCAAATTAAAAGTTATTAAGATAGATAGATAGATATGAGATAGATAGGAGATAGATAGATAGATAGATAGATAGATAGATAGATAGATAGATAGATAGATAGATAGATATGAGATAGATAGGAGATAGATAGATAGATAGATATGAGATAGATAGATAGGTAGATATGTGATAGATAGATAGTTAGATATGAGATAGATAGATATGAGATAGATAGATAGATAGATAGATATGAGATGGATAGATAGATAGATAGATAGATAGATAGATAGATAGATAGATAGATAGATAGATATGAGATAGATAGATATGGGATAGATAGATAGACATATATGAGAGAGATAGATAGATAGGAGATAGATAGATAAATAGATAGATAGATAGATAGGAGATAGATAGATAGATAGATATGGGATAGATAGATAGATAGATATTAGATAGATGATAGATAGATAGATAGATAGATAGATAGATAGATAGATAGATAGATATGAGATAGACAGATAGATATGAGTTAGTGCGAAGAAAGAAAGAAAAAAAAGAGAAAGAAAGATGTAAATGTTATTTGTTTTTACGGAATGCTGAAGAACAAATTCTTGACTGGAGAACGTACTCCTACCTATCAAAAATCTATTGAATTCTATACTGTTCCTATAAACATCAAAATCGCCATTTATTTAATTATATTTTGTGTAAAAAAATATAATGTTAAAAGCGGAGTTAATAAAATATCATCAATAATTCAGCAAAGAAGTTCAAAAACTCGGATCTTGTAGGAATTGATTTTGACGCGTGAAGACATTATCAGACATTTATTTTTTAGTACTTTAATATATGCAAATTGTAGGGAATTCCATAATGTTTGAGCGAGCTTTACAATAATCTCTATAAAATAACAACTTTGTCTGCAGATTCAGAACTTAGATAAAACCTAAAATGTGTGATACGAACTACAACTTGTCTTTCATTATCTGCTCCTAAATACTTAAAGTAACAAGACGTGTAATAAATATCATATAAGACCACATTCATCTCCCGGAGTAACACAGAAAAAAAATGATTAGATCTTCCATTTTAGGCATTTGCCATATATTTTTATTGTAACCATTTACAGCTATTTTATATACAACTAAGGCTTCTCTAAATAAAACGGAAATATCTTTAATTCTTTATCTACTATTTTAGCATGAAAAGATATTCTTCTTTAACTTTTAATTGGACCCAAACACTGAAAGCTTATATGTGAGTAATACATTAATTCCAGAATATTATTTTTGTGCTTTTTATGTTTTTTTTTATTCTGATTTTATTTTGAATTAAAAAACATCTAAAAATATATATTGCCTAATAGATTACATTTCAGGAAAATACTGCAGAATTCCAGAACATGGACACAAATAAGGATCATATGAAGACTTTGCCCACAGTTCTACTGAAGAAATAAGTGAAAAGAACGAATGAAAGCTTATTGATTAAAGTTTCAACTTCCAGCTTTAAGACTCTATTAATTGTCCTCCTATATAGAGACTGCAACATAAGTTTGCCACTGAAACAATTAGTTGAGTTTTGTCAAGTGAAAAAGACACTCAGAAATCAATGAAGGCTTGTGAGAATGGTTTAAGTTTGCAGTAAACTTTGTAGAAATGTATCCAACTCTCATTAATGTATCTATCCTTCACTCTAACCGAACCATCACTCACTATGGTTTCAGACTCCCTCAAATTCGCAATTTGGCATTTCGCCTGGGACCACATTAATCCTTTTCTGAGGGCATTAGACAGGGAATATATTTTATTGTGTACACTTTCCCAATGAATGAGGGACTTGTTTTTAATCACGTTAGCATCTCTGAGGTCCTTGTGCTGGCTGCCCTTTTAAATTATGTAGTATTGTTGTTGCTGCGAGAGTGTGTTGTGTTGAGGGTGTGTGTTCACCCAAGACATCTACAGAAACTTTTTTTTTTTAAGCAAGCTGTCAGGACAATGGACAGAAGCACTGACAAGTAAATTCTTACAAATGACTACATGTATGTAGGATTACATAATACTAGGACTATGATAAGGAACACGAACCTGATCAGTGAAATCATCTTATCAACACATACCTAGAATTGCCCCAGTGACCATTTACACATGAACACGCACCTATAGAATAAATGCACCAAATGAACAGATACATATACAGTAAGTGCACAAAATGAACACATATTAATGAACACAGACATAAATTCACAAGTGAACAAACACATGAGTGCATCCATGAAAGTAGGGTAGTAGGGTACTATACATCCAGTAAAGACTATAGAATATATATGACTGATGACTGTTGATATTGTAGCCACCTTGATAACTAGTTACATGCAAGTGCATACTATATATATTCATATATATATATATATATATATATATATAGTTAATGAATTCTTCTTTGTTCTCTTATCTAATTCCTGTTTTTTTTCCATGTAGCGGAAAGCACATTTTCATAAATAGACCTTGGCCAAGTGCTTGGTATGAAAATTTAATGAAGTCTGGATGCTGAGTGCAGCCTGGGGGGCCTTTGAGAATCATTTCAGTGCAACATTAGCAGGGCCCTTCTCTCTCTCTCTCTCTCTCCCTCGCTCTCTTTCTCTCTTACTTTCCAGACACGGTAGACAATCAAGCTTTTCCAGCCCCCTTTTAACTTTACAGAACTGATCCCCTAAATAGAATGGGGCAAACGTAGGGGGACAAGGTTTTATTTTGCTCCCATTAGGTACAAGAAATGTGGAGTGGAATGACCTGATCATAAAAAAATAACAGGTGCCACATCTCACACCCCTAGTATTAAAAGTTTTAAATGCAGGCAATGCAATATTTATCACCTGAGATAATAAAAAGGCAAGTCAGTATTTCCCCGTCACAAATTCAAACAGCTTGACCAAATGCTAAGCCGAGGCATCTATTTGAATTCTATTTGGAAGATTTTTCTTAAGAATGACTCATTTTATCCCTGTTTTAAAGAATGGATCTGTTGACAAGATCCAGGTAAGGTCTTCTGTATTGGGCTTTGAAGGGTTAAGCTTTGTTGAAGGGGGTTTTAATAAGTACTAAAGTCCTTATGAAGTCACAGGACTAAATTTGCATGTTCTGGATGATAATTAATGTTATGCTAATATCTATGGCACTAAAAGAAGGCAAGAAAATTACAAAGCATTTAACAAATAATAAACTATGAGAACACCAGAGACATCGGAAAGGCTTCACAATTAGCAAAACTAACTTAATGAATCATTCAATTGCCTTTGGATTGTCGTTAGCATGATCACTTATCAACCTTTGATCCTTTTCAAGTCTTAGACAAATAAGCCCTGTGGAGCTGAGTCTTTGCCTAGATAGTAATGAATATGTACTGCTATAAAACAATCCACATGAGAGCTTCACATGCAAAATGTCAAAACCAAACTGTTTGCATACTAAAGCAGGAAACAGTCTTTAATTACCCAAACTTTCTGAAACATAACTCTACGAATGATCATAGCTGGAGAATCGTCGCTGTTAGAGCGCTGGAATTTTTTGTTTAAAAAATTCTTACTACATGTGTGCTTGTATGTTGGGCTTAGATGACACTAAAACGGTACATTTGTTGATTGCGTTACCTTCCTCAGGACTGCAAGTTGAACTTGCTGAATGTGTGTGGTTTTGTTTTTGAACCTAAGTAACTTTTTGACGTTTTGTACAAAGAGATTAATTTTCAGAAAACACTCGTAATGTGCAACATAATAACAACAAACATAATAAGTTAGTAACTGGTGACATTAAGCTTAAGAATAGCGTCATAAAAGACTTAGTGCTTTAACAAAATACTAAAAAGTTGAATTTCTTCTAATGCAGCTTCACTACTACGGCGAGTGCTAAGATTATTGTAATTGTGATACAATTTATGTATCAAATTTACTTTCCCATTGCTATAGTAAAAACAAAAAAAATATGCAGAGCTTTGGTCTATATTTGCTAAAAAAAAGATAGATAGATAGAAAAAATGATAGACATGAGAGAGATAGATAGATAGATAGATAGATAGATATGTGATAGATAGATAGATAGATAGATAGATAGATAGATAGATAGATAGATATGTGATAGATAGATATATAGATAGATAGATAGGAGATAGATAGATAGAAAAAATGATAGACATGAGATGGATAGATAGATAGATAGATAGATAGATAGATATGTGATAGATAGATAGATAGATAGATAGATAGATAGATAGATAGATAGATAGATAGATAGGAGATAGATAGATAGATAGATAGAGAGGAGATAGATAGATAGATAGATAGGAGATAGATAGATAGATAGATAGATAGATAGATAGATAGAGAGGAGATAGATAGATAGATAGATAGATAGATAGATAGGAGATAGATAGATAGATAGATAGATAGATAGATAGATAGATAGATAGAAGATAGATAGATAGATAGATAGATTGATATGAGAGATAGATAGATAGATAGATAGATAGATAGGAGATAGATAGATAGATAGATAGATAGATAGATAGATAGATAGATTGACGGATCAATAAATATAAGATAGGTAGATAGATAAATAGATATTTCATAGCTAAATTTGTCATTTAACTCTTAGAGGCTGCACTTTCCTGTATCGTGATACCTCATTGCTTTATATTGAAGGGGATTAACTACATTAAACTCTCTTGAGGTGAAACTTCTGGATATCTTATTAACTTGTTGACCAACATTTTTGTAGAATACGAAATATAAAATATGTAATTTTTTTTTGTATTGAACACTGGTGGCTTATTCTACTGATTTCACAGTCACAAATACATCAAATATACTCAATTTTGTCAAAATGTTTAGATTCTTGGTTTCATTGGACTAAGATTAAGATCTTTACAATATAGAAGATTAGAAACTAAAACTGGATGGACATGTCTTTTTTAGCATTAAACACTATGCTAGTGATGTAACATTTTTGACTGCTTTTCCTTTTTTAAACCGTAAAAACTATTTATTATTATAATGAAGACATTTTATTCCCCAAATTTCTACAGGTCTGACAAAGATTAGATCCAAATGTTAGGATGTTGGACTATTTAACAGTGCATTTAAGTACATAGTAATCTACTGAACACACAATCTGCAGGGAAACCTGGCAGCAAATGTTAGATGTGCCTGCAGTGCCACCACTGGCGAAATTAAGCATTACATTACGTCTATCAAAATCAGTGGGTTATTGAGATATATATATATCTCACAATTAGTTTACGCATTTACATAGACCATACTTATTAGCATGCTCTATGTACATCACTTGATGTCCCCGTTAGGGCTTGTAGTCTAAGCTCACCTATTAGTATGTTTTTGGAACACAGGGGGAAACCTATGCAAACACAGGAAGAACATACAAACTCCATGGAGATGGTGTCCTTTAGGGGATTTGAAGCCAGGATCCAAGCACTGCAAGGCAATAGTGTTAACTAACCACTGAGCCACCATAAACTGGATCCTCTAAAGAGAGAAATATTCTTTGTAGTCACTTACTGGGCTAGCTAATTGATAGAAGTCCAAAACAAGGACCTACCTCATTATTAATTAGAAGACTTAATATGGGATTTTCAAATGGGTTTTCTAAACCAGGCAACCCCTTCAATTCCTATTATCCAAAATGATCTGTAGACATAACACTTCTGGTGTCTCATCAAGTAGACAAAGTTCTCTTTGGTCTGAGTTCAGTGTCTGAGATTAGGAAAAAAAGGAGTTTGCTTTTTTCCTTCACACAGCATCACTCTTGTCCACTGGCTGTGTCCGGTATTACATTTTATCCTAATTCAAGTAAACCTTGCAATACAATACCAGACTCAGCTAACACAATATGTTATATTCTCCAAACTAAGCAGAAAAACTGTACAAGATCCGGTACAACCACATGTGGTACACGGATGGAGTAAAGCTTTTTTATGGACAGTCACATGCTTCTGTTGTCCAGCAGTTTAAATCTCTCTGATTGAACATGATTGCCAAATTCTAAAATGATTGTGTGACTATCAAATTCTAGTTTAAACTATTGCCTGACACGAGGTATGTCATAAGAGGGCATTGGTGGTTAGGTAAGTTCCCAATGGCTTTGGCAGAGCTTTTCGTACCTTGAAATATTTGATGAGAACCAATTCAGTTTGAGTGCCAATTAATTCCAAAGAAACTCCCATCAATGGTGTTTTTTCCTTCCTCTGGATCAACCAGAGGGTGGAAACAGGCTGAACTAGATGGGCATTCTCTTCATTCAGCCCAACATACTATGTAACTATGTAATCGAGTATCTTTGACATGTCAGAATATTCTCTAAAGTTAAATTTACCTTTAAATTGAATTAACCATGTGAGTCCCAAGGGCTTACTAGTGTTAGGTCATGCAGGAGCTATAGGGCCTTTGAAGAGAAGGGTCCAAGCCATGGTTGATCCTTCCCTCTTTGCCACTACTTTGCGAAAACCTCTGCAGGCACTGCATTGTTAGCAATGAAGAAGAGAGGTATTGGTTAAAGGGGGATGGTAATTTTAGTTAGTTTACAAAGATAAAATGTTATGTATCTGGATGTCAAAGGTACATAAAGTAAAAAAAAAACTGTCACCCCAGTGCAAATGTAGTTTCTTCATTCTAAATGCATACTGAGGCATCAGAGACAGGAAACGGCACAGGCACATGCCAACGGCAGTGAAGTTTCAGGGAACCTCTCCCCTCCTCGGGTATCTGCAGTACGCATCCAACAGCAATATATATCAAGACAATGATATGACAATCATCTGTTAAAAACAATAAATAGGAAATAGTACTGAGGATTAGAGATGAGCGAGCATCGCTCTTCTCAAGTAACTGCCTTCTCTTCCGAGCAGGCTCCAGGGGGCGGGGGGGTAGTGGGGGGGGGGGAGAGAGATCTCTCACTCTCCCCCCCCCCCTCCCCTCCACTCTCTCCCGCCACCGACTGCCCCCCGCTGCTTCCCCGAGCAGGCTCGGACTAGAAGGCAGTTACTTGAGAAGAGCAATACTCGCTCGAGTAACAGCCCTTACCGAGCATGCTCGGTCATCTCTACTGAGGAACTTATCACATTCTGTTTATGAAAATTACTGATAGATTTGCATATTTCCCAGAGGAGCATGGATGGCCTTATAAGTTTCCTCATTCACTTTTTAGTTGCTCCCCTTAAGGCAAACTATACCCTTCCTGACCTACTGATAGATCATCATGGTCTTCATTCTACAGACATCTAATAAACAAATGTAACCCTAAATGAAAGTTCATATAATCCGACTACAAGCATTCTCCAAAATTGCATATTTATTTAACCGCTTAGGGGCCATAGAATATAGATGAAAAATCCAATATACATTGTGTAATAATTTAATATTTCCAATTAATTCAGCATTTCTCTCAACCCCTTCCAGCGCCATCCATTGCAAATCAAGTGTTTTATGGCCCATTTAGAAAAAATTCCTGGCCACTCCCGTCTCGCCCCGATTTTTTTTCCGTTCACACTCGACATTTTCACGATTTTGTAACTCTTTCTGAATAGGATCTAATTGCAGATCAGTACTCATTGAGTCTAACCTGAATAGGATGCATGAGCATCTCAGAAGGTATATGATGGTTTGATTGTTGGAAGTAAAAAATCATTTAAGGGTAATGGTAACAAGATTATAGTAAAAGAATATTTTATTGGTTCCAGTGAAGTTACATCATATACCTGTTGTGATGTCCATGCAGCAAGGTGCATGTCAGTCAAACAACTCGTCCTATTTAGGTTAGACTCAATGAGCATTGGTCTGTAATTAGAACTTATGCAGAAAGAGCTAACAATTGGGAGAACGTTGAGTGTGAACAAGGAAAAATCATGATGAGACGGGAGGGGCCAGGTATGTTTTCCAAACAGGCCCTAAAAGATTTTCATTGAAATGGATGGTGGTGGAAGAGGTTGGGGGAAAGGATGAATTAATTAGAAAAACTAAATTAATACAAAAAGAAGTGTATTGGATTTTTTGTCTGTATTCTGTGGCCCCTAAGAGATTAAATGAAGTATAGAATATTGGAGTATTCTTGTTGTGGGATTATATGCACTTTATAAGCTGATGGAAAATGAAGACCATGACCATCAACCAGTAATTATGATGAAGAGCAGGTGAGAAGCTCCTCAGAACTATTTCCTATTTATTGCTTTTTGACAGATGGTGTCATGTGATCACCATGTGATTGTCATGATATATTTGGTGATAGATGTACACTGCTCATGACTAAGAAGGAGGGAGGTTCCCCGAATTGTCGCTGCTATTGGTGTGTGTCTATGCCGTCTCCTGTCTCTGATGCCTCAGTCTACATTTGGAATGAAGAAACTGCATTTGCACTGGGGTGACCATTTGCTACTTTATGTACCTTTGACATCCAGAGATAAAAATTTTTAAATCTAAGTTATATGGTTTTTCCATCTCTGTGAAATAAACAAACATTGGACCATTTAATATATTATATGGCCCGCTTTCTTCCAAATATTCCGCTAATGAGCGCCATTGACATATTTACAATGCAGCTGTCCCCAAAAACAAATAATTCCCCTATTACTTTTTTCAGTGGTTTATGTGTGAAACTGTTAAGGACTTCATAAGAGAAACTATTTCACAGAGCTATTTCTGGTAACAAACAACCATTGAAATTGAATGGCTTACTTCACTCATTAAAGAAGCCTCCCTGTCCAGGTAGAGTGCTGTATTAAAGGGGATATTCCAGGACTTTTATACTGATGACTTATCCTTAAAATAGGTCATCAATATCAGACTGGTGGGGATCCGACTCAGTACCACTGCTGATTAGCTGTCTGCATGAACCGCAGTGCACCGGACCTAGCACAGCTCCATATATTGTGTAGCGGTCATGAATGGTACTGCAAGCTCAGTTCTCAAGCTTGCAGTATTATTTATGGTCGCTACACAATTTACAGACCTGTGATAGTTCCAATGCACCATGGTTTTTACAAACAGCTAGTGGTACCAGAAGTTAAGCTACTGATGTTATCAATAATAAAGTCCTCGAATTTACCTTAAAGAGAAAATTCATCCTTTTATCCTCGTACTTTTTGATTGGCCACTTAGGCCAAAAACTTAATTGCTGGCTGACAGTTATAAGGCCCCTCAAGACAATAAGAAGTGAAAATACTGTATGTATTCTAGTCAAACTACTAACGACCACTTGTCAGTTAGTATGTGAGTGCTTCTCATGCTCCACCACTGGTTATGTCTTACTCCGCCCCCTGGTGACATCATCAAAGGTCCTACAACATATATAAAACAGAGCCTGACCGACAGAAGAACAACACAGTTAGGGATTTTGAAAAGAGGATTACAAAAATAACAAAATGAGAATACAACTAAGCTGTTATTATCTCAGACACAACTCAGCGGTCCTGACAGAAGACACTGACCTACCGCCACCACAGAGATCCAGCGGGCTGAAGGACCTGCGGTGATGTCACTGCTGTTGGAGGAGCCATTGTGCAGTACTGAATACTGGATAAACCGATAGCAGCTACTACCAGGACCAGTGACAATGTGACTGTCATGTGATCACCTGTGTGGGTGGAGTCAGGGATCACATAACCAGGGGTGATCACTGCATCCAGGAGTGTGATGATGTGTGGAATAGCAGAGCTGTGTATGTGTGAGAATCAGGATGTAGCAGAGCTATGTGTCATGTGCTGTGTGTGTGAGATATGTTGAGTCAGCATGCATGTAGTAGAGCTGTGTGTGTAATGTGTTGTGTGTGATGTGTTGGGTCAGCATGCATGTAGTAGAGCTGTGTGTGTAATGTGTGGGGATCATAATGTATGTACCATGCAGCACAGCTGGCACTATAATTTCATAATAATTACTAGTAACCTTGGAAGGTTCATAATGAAAAGAACGCACTATATTTGCATTAATACAAATGGATTCTAGATTGCTGATCAATTAGGTTGGAAAAAATGCAGTAAGAAGACTATTAATTTTTGTAAATACCCATTATTAGTCATAGTCAAAAATCTTTTATTGATACTGAGTTTGGTAGTAAATAGAGATGAGCGAACGTACTCGTTTCGAGTAATTACTCGATCGAGTACCGCCATTTTCGAGTACTTCAGTACTCGAGTGAAAAGTACTCGGGGTCGCCGGGGGGGCGGGGGTCGCCGTGGGTGAGTGGGGCGTAGCAGCGGGGAACAGGGGGGAGCCCTCTCTCTGTCCCTCTCCACCCCACTCCCCACTGCAACCTCCCACTCACCCACGGCGCCCTCCGAATTTTTTCGCCTGAGTACGGAAGTACTCGAAAATCGCGGTATTCGGGCGAAAAAGGGGCATGGCTGAGCACGTTCGCTCATCTCTAGTAGTAAAATATTGCTGTGCAAAACATAATATAGAATATTGGAACAGTTTAATTTAGTTATTCTAAATATGGGCATAAATCATGAGATATGTGAAAATACATGTAATGCTTCATAATATCACCATCAGGGGCCTAACTATAGAGGGTGCAGAGGATGCGGTTGCACCCGGGCCCAGGAGCCTTAGGGGGCCCATAAGACCTCTCTTCTCCATATAGGGAGCCCAGTACTATGAAAAAAACCCATTATAGTTGGGGGCCCTGTTACAGGTTTTGCATTAGGGCCCAGAAGCTTCAAGTCCCGCCTCTGATCACCATAATTAGCTATATTCCCATGCAGAAAATATATTATCAAAAACAAATACATTTTCCAATATTTACCCTATAAACACTCATTGGATCATATATATGGCATCGCCGTGTGCCCAGATCCTATATACCCAATGACATCACTATGAGGCACCACTGTATCCTCCCTACAAACAATGTTTCAGGGCTGAATCCTTCAATTAAATAGGAAGGAATGGAACTCGTCTCGATGTTTTCTCCCATTCCACAATTTCAAATATATTTTTTGAGATTGAAAACTCCTAGCGGCTCCTTTAATAAATTGTTCCCATCATGTTTCTGACATCTAATAGTTACACATTTTGGTGTATATCATCTTGTGCAACAAAATGTGCCATTTTTTGCTATTTTACACCTACCCCACCCCTAAAAAATAAAAAATGGGTGGGACTTAGTGTCGGGGGGGGGGGGGGGGGTGATCGAGGTCTATCAGATTTACCATAATGTAGGCCAAAAATACGGTAAGTTATAGCTGGAATATACATCCGCTCATAACCTGCATAGACTTCAGATTTGGTGCGTGGGCCCTAAGATGTACCAAGTAATTAAAAGGCTTGCACCTCTTAATACATTTGTGCATTATGTCTAAAACTTTACTTAAAGTCCTTTTACACGGGACAAGCTGTTGGGCAAACGATGCCAGACACTCGTCCCAGTGATGTTCGCTCCTGTGCTGTTACATAGGAGCGAGTTCTGTTGGCATTGCTTACAGCATTGCTGAAATAGAGGGGCGGGGAGCGCCCCCCCCCCCCCCCCGCGCACATGTCCGCCTCCATTTACAGTAAGCAGTCGTTCAGAAGTGAACCACTGCTGTTTATTCGCATTTAGTCACTGCTTGCATTTACATAAGATGATTATCTCTCAAATTTCTGCGGGAGCGCGGAAATCTGAACGATAATCGTTGCGTGTAAAAGGGCCATTAGACCAGAGTATAACATGGTCCAAGTAAATCTGCCCTATTATGTCTCTGTATAAGATTGGAGACACACAGAGGTACAGTATAGGCCCACAATACTTCATATTACAGATCCATACACTACAAATCCCAGATCTGGGTTATAACTGTGTCATCAGATAGTATCTGGGGTCACTATGCCTACAACTATGCTACTAACTTAGCAGAAAAATTCAATTCTGGTAGACTCAATGCCCGCTGCTTGTTTACACACTTCCCTTCAATGGGTACTAAACGTAGGCTGCGGTCACAAGGGGCCAAAATCCAGCGGAAATCTCGTGGAATGACCGCATGGAAATACCGCAAGAGTCCTGCGGCAGAGATGCAGCTTCAAAACTTGCGCCGTTCGTCGTGGGTTTTGAAGCGACTTCGCTGCCTGTATCCCACTGTGGCCATCTCTCCCCATAGAAAGAAGAGAGGTCGCCGTGGAAACGGGGATATAATTGACAAGTCGCGGCTTTGATTTCCGCGCAGCATGTCAATGTCAGCGCGGCTTGGATGCAGCGTGTGGACAAGATTTTTGCAAATCTCGTACACTTTGCTGCTTTCTCCCAAGATAAAAATTGCAGGCGGCATTTCTGAGCAGAAAGTCTGCATGGAAAGTTCTGCAGCAATTCCGCCCCGTGTGAACCCAGCCTTATAGTTACTGTAGGCAGTATGTCGATACAGCTACCAATATATATGAGTTCTAAGTAGAAGCCATGCCATCTTTCCACTGTATTGCAGAAGTCATGTTCCCTGAGATAAGATTTACTGATGGGTTTATATGAGAAGGTAACATTCTTTGCACTCCTGAACTTATCTTTAAAAATAAGACAATTAAAGGTTATCTGCATTAAAGGAAATGCTGATGACTTAAAGAAAATCTTCTAAGTCTTCTAGTGTTCAGTAAGGCTTCCCACCAGGATATATCGGAGCCTGCGGGTCGCAGCCTTCAAAGAAGCTTCACTGTGAAAAATCTAAAGCAGATGGGGAATAGACGAGATGACATGTTTGTGAATGTCTAATCCCACGCAGGTGTCTATCAAGACAATCCGCTGGCATGGCCACCAACAGTCCTTCCATAGCAAAACCATTAATATGGAGGTCACATATTGCAGATAGCTCCAAGACATAAGACGTCTCAGACTAGCTCACACGTGTCAAAACCCTAATGGTAATAAAGTCACTTATAAAGCCTGACACTAACTACAAGACTGATACTAACTGTAAAACAATGCATTCCCAGAAAGAGTAAAAATCATTAATAAATACAACTCCTTAAGTGATTTTCATCCTCTTCTTAGACCATAGATTGGCAACCAATATGACCACCAATGGAGCTTCTTAAGAGTTGTCAGAAAACTTCCTAATTGGTAAATCTTCCTTGAATTGGGACCGTTCTGTCCATATGGTATATATAAAATGAACAAAAGCTGTGACCACCAGTAGCTCAGATGACCATCTATATTATGGCTGGGTAGATAGTGCTGGTATATTTGTAAGGGCTCAGTCACAGGGGCTTTTTAACACGTGAACTTTTGTGCGCATAACGCACGCGTTCAAAAATGCGCATGACCGAAGTGAGCAGTACGCAGAAAAAAACGGACTTGGTCGCGTTTTTTCACACAAAAAGTGCGCTGCCCGCTATCCCCTGCTGCGGCTGTGACAGCTGCAGCAGGGGATTCCTTGGATGTAAAACCCCTGGATGCTATCACATCCAGGGGTTTCACCTGTGGTCAATGGGACTGGTTGCAGCCGCGACGGTCCCATTGACACACAGAGAAGATCGCGATCCTCTGCTACAGCTGTGACAGCTATGGCAGAGGATTTCATCATCTCCGGGGGGAGTCCCCTTGTCACTGAACACTGTGACAACATTGTCACAGAATCCAGTGACAAAGGACTCCCCGCGGAGATCAAGAAATCCTCTGCCATAGCTGTCACAGCTGTAGCAGAGGATCGCGATGTTCTCTTATTGAATTCAGCTCTTAGCTGTCATTCAATAGGTCTGATTGGTCACAGTGCTCAGCCAATCAGAGGCAGCCCTTACAGCAGATGGGGATTTTAAATCCACACCTGCTGAAAGAACTTCATAGCAGTTCAGGAGAAGACCCGGCTAATTGTGCCTGAGCTCCAGCAGCTGCGGAGAGGTGAGTATATATTTTATTTTATTTTTTACACATTTTTGGGATGATTTTTTCAGAGAAAGGCTTATATTTAAAGACCTTCCCCGAAAATCACTGCAGGGCTTGCCGGCAGCCCATTGCTTTCAATGGAGTGCTGGCTCCATTGAATTCAATGGGAGAACATCGCGATCCTCTGCCACAGCTGTGTATGTTCTCAATGGGGTCAGCGCTGTTGCCGCCGGCCCCATGGAGCGCAAGGTGAAACCCCTGGATGTGATAGCATCCAGGAGTTTCACATTCAGAAAACACCAATGCTGCAGTTACCTGCGTTTTAACAAACGGTTTCCTATAATTTTCAGCACAGACATTTTTGCGCGTGTAAAATCTGCGCATGTGACCGCTGCCATGGGAAAGCATTGGTTCTATCTAGTGCGGTCTTTTTAAATGCGCGAATAATTGCACATTGAAACACCCGTGTGACTGAGCCCCAAGGTGGAAGGACAAATGCTGACGATAGAGGGAAGAAGGAGCAGAAAGATGTAAGAGAATTCGGGCGGGTGGCTTATTGCTGGAGATGTTGTACAATTGGCAAAAACGTGATATCTAAATGGAGATTAAATAGACATACTGCAGTAGAAAGGCCGGGGGCAAAAATCAACCCAAGAAGACACTCTTATTTGGTGTATGAGTTAGCTTTAGGTGAGCCGCATTGGGAAAACCTTTTATGCAATCTTTACTCTGATGCAATGAACTTTTTTACCTCCGTGGCTCACAAAGTACAGAAGAGAAGGCTTTTGGACTAGATTAACTTTGACAAGCATTTGGGAAATTAAATTCCTTCAGGTCAAGAGAAACACAGTCAGAATCTCTTGACCCGATGAAAAGAGTTTATTTCCCAATAGCTTGTCAAAAACATTTATCTTGTTCAAAATTGGTTAGAAGTACAAAAGTGTTTACAAGGATCCTCTGATAGATTTCACAGAGAGCAACGGGGGGGGGGGGGGGGGGGGAGAAGAACATCATCGTGGTAACAACCGCTTGTATATCCTTTGTGGCTTTTGGAGGGTCGCGTCTAAATACTCGTAAAGGAAACAAAACGAGGAACCCATTCCTGCACTTTATTTTTGCATAAATATACTGATTTTCAAAATAAAGAAATATACATTTAACAAATCCTTACATTTTGGAATACATAAACCCTAATAACAGAAAAAACCTGAAAAACGTATGTGACAAAAGGTATTAAACACTATATGTCACAAAATAAGTGAATAATAATGATTTTGGTAGCCCTAAAAAAGTAAAGCATTACAACCACCACAGGAGTAAAATTGCTAAAAAGTTTGGGTCCTTTAGGATCTAAACACTCTGGTCCTTAAGGGGTTAAGCAAAGGGTCATTTTATGCTAATACATTCCCTTTAAGAATATGAATTTGGAGTGCTGCCTTTTAATTTGAAGATATGCTGGTGCCAAAAAGTTGTAAGAGAGACTTTTAAAGACATGTACCCATTCACAAATGTAAGGCTGTCCCTTAGCAAAAATCACCAGTGGGAAGGAGGGTAGTTGTGATTGCATAGTGCATGTTATCCAGCTCCCATAGGAGTCTATGGAAAGCACACACCAAAGACAGGTCAGGTCCTATCTTTTCTCGCACCACGGACCTTAGATGTGAGTTTGCAGTTCATCTCCTATCTTTGATTGGTGCAAGCTTTTGCACATCTAAAATTTCTTCATGTGAATGCTTCTATAGGAAACCATTGGTTCCATCACAAGAGATCTTTTCATATGCCTAGAATGCGCGAAAACAGCGCTATAATCCACTTTTAGGGGTATTGGTGAAGTTCCCATTCAGACCAAACCAAATTTTTTTGCCAAAGTTCGGAGAATTGGCGGAACCAAACTTTTCAAAAGTTTACTCAATGCTACTCATGGAATGTTTTCTCAATAAACAATAGTAAGCATACTTGTATTTGGTATCCCCATTCTTGTAATGAGGAAAAAGGGAAAATTACCCCTTAATGTTTATTGAAGTATTACATTAAAAATAAAAAATCTGGGAGAAATAGATTTTTTGAATAGATTTTCCACATAACTGAACTAAACGATCTCATTACAAACAAAGTTCAGAAACGTCCTACATTCCATTCTCTACGAAGTCCTTTGCCTCTTGTTCCTGATGAGATGGGATGGGAAACATAATTGTTTACAAATTGCAGCAGAATGAAGTAACAGTTTGATCATGTTGGCCGGGGAGCGTTCCCTGTGTCTCTGAGCTGGAGTGGATGATGAATGGAGAGCATGCTGCTTAATTTACTACTCATCATTTGCATAACAAATCAAATGCTTTCAGGAGGCACAATGGCTTCACAAGTTACTGGGTGGGAGCAGGTCGATTGTATCAAGCAGCTATTTGTGAATGGGCTTGGTCAGTTAATGAAATAATATTTTTTTGTGCTTTTTGCACTTTCAATGTGACTGAACGTCCTTTTACATGGTCAGATCATTCACTTGACAATTAGGCTGCCTAAAGGGATCAGTGATCAGTCAACGTATGTCATCTGATCATTCAGTATGAGCAACTATAGAAAGGTTTGGTAAACATCTAATTTCTTGCCATCCAATAATGTACCTCCTCTCAGACTCTATTAACTGGGCGGTATCTCTTTGATTGCATCCTTGAGACATATCTAGCAGTTAACAAGCTCTATACAAGTGGAGAAAGAGGTTCACAGCACACAAGTAGCCTCTAAAAGCCTTTTTAGAGGGCAAGGGTAGAACCCCTTTTAGGGCCTCACGTGGCAAGACTATTTATCTAATCACACCACAACTCTAATCATTTGCATATCTGCCTGAGATGTAACTGAATGCCAAGTTTTGCAGCAAAACGACAAATCCTTCTAGGTGCTTGATTTTTTTTGACTAAGGCCTCGTTCAGATGAGCGTGCATTTGCGTGCACGTATGTGCGCACAGATCCGTGCATCCACGGATGTGCCAAAACATGGGTGAATGCAGGTCTGTGCCCATTGCCTTTAATGGGGCTACCGCTGCTGCTGGCTGCCCCATTGACAGCAATGGGCTGCCGGCAACCCTGCACTGATTTTCGGGGAAGGGCTTTAAATATAAACTCTTCCCTGAAAATCATCCCTGGCTTGTGTGAAAAAAGATATATATGTACCTACCTCTCCACTGCTGTCAGGGCTCAGGCGCATCTATCCGCTTGATCTCCTGGCAGTGTAGTGAAGTTCTTTCAGCAGGCATGGATTTTAAATCCCTGCCTGCTGAAAGGCCTGTATCTGATTGGCTGAGCGCTCAGCCGATCACAGGCAGTGCTCAGCCACTCATTGAATGACAGCTGAGAGCTGCATGTGATTGGTCAGAGCGCAGGCATAATTCAATGAATGGCTGAGCGCTGCCTGTGATTGGCTGAGCGCTGTGACCAATCACAAGCAGCTCTCAGCTGTCATTCAATGAATGACTGTGCACTGCCTGTGATTGGCTGAGTGCTCAGCCTATCAGACACAGCTCTTTCAGCAGGCGGCGATTTTAAATGGAGACGACTGGTCCCAACAACAGCATAATCCGTTTTGCAGCAAAACGTAAACTCTTTCTATGTGCTTGATTTTTTTAAAGTATATATGAGTATATATATATATATATATATATATATATATACATACATACACTTTTTTAAAAATTGTCATATTCATAAACAGTTAAAAGTACAAATTCATTAGCAGAAGGAAGCCTCTGCCTTTTGCATAAACTGGATTGAACTGGAAAAAAAAGCAGCAGGATTAGAAAAACTACATTTTAGTTAATCTCTCTAGAATAAAGAATTTTTAAAGATGGTACTTTTAAGTGAAGATATCTGTGTAGCCGGGGGCGGAAATCATAGTTCAGGGAGCCCCACAGCAAAACTTGGAGTAGGCCAAGAAAAAAACGTATGTAGGTACATTACAGCTGAGCTCCAGTAGCCTGACTTCAAGCTGATAGAAATCCATAGTGACAGCCCGGCTGTTAGAGGACATTAGCATAGAAGACAGCTCTGTAAACCCATGCACACAGTGACATATGCTCACATGCTTTTCACTTTGCACTTTTTTCCCTTTTCTTACACAGTTGTTGCTTCCACTAATTTTATCTTTGGAAATGAAGCTGGAGAATCTTGACAGGTCGGAATCCAAACTGGAAACAGAGATAATTATCACTATGTAGATATGACACCCAACTGCTACACTTCATCTATTACCATTTTGGCTGTTTCTTGATTTGTGCAAGGACATACTGAGAAATGGCAGAGGCAGGGATACCTTACCTGGATGGCATTACTTCTGTTGATTGGGTGCAGGTTGATGGATCTTTTTGATGTTCTTTTAAAGAAGTTAGAGTGGTTGCCTCATGGAGACAATCCCTTTCCATATGTCCGACTTGAGTGGAAGTGAAACTCCTGAGACCCTACCATAATAGCTATATCTGAGAGCAGCTAACAAATATCAGCTCCTACTCTGGTGGTGGTGCACATCTGTCTAGGATCCACACTAGCTCTTCCACAACTCCTGTCTCCACCAGACTCTTTTCCAGCTTTGACTGTTGTTGATAGAGCTCATGCCCAAAGATGATATCATGAGGTCCAGCTTTAAAGACCAATTTCTGCAGACCTTGCTTGAGTGTAGGCTATCGTAACTCCTATAATTGGGTCTGTGCTATTTTGTATTGTCTACTGCTACTGACCTCTGGACTTGACTTGTTGCAATTTCTAATTCTATGGATCCGACCCCTGGCTTTTTTACTGGACTTTACTGATTCTCACCACTTCTTAAAACTCTACTGACCTCGCATTGCCAGTTTCTGCTATTTGACTATACTTTTGTCCCTGCTTGTATGAGTACTGGCATATTCGGTTGCCAAGGACCGATTCACACCTTCATGAGGAGGTTCAAAGGTGAAGCGGTGACTTCTACATAATCCCTTTGACCCTGTGAGTGGATTAGCCTGTGCAAATTGGACTGCAGGATCAGGAGGATCCATCACCGCTGCAGCTAGCATAACAAATTGTCTCCGTTTGGATAGGTCGCCTATTCATTTGAATGGATGCCATGTAAGTCCACTGCAGGGAAAAGATGTGGCTGCCACCAAGTTCTGTGGCCAGCCAGGGATTTAAGAATATGGCTCAATAAAATTAGACCCACCCCAAAAGTAAGCCCTATGATGATTTTTCAGAATTTTCAAGGATGTTCGAAATAGGCTGGCTGTCATTAAGACAACCCCTTTAAAAATAATTCTTTGAGACGTTAGAAACCTGTGATTTATATATATATATATACTGAAGCCTAGTACTCAATATATACACTACCGTTCAAAAGTTTGGGGTCACATTGAAATGTCCTTATTTTTGAAGGAAAAGCACTGTACTTTTCAATGAAGATAACTTTAAACTAGTCCAACTTTAAACAAATGCACTCTATACATTGCTAATGTGGTAAATGACTATTCTAGCTGCAAATGCCTGGTTTTTTGTGCAAAATCTACAAAGGTGAATAGAGGCCCATTTCCAGCAACTATCACTCCAGTGTTCAAATGGTACAATGTGTTTGCTCATTGGCTCAGAAGGCTAATTGATGATTAGAAAACCCTTGTGCAATCATGTTCACACATCTGAAAACAGTCTAGCTCGTTACAGAAGCTACAAAACTGACCTTCCTGTGAGCAGATTGAGTTTCTGGAGCATCACATTTGTAGGGTCAATTAAACGCTCAAAATGGCCAGAAAAAGAGAACTTTCATCTGAAACTCGACAGTCTATTCTTGTTCTTAGAAATGAAGGCTATTCCATGCGAGAAATTGCTAAGAAATTGAAGATTTCCTACAACGGTGTGTACTACTCCCTTCAGAGGACAGCACAAACAGGCTCTAACCAGAGTAGAAAAAGAAGTGGGAGGCCGCGTTGCACAACTAAGCAAGAAGATAAGCACATTAGAGTCTCTAGTTTGAGAAACAGACGCCTCACAGGTACCCAACTGGCATCTTCATTAAATAGTACCCGCAAAACACCAATGTCAACATCTACAGTGAAGAGGCGGCTGCGGGATTTTGGGCTTCAGGGCAGAGTGGCAAAGAAAAAGCCATATCTGAGACTGGCCAATAAAAGAAAAAGATTAAGATGGGCAAAAGAACACAGACATTGGACAGAGGAAGACTGGAAAAAAGTGTTGTGGACGGATGAATCCAAGTTTGAGGTGTTTGGATCACAAAGAAGAACGTTTGTGAGACGCAGAACAAATGAAAAGATGCTGGAAGAATGCCTGACGCCATCTGTTAAGCATGGTGGAGGTAATGTGATGGTCTGGGGTTGCTTTGGTGCTGGTAAGGTGGGAGATTTGTACAGGGTAAGGGCTTAGTCACACGGGCGTTTATTGCCGCGATTTGCGCATGCGCATGCGTCCGGCGACTTTTTAAAACCATTGCTTTGCAATGGTATCGGACACATGAGCGCTTTTTATGCGCTCGTCCGATAAATTAGAGAACAGAAATCGCAGATCGCACCTATCTGCGATCTGCGATTCCTGTTCTCTTCTCTATATGCGCTCAACGGGGCCGGCGGCAGCAGCGCCGACCCCATTGAGAACATATAGAAGACAAATCATTCTTCTCTGCCACAGCTGGAACAGCTGTGGCAGAGAAGAACGATGTTTGCCCATTGAATTCAATGGAGCGGCAATACAGCCGCTCCATTGAAAGCAATGGGCTGCCGGCGTGCGCGGGGTTAATTGTCGGGAAGGGGTTAAATATATAACCCCTTACCTGCAATGCATCCTTAAATGTGAAAAAATAAAAAAAAAGGATGTTCTCACCTGCTCCCGGCAGCTGGAGATCCCGGCGGTCGGCCTGCAGTGGGTGTGAAGGAGGTGTGACTTAGGCTTGCCCCTGATTGGCTCAGCCTGAGCCAATCAGAGGCTGAGCTCAGTCACACCCATTCATGAATTCATGAATGGGTGTGACTGAGACTTGCTTCTGATTGGCTCAGCGCTGAGCCAATCAGGGGCAAGCCTGAGTCACACCTCCTTCACACCCACTGCAGGCCGACCGCCGGGATCTCCAGCTGCCGGGAGCAGGTGAGTACATCCTTTTTTTTTATTTTTTCACATTTAAGGATGCATTGCAGGTAAGGGGTTATATATTTAACCCCTTCCCGACAATTAACCCCGCGCACGCCCGCAGCGCTTGCATTCAATGGAGCCGCTGTATTGCCGGCTCCATTGAATGCAATGCGCTGGACAGCTCCGGCCCGTTTCTAATGAAACGCGGCTAGGAGCAGATTTTCGGGCGATTTTTGGGCCGATTTTTCGGCGCCGGTCACGCGATTTGCGCATGCGCATCCGTCATGCGATGCGCAAATCGCGTGAAAAAACGCCCGTGTGACTAAGGCCTAAAAGGGATTCTGAATAAGGAAGGCTATCACTCCATTTTGCAACGCCATGCCATACCCAGTGGACAGCGCTTGACTGGAACCAATTTCATCCTACAACAGGACAATGACCCTAAACACACCTCCAAATTGTGCAAGAACTATTTACAGCAGAAGCAGGCAGCTGGTATTCTATCGGTAATGGAGTGGCCAGCGCAGTCACCAGATCTGAACCCCATTGAGCTGTTGTGGGAGCAGCTTGACCGTATGGTACGCCAGAAGTGCCCATCCAACCAATCCAACTTGTGGGAGATGCTTCTAGAAGCGTGGGGTGCAATTTCACAAGCTTACCTCAACAAATTAACAGCTAGAATGTCAAAGGTGTGCAATGCTGTAATTGCTGCAAAAGGAGGATTCTTTGACGAAAGCAAAGTTTGATGTAAAAACAATGTTATTTCAAATACAAATCATTATTTCTAACCTTGTCAATGTCTTGACTCTATTTTCTATTCATTTCACAACGCATGGTGGTGAATAAGTGTGACTTTTCATGGAAAACACAAAATTGTTTGGGTGACCCCAAACTTTTGAACGGTAGTGTATATATATAATTTTAATATTATTTGAAACTTTATCTTATGCTAATTTCACACAGACACAAGTTAAAGTTTATATCTCCCTGCCCTTACACACAAACTTTTCTTACATTTTACCGATATATCAAAACTTTCCATGTTGCAATCTTACTTTATAAGAAAACTCTGTCTCCAAATATGTCATAAATAATTATGCACCTTACAGTCCAAAGCATCCAAGTTTAAAATCCAAGAAAAACAATAAGAAACCTTCTTGAAAAGTGAGCCACAAAAGAAGGTCAATCAGTGGAAACCAACATACAGCTTCATACGGCGCTCCCATCAGGAGGTCTGAAAAAGCCTTGAGCGCACCATGATCACTATGGTTTACAACAGTTAACATCAAATGTCGGCTAAGAACACCAAGCTGTGCCGATAGAAAAACAGTAACAATAAAATGAACTTTGTCATGGCGAGGGCTCGTGTTAGAAAAAAACCTCAAATTTATTAAAAAAATGAAAAAATAAATTCAAAAATGACAAATAAGGAAAAATAAAATTCTAATTCAACAATATAAAAATATTAACGCAACCTAAAGCTAAAAGTGAAATAATAAAACGGTTTTGTGGTTGTCGGGACTCTATTTATTCCTGACTGTTAATAAAAATTTTCAAAAATGCTAAACAAAAAAAAACTAAATAAAACTTGTTTTAAATCAAATGTAAAACATAATTAGGAAGCTCTAAAAATGTAACCAATGTGCTCAACTCATACAGAGAAACCGGCGAAAATGAAAAGACTTTTGTAAAGACTTTATAGGCCCCTGCATACTTAATTAGATTAAATTGGGGATTGACAAACGACCCTTTGATCAGGGGTAATTTTGTGGGATTTTAGACAAGACGGCTTCCTAGTTTGTAGCCAAGCTGAGAGCCCCCGCTGCTTAGGACTACAAGGCAGGAAAACATCGCCAGTTAAAGACATTTATATATTCAGAAGAAATAATGAAAGTCCGTCATTTACATATGAGAACTTGGTAGCGCCTTAATGTGTCTCAGCTCAGAGACGCTCTGCCCAAGTCATGTAAATTAGACATAAACAAACAGAACATGTAATTTGTCACTTTTATCGTTAGTTTTCAATGAACACGAGTGAAATGGGGTGAAAAAAAGGATAAAACACTGAATATTGTTACCATTAATAATAATTCACAGCATTATCATTACAGTATTTAAAGGGCCCCCGTGGCTTATAATGATGTGCTGCACTACTATCAATTATATTGAATCATCTCAGATTAGAGGACGGGGTTTCATGTGGATTGAACCAAGGCTGCGGATATCTTGACAAACTTAACAGCTCTTTAAATAAGCAATTGGTGAGCAATTTGTAAACTGCGGCTCCTACATTGTCCTGTTGACTGTGCAGACATTGAGGACTATTGATTGCTCGGTTTAATGCTTCAGCTACTGTGACAAGCTGGAAACACTCATTGATTTAGTATGGTGACTGCTTCACATTCAGGTTTACAAAGGGACCATTCGTAGTCTAACACTGAGATCATTAATGGGTTGGCCACTTTGGACAATTCCTTTTTGTAAGCTTTATTCCCATGAGTGTATATACGGCGCGTTTTCACGTCCGGGCGTATATACGCTACCCATGTGAAGCCTTGGGTCACAATGCATACGTTCACATGGGTGATGCGTTGTACGTTGCATAAATACGCCGGCAGCATGATAAAAAAAAACATACACACGGCCGGTGCATATACGCTCAGCCAAAACATGGTCCTGGAGCTGTGTTTTCACCAATATACACCGACGGGTCCTATAGACTCCTATGGGAGCAGGGAAAGAGAAGGGAGGGGGAAGCATTTTTGCAGCGTCCAACGAAAAGCTTACAGGTGCCTCTATATAGACACCGGAAGGCATCCTGAGGATTTTGGCAGAGCGAGCGTTTTCGGGGGTGCGGCGTATTTTTTCGCTAAAAACGATGCTCACGATCATGTGAATGGACGAGAAAACGCTGGCCGTGATGGCGGAAAAACACTTATTCAAGTGCCTATACGGAGCAGGCGTGAAAATGTTAAAATGCCATAGCTCATAGGAAAGAGCTCTTAGAACGATGTCCCAATAATAAGCTGATCACAGGGTATCTCGTAGGTAATTAGTCCCAAATTCTGTGAAAACCCGAAGCCTAGGACTCCATTACCTGCAGCACCACCACAGTGGGAATAAAGGAATACTTAGTGCCTATTGAGTCATCCACGTGATACAAAATGTGTCGCGTTTCTCCAAAATGAGAGAAGGTCTATGTAGCTGCTCTCCATTTTGCCTAATTGATGAAGGTCCTAAATTGGGGGTCTCACCCCTCTATCAATACTGAATTCCTTACTGCTATAGTGTTTTTTTCTAAACCAGATGTACTGCAAATTTGTGCAAGACATTTCGAAGGTGATATCAATGTTTGTCCCAAACTTGGACCGTTGCAAGGATCCCAAGACCTTTTACAGTCACTGAACATTTTGGATTAATTAAAAAATTTTGATCCCTGTAAATCTCTGACTCAACATTCTTAAAGCGACCCTCCAGTCAGGAACTCCAATTTGATATGTTAGTCGGTATCTATGGGGATGATTAGCCGCTATTTATTTTTCCTCATATTTTGCCACTTGTGTGCTTTTTAGCTCCACTCTGTTAGGTCAGAGCTGTGATCTGGGACTATAGTTTAGCTACAGTACCTGGTTTGAGGTAGTCTGGGACACGCCCCCTGTCTAATCCATGGTTCAGGCTGCAGAAGAGGCAGACAGGGTGTGTCCAAGACTACTTCAGATTAGGCACTATAGATAAACTCTGGTCACAGTTCAGTCCTAACAGAGATGAACTATAACATAGCCAAGCAGCAAGCACTGCGTAATAATAAAGAACAAGTCATCATCCCCTGTGGCTACTGACTTACATACCAGTTCTGAGCTCCTGACTGGAGGGCTGCGTTCATGGAAAGACTACCATTGATACACTGGTCATAGCATGGCATCAGTTTTGCATTGAGTGTTCCTTTAAGTGTTATGCCTCACATCTTTGGGAATAGGTGCTCTTAAAAATATTGCGGCCTCTTTTGTTTGTAAATCGGATGCAGATGCCACCCACGGGGTACTAGTCCAGCACCAATAAAGCCATAGTCAATCTGATCTTGGCATTTACTAAGCAACTGAACCGGATTTGGGATTGATCAACTCTGACCAGTTTATTTCAATTATATAGAATGGCCAAGCCTGGAAATCCACAGATTTCAACAGTGCAATAATCCCGGATGTGAACCCAGTAGACATTCTCTACAGAACCCTGTCGGTCATTACCAGATATTGACTCCTAAGTCCCTGCCATGCCGAGGATCTAACTGCCTTGAGCTTTTGATGCTTGCATAATCCTGTATAGCAAGCATGAAATATAATCATATATCGTATAATCATGTATATCTACTCATGAAGTTTACATTGAGGGCTCAGGTGCGGACGCCGGCTCCATTGCCGGTCATGTGTTCTTTCTTCAGGCGCTGCGGAGAGACGTCCGCACTGCAGGTACGGCCGTCTTCTTCGTGCAGGATGACAGGCGCATCGAAGCCCGGATGCGCCGGCGTGACTAAGCCCTTAGGCTCCATTCACACATGCTGCATTACATCTGCTGCAGATTCCGGCTTGGACCCAACAGCGGTATCTACAATGGAATCCATGCCATTTTAGCACTGAATTGAATTCTATGACAATCTGCTCAGTAGTGCATGGAGCAATCCAGTGCAGGAAAAAGGAATTGATATGTCAATTGTTGGTGCAGTTTTCACATAGAAATTCTCTAGGGTGGGAGATTTTTTAGATGGAATGGGGCTAAAATGGAATTTGTGAATCTGCATGCAAATCCATAGCAGAACTCCACGGCTCAGCCTCAAATTCTGCTACAGAGTAAAGGGACTGTACCACAATGGAAATGCTATCACCTAGCCATAGGATTGGTTATAAAGGTCTGATCGGTGGTCGTCTCGTCACTGGGACCCCCATTGATCTCAAGAACAGGGTCCTGTGTCCCTATTATCCCCACTGTGGCTGTATGAACCCCCTGCAGGGAGGAAGAGATCGAATGAAGCAGCAGTTGTACATGCACAGTAACACTTCATTCATTTTCAATGGGACAGCTGCAGATAGCCAAGCACTTGCACTTGACTTTTCTCACCAGCCCCATTGAAATATGTGAGCGGTGCTCCATTCAATCTGATGTAATTATGGGTCCACAGTGATGAGACGAGGGGGACACCGGACCCGCATTCACCGGATTGGTGAGGGTCTCTAACCAACAACTTAGACCCCTGCCAGTATGACTTTTATCAGCTATCCTAAGGATAGGAGATCAAAGTCTATTCTGCTACAACCCCTTTACATGCAATATACACGTCAGAAGAATCGGATGTAGATCTAACAGTCTAATAAGCCATGTGAGGATGCCCTGGATAGATGAAGGTGACCGTCAAGGAATTAAAAAAAACAGAAACGGGCCGCTACTGTGTTTGGGATGGATCAGCTATGGCATTCTGTGCCTTTTCAAGTAAGTGGAGCTAAGCTGCAATTACTAGTAAAAGCGATTAACACGAGTGGCGCTATTTTTGGTAAAAATAGGACCCTTTTTCAAATTTTAATAACCCATTAAAAGCCATTTTAGGTTTTTCTAAGTACCTGTTACTACAAACTTCTTGTGTATTAATGCTCATCTGACAGGAAATGTGTCTTACTGTATTTTTAAATTAAGAGAACCTTCCAAAAGGGTAAGATTGACTCTTAAACTGTGTCATTTCTCTCTTCATGTTCGCTCCAGATGTTCAGGCTTCATGCTCATCACATATTCTGGACCACAGAGATGGGGATTTACATCTAAGTTCATTTCTGCCAGCACAGCACATTATGGCAGGCAGCGTGCCAATGTCCAACCAGATGATGAAAATAAGATGTAAAGTCTAAAATCGGTATAAAGCCGCCCAGGATGTAACGATCTCTGATGGAAACAATACAGCGTGGCGTCCGTAGTGAGTCAGACTCATGATGTTCCCCACAGAAGTACAAAATACCCCTCCGATATTCAGTTTCCAATATAAGTAGTCGGTGTCTGAATTATAATAGATACGATACAAAGCCAGAAGACCTCGTAGCTCTGGCTGCTAAAAGTATTAGGACCCTTAAAGGGATCTTTCCAAGTGGACAATCTAAGGGTGGCTTTACACCGGACAACCATTGTCTGAGTAGTCACCCAATAAAGTGATTGTAAGCGACAGGAAATACGGCCACCAAACAGGTGGTGAGCAGGAGTTCATTGACTAGTCACTAGCTGCTCACCTAAAAGTAGTCGTCTGGTGTGAACAATTATTGTGTTTCAACAACTAACCTACAACTTTCCAGGGAGGTAATCACTTGCTTCCCACCAACCACTGATTGGCTCCCGACTTTTTTTGAACATTTTGCCCTGCTGCATAATGCTGGTTGGTTCCTGAAAACAATATGTGTGAATGATCCTCGACTGAAGCAATGCTTGAACGACAAAAAAAAGACCTTCCAGGAAAGAAGAGCGAAAAACCGCAGCACCAACTGTGAGAGACTGCAGCAGGGAGTGTTCTCTTGAAGACTGCTCTCACATATTTATGTGCGTTCAGTAGACTTCGCAACTAATGAGCGTGTGTGGGGAAAGGGCCAAAATGTCAAATATGCATCCACCAAAGAACCTATAAATATCATATAGAACCATAGATTAGAGGAGTTGGAAGGGACCTCCAGGGTCATCGGGTCCGACCCCCTGCTCAGTGCAGGATCACTAAATCATCCCAGACAGATATTTGTCAGCCTTTGTTTGAACACTTCCATTGAACGAGAACTCCCCACCTCCCGTGGCAACCTGTTCCACTCATTGATCTCCCTCACTGTCTAATATCTAATCTGTGTCTCCTCCCTTTCAGTTTCATCCCATTGCTTCTAGTCTTTCCTTGTGCAGATGAGAATAGGGCTGATCCCTCTGCACTGTGACAGCCCTTCAGATATTTGTAGACAGCTATTAAGTCTCCTCTCAGCCTTCTTTTTTGCAAACTGTTCCTCATAGGACATGATTTGCACACATAAAAAAACCCGCATAAAACCCCATTGATGTAAATATGCAGCAGTTCTGCAGGTTTCCTATGTATTTACGCAGTCCATTGATTTCAATGGGCTATTACGGTGTGTAATTCCCACCAAGATAGAACATGTTGTGCTTTTCTTACAGCACTGAAATGGACTCTATTCGCTGCATATTAGGGCTCCTTCACATGGGGATATTTGCACGCGTTTTTGCGTGTGCAAAATTGGTGCACGGAATGTGCAAAGAATAGGACCTATTCATTTCAATGGTTGCATTCACAAAATTTTTTTTATGCGCACATTACGTACACGCAAAAAAAACCAGCGTAGTTTACTTTTGTGCACATAGAGGTCTATGGGTGTGTAAATTCGCAAACAATACGCAACGGATGCGCAATTCTGTGGGGAAAATAACACATCTGGAACTCATTTTGCTAAACAGCCACTTACGTCGGGTGTGGTTGTGTCCGGAACGCTAAAAAACACGCCTTGTGGGTGTAAAAAAAAAGTACAATAAAATATGCCAATATGCATGCAAAAAAAGCCTTGCTCCTAGCGCAAATGTATGGCGCTGAGTCACGCCCAACAACGTATATGCCCATGTGAAAGAGGCCTTGCATGCGTAATAAATACATATTTACGCTCTTGTGAATGAGCCCTCACTCCAAGACAGTCCCATTACTAATCCATTCTACACAGCCGGGTATTTGGTATTCCCATGATTGGTCCTTTAGATGCACAAAGTGCGAAAAACCCGAGGCAGGAGCAGCTTGTGGAGAGGGCAGCTCAGCCCTGAGGACTGGATATTTATTTCTGTCTAGTCCATATGGGTAAGATACACCTGCCTATATACCCCACATCAGTATACCAAATTCTGGTTTACAGGTAAGTCATACATTAGCCAACCCACCAACAAACGTCTAGAGTTCCCCTCCCTAATCATCGTCCCACGCATAGGCTTCACATAACGTCTCCCCAACAAACAGCCTCAGTGAGAGCCGCCGCTCTGTAGATACTGAAACTGAGGGTTTTTTTCACTCCACATCATTTTTTTCATTTTTTCTACTATTTTCTCTCTCAATGTCCTTTTTTTCTGAGCAACTTCTGTTCTTCATATATTATTTAGGTCCCTGAGACGATAACAGCACTATTCGCCTTGTATACCTTGTGTGGGGTTTAAAATATAGATAAAAGCAGAAGGTCTGCCTTGAAACATCGGCTCTGACTGGAGCCGGCTTTGTGTAGAAGCGTCAAACCTCTGTGTATCCATTGTATTTTAAATGTTATTTATGTAAATCGCATTACCTATTTGCGGTAGTTTCATATATTCCATTGATTTTTGGCGGGCGCACGAGACACCCCTTTTTTTTTTCTCCGTTTGGCATGTTTCCAAAATAAAAAGGTGAAGACTTAATAAAGAAGGCAAAAAAAAATGATATTTTGGTTGCTTCTGAAGCCGAAACAAAATAGTAGTAATTATGCTAATACTAAGTATAGTAACAACATTAACCCCTTCCACACTCAAGAAGAAAATGTCAGTTAGTGGCTTCACACCTGCACCCGGGGTTCCGTCTTCTCGTTCCATTCAGGTAACAAGAAAGGGGAATCCCTCTGGCTGAACGGTCCCGTCCTGAGCAGTACCAATTGGCCCCAGTTGACTATAATGGCGTCCGTCTGGTTTCTGCTCAGCTGCCCAGTTTGTAGACAGAAGAAAAAGTGCTGCGTGACAAGACAAAGCTTCACAGGCTGATTCTTGCTTATTATAGCATATTTGCAGTAGGGCCTTACCTGTACATATTGCTAAATACAGGCAGAATTTGCTGACGTGCACAAGTATACCAGCACATTGCTCATAAAAAACTACAGTAGAAAGTTGAAATCCATATAATGAAGTTTAAAAAAACACAAAAAATGACATCCGCACGACCGCCTCATCATATATGTTCATTACATAAGCTCTGATCCATTAACGATGCTTGTAGGGGTTGTTCAGGACCCACGCTGATCACCTATTGATATCCTGTTCTGAAGACAAGTCATCAATAGAAAAAATCCAAAAAGCCCAGACAAGCCCTTAAAGGGGTTGTCCCGCGGCAGCAAGTGGGTCTATACACTTCTGTATGGCCATAATAATGCACTTTGTAATGTACATTGTGCATTAATTATGAGCCATACAGAAGTTATAAAAAGTTTTATACTTACCTGCTCCGTTGCTGGCGTCCTCGTTCCCATGGAGCCGACTAATTTTCGCCCTCCGATGGCCAAATTAGCCGCGCTTGCGCAGTCCGGGTCTTCTGCAGTCTTCTATGGGGCCGCTCGTGTAGAATGCTGGCTCCGTGTAGCTCCGCCCCGTCACGTGCCGATTCCAGCCAATCAGGAGGCTGGAATCGGCAATGGACCGCACAGAAGCCCTGCGGTCCACGGAGACAGAGGATCCCGGCGGCCATCTTCAGCAGGTAAGTATGAAGACGCCGGACCGCCGGGATTCAGGTAAGCGCTGTGCGGGTTGTTTTTTTAACCCCTGCATCGGGGTTGTCTCGCGCCGAACGGGAGGGGGGGTTAAAAAAAAAAAAAACCCGTTTCGGCGCGGGACAACCCCTTTAACTTAGGAAAGTGGTGAACAGCGTAAAAAGGGGGGATTTTATCTTCTTACTTACAGCACCCAAATTAAATGAATGATTTAATTAGGCCGTAAAGGTCCGATCAGAGAGGTTATTAGTTGTGAAAGAATGTTCTTCTGAGCATTCATGTTAATAATCATTACCCGGGGCAGCAGTACTGGCAGCACCCAGGACACAGGGCAGCATTAGGCCTCCTTCACATGAGCGCTGTTATAGCGCATTAGAGGCGCATGAAAAGAGCGCTTCTAAAACAAACAATGGTTTCCTATAAAAGCGGTCATATGAGGGAATTTTAGATGCACTAAATTCTCGCACCAAAGATAGGACATGCGACTGCAAGGTTGCATCTAAGGTCCGTGGTGCGAGAAAAGATAGGACCTGACCTATCTTTGGTGCGTGCTTTCCATAGACTCCTATTGGAGCTGCAAAAAACACGCACCACGCACTTCCGATTGTGTGAATGGGCTAATTAAAATAGTTGGAATTAATCTGTTCACGCGATCGTTAGTGCAGTATAGCCGCGATCTTTTCATGCGCCTCTAATGCGCAAACACAGCGCTCGTGTGAGTGGGGCCTCAAGCCGACAAACAAGCAAAAACTCATTTCTCTCCTGCTTGGATCTTTTCTGCTGCCCTAACAATCATCATTGTGTGCAGCTCATTCGTCTGTCTATACAAGGAATGTGATGCTGTCTGATGAAAATGCATGGGGGGCGAACAACAAGTGATTGGTCCCCATACAGCCTGAATCAGCCTCTGACAAGGCTATTTTAAATGAGCACGGTTCTCTTTTATTGGTGTTTGTCATTCGGCTTAGAACAACCCATATAAAAGGACCTTATGGCATTGGTACCCCACAATGGTACACATAGGAAGCAGAACTTGTCCTGCTAAAAACAAGAACTCATTTTTATAAATGATCTGGAGGAGTGAATTGAGGGGAAACTGACGAAATTTGCAGACAACACAAAGCTAGGAGGAACAGTTAACACTAGAGAAGAGAGAGAGGATTCAAAAAGATCTAGAAAAGCTTGAACAGTAGGCGGCGACTAACAGAATGGTATTTAACAAGGAGAAATGCAAAGTCCTACATCTGGGCAAGAAAAATGAAAAAAAAAACACATACAGAATGGGAGGAATTGGGCTAAGCAGCAGCACATGTGAAAAAGACTTGGTATACTAATAGATTGTAGACTGAACATGAGTCAACAATGTGATGCAGCAGCCAAAAAGGCAAACACAATTCTGGGATGTATTAGGAGAAGCATAGAGACTAGATCACCTGAGGTCATTATCCTCCTCTACTCTTCCTTAGTCAGACCTCATCTGTAATAGTGTGTCCAGTTCTGGGCACCCCACTTTAAAAAAGACATAGACAAACTGAAGCAAGTCCAGAGAAGAGTTACTGAGATAGTGAGCGGTCTGCAAATCATGTCCTATGAGGAACGGGTAAAGGATCTGGGAATGTTTAGCTTGCAGAAGAGAAGGCTGAGAGGAGACTTAATAGCGGTCTACAAATATCTGAAGGGCTGTCACAGTGCAGAGGGATCAGCCCTATTCTCATCTGCGCAAGGAAAGACTAGAATCAATGGGATGAAACTGAAAGGGAGGAGACACAGATTAGATATTAGAAAAAAACTTTCTGACAGTGAGGGGGATCAATGAGTGGAACAGGTTACCACGGGAGGTGGTGAGTTCTCCTTCAGTGGAAGTCTTCAAACAAAGGCTGGACAAATATTTGTCTGGGATGATTTAGTGATCCTGCACTGAGCAGGGGGTTGGACCCGATGACCCTGGAGGTCCCGATGACCCTGGAGGACCCTTACAACTCTACCATTCTATGATTCTAACTCTTACAGCTGCGTTGTTACAAAAATGATGCAATCTGAAATGCTAAGATATAAAAGCAAATAAAATTCTTGAGTCCAAAATGTCTGCCTCTTGTCTTTACCTCTCTCTATGTTTAGTCTGTGTCCCATTTACAGACTATTGACCTCCATAAACAGCCATATTTAACTTACTGAAGGGGACGTCACAACAGAGGAGGTTTTATCTTCAACAGGACCCTGTACTATTAGGGATCATTTATATTACTGGCTTCCTCAAATGGAGCAGAATGAGATACCAGATCTCAACCACAACTACAACCTCTGCACTCTTCAAGTACGAGGGTTACATTTTCTGATCTAGGCCCACAAGACATACGTTGGTTCAAAGAGTTTCACACCAAAAACTGCACCTAACTTTAAATGGGGTTGTACCAAACATGACTTTTATTATTTATCCATAGGAAAGATGATAAAAGTGTTATCGGGGGGGGGGGGGTCTCACCTATGAGAGAGCACTATTCCAGAGAACAGAGGTTCCATGTTCCCCTCTTCTTCCTACTACAGGGTCACTGCATTCCCCATAGTGAGAAAGTGATTGAGTGGAGTTGTATGTACAGTGCCATTCCAGTCATCGTCAATGGGACTACCAGAGATAACTGAGCCCTGGTAATCAGCTATTTCGGTCAGCCCCATTGCACTAAATAACACAGTGCCACTACTGCTCCAATCAACTACCATATCACTGTGAGTGGGTGCAGCGAGCCTGCAATAATAATAAGAGTGGCATGGGACCCCTATTCTCAGGATTGGTATGAGTCTCACCATTGAGATCCCTGGTGATCAAACTTTTATCACCTTTCCTGTGATAAAAGTCAATCTTGGTACAACCCCTTTACATTTTGCACTATGTGACACCACTGCTCCAGCAGAAGTCAGTAATTGTCCTGGCTACTGCCTCTTTGATTTGGGGCAGGCAGGCTCATTTACAATATATTGTAAAGTAATTGACTTACTGATTTCACATGTTTTATTACTTACCTTACAGGTTTGCCTAATTCTTGTCATCTTATTGTTTTCTCAGGTTACCAATTTCCAGTCTTCACAATGAAGTTAAGATCTTCTGTGCTCCGCCCTAAAGGTGCTGATATAAGGATGGACCTCCATAATCTGTTATTTGTTGTATCAGCTGAAATAAAACTTTAACAATTATTGTTCACTGTTGAGTTATGTATTTATCGTTAGCGACATGTTCAGTTTGACGCCTGACTGGAGCTCCGCCAGGGTTGCTGCAAAGAAGTGTGTATAACACAAGTCCTGTTGTAAAGCCGCCAAAAACTCCAGCACCAGGAATACTCTACTGTCCGGTGGACATTTAGTTTTCCAAGATCCAGGTAAATTTCATAAAGTACTTCTCTGTGCTGGATGTAGAAAAGTACGGCACGATTCTCACCCAGGACTTCTATTCTCAGGACTGGTGGGGGTCAGAGCAGTGAGACTACCACCGATGATAAAGGTATCCTCTATATTATGGAGAAGGGATAACTTTAGATTGTGGGATAACTCTTTTTTAGGGTCTGTTCACACAGAGCGGAAATGCTGCAGATCTATGGCGAAATCCGCAACATTTCCACATCAAAATCTGCCCTATTGATTCAGATGAGAGGAGCAGCGTTGCAGGTTCAAATCAGCTGTGGATCCGCAGCTGAATATCAGTGAAAATCTGCACCAATTATGTGGAAATGCTGCAGAATTTGCCTTGGAATTTTCCGCTGTGGAAGAACAACATTTTCGCACCCTTAAGGTTCTTTGACACGGATAGATCTGCTCATGCTAACAGGCGCTGACTCACCATAAGCATGTCGGCCAGCGCTTGTGGATAATATTAAACAGGTTAATCTGTAACTTGGGGACGAACAATCGTTACTACTGTATGATTGTTCATCCTCTCACCGCTATTACTGGTCAGCTGCCCATCTCCTTGTTCACACATGAAGACATGCAGTTGACTAGCCATTATTTTTATGTTCGCATAAACAAGCTCATCAGCCAATAAATGAGTGTTTGCTCATTACTACACTGATCATTTAGACTTTTACATGGCCCAATGAATGAGCAAACTAACATTCCATCAAATGTCCTTGCCCAATGTAATATAAACAAGCCTACTGGCCTTTTCGTGCACCGCACTTTGACCCCTTTGCATTACCTTTGGTGGATGATTTTGGTGTCATTAGATTTGTGACATCTTCACCACCACTGTAAAATCATAAAAATTTAAGTTTGCTACATTGAGTGACCCGTCAGGCAAGGTCAAAGTTCCTATGCTCTAACAGCGCCACTAGGGAGAGTCGGGGCTCCTTCACACTGAATCAAGGCCTGATATCACCCTCGCAATCTATGTGGATACCCCTGGATGCGAGGCGTTATCACATGGAAACAGCCTTGCATCCCTGCTGAGCTGAAGGAATCCCCCGGCGTGGCTGTCAGCGTGGTTTGTGATGTTCTCCCATTCTTTTCAATTGGGCCAGTGCTGCTGCCGCTTGCCCCATTGAGAATAATGGGCAATATTGTAAATAGAAAGGACATGCTGTGTTCTTTTTTCCTGCATGACATCGAAATGCGGTGCCATGCTGGGAAACATCACAAAAGTGAATAGACCCATCTTATGCTCACGTAGCCAACATCGCGTCAATATAGTTATCCAAAAGCCCCTTTATGATAGAGTGCGTGATAACTGTACCAAAATCTGGAAACTGCAGTTACATGCATGTTACTGTGTTTTCTTGCACCAAATATGATACATATGAATATGACCGGACTGATTTATAAATGCCACAAGTGTGAATTGAATCTGCCTCTTAGTTTATCTTTTATCGAATAGGCTATATCAGTAGATTTTACCAGACAAGTATAATAGTTTTAGTGAACACCCTAAACCGCAGACCATGAACACTTTGTTAAAAACTCTGGAAATATGCACTAAATAGTTCCTTAACATTAAAAAATAACACTGCACCACGTTCAGAGTCTTGGATCGTCTATCTGTGTTGTACTAGTTGCAAACTTGGCCTTATGTTAAGGAAAACATGTACTGCCCAAAATCATAAATATCTGATGAGCAGGGATTACATATACATAAAGCACTGGGATTGTGCTGCCATTTGCCTTATGCTATTTGCACCATTTTCCTGCTTGTTATCCTGTCCTAAATATTAACCCCATTGATTTATATCACCCCTAATTCTATAGTCTATCAGCAGAGATCAAATATTTCCATCATTACAGCAAAATACATACCTGCAAGTAGACTATCAGCAGGATAATGCTCTTTGCCTCAAGGCTAAGAATGCTAGAATTGTGCTTGTACTGCTTAATGCGGAGATCTTAAGAATAGAGGGGTCCGTGGGGTAACCAGACCTGCCATTCCATTAGTCCATCAAACTATATCTATGATCTGGTACTTTATCAACTCTAAATAAATGTTCATTTTGTTTACCCCATAGAATTCTAGGGGGAACCTTTGATGCACAAATGCGCTAAAAGGAGGGCAGGCTTTTATTAGCTTTATATGCTACAAATATGCTTTCTGACATAATTGCTAAAGGGGATGTCAAAGATGCTTGTAGAGGGGGCTCCCCTGTATGATATAAATGTTGCAGTTTAACAGGTTTACTGATTGACAAGAGACATGACCAAATCAGAGGTAGGGATCTCAGTCTCTGCAGAAGTTGCCCCCAAGCATGGCTGGCATTAGGTATGTGTGACCCAAAAAGTCTCACAGAGTGCAAGATGCTAGCTTGTAGGTGGGCTGCATTGGTGGATTTAGCTTAGGGGACAGATTCATTTATTCCTCCATTCCTCCCATCTTTGCCTCCTCCCTTCAGGGGCCTCAGAACATCAGAGGGAAAGAGAAAAAACCGGGAGGAGGAGGATTCATGTTGCTCTACAAGATGATGCTGCGGGTATAAGGTAGGGACATTAAACAAGTAAGCCTAAACTCTGCATTGAGAAGGGACTTCTGGAGCATAAAGTGCGCACTATTACCTTATGAGGGCACAAAAGGGGCACTATTATCTTAGAGGGGCACAAAGGAGGCACTATTGTATCGTGGGGGCACAATTATATTGTAGGAGTGAAAAGGGGGCACTATTACGCTATGGCACTAAAAAAATTCTGCACAGTAAGGGCTTAGTCAGACGGGCGTTTTTTGCCGCGATTTGCGCATGCGCATGCGTCCGGCGATTTTTTAAAACCATTGCTTCGCAATGGTATCGGACACATGAGCGCTTTTTATGCGCTCGTCCGAAAAATTATAGAGCAAAAAATCGCAGATCGCACCTATCTGCGATCTGCGATTCCTGTTCGCTTCTGTATATGCACTCAATGGGGCCGGCGGCAGCAGCGCCGACCCAATTGAGAACATATAGAAGACAAATCATTCTTCTCTGCCACAGCTGTAACAGCTGTGGCAGAGAAGAACGATGTTTGCCCATTGAATTCAATGGAGCGGCAATACAGCCGCTCCATTGAAAGCAATGGGCTGCCGGCGTGCGCGGGGTTAATTGTCGGGAAGGGGTTAAATATATAAACCCTTCCCTGCAATTCATGCTAAAATGTGTTAAAATAAAAAAAAATTGTATACTCACGTTTCCGCTGCAGCCGGAGTCCAGCCGCGGCCGCTGTCAGTTCTCCTGAACTGCTTCTCGGCACTATTCAGCCGGCGGGGCTTTAAAATCCCCGCCTGCTGAATGATCTGCTCTGATTGGTCACAGCCTGACCAATCAGAGGCCGGTTTCACTCACACACCCATTCATGAATTCATGAATGGGTGAGTGACTGCTGCCTCTCAGCGCTGAGCCAATCAGGGGCAGGTCTGACTCACATCCATTCATGAATTCATGAATGGGTGTGAGTGAGGCATGCCTCTGATTGGCTCAGCGCTGAGCCAATCAGGGGGCAGGTCTGACTCACACCCCCTTCACACCCACTGCAGGACGGCTGCCCGGAGCTGCAGGCAGAAGGTGAGAATGCAATTTTTTTTTATTTTAACACATTTTAGGATGGATTGCAGGTAAGGGCTTATATATTTAAGCCCTTACCGACAATTCATCCCGGGCTCGCCCGCAGCGCATTGCTTTCAATGGAGACGGCTGTATTGCCGTCTCCATTGAATGCAATGCGCTGGACAGCTCCGGCCCGTTTCTAATGAAACACGGCTAGGAGCAGATTTTCGGGCGATTTGCGGGCGACTTGCGCGCACCGGTCACGCGATTTGCGGATGCGCATCCGTCATGCGATCCGCAATTCGCGGGAAAAAACGCCCGTCTGACTAAGGCCTAAGTCATCTATTTTACGGACGGCCATGCCTCTAATTTAGGCTGCACTATGAGTCTCCAGGAGCCTCCCTTCTGCCGCAGCATGCTGCACTAACATGTGTACAAGAAGGTGCAAAAACTGATTTTGAAAGGCATTGCTCTGCCCCTCCCTTGGTCACTGTGGCTGCTACAGCACTACTCTTGGAGAATAGTGTCCTTACAATGTAATGTAGTAAATGTTTCATGCCATTAATAATGGGACCATTGTTGTCCAAAGATGTCTATTTTTGACAAGATCTGTCCATAAAATTCCTGGATTAGTGAATTAATATTTTGTAAAATATTAATAAAAATAAATCCAGCAACTCACCGAATGTTTCAGATTTTTTAAATAACCAGATTAACCCAATATTCGCTACGCAAACATAAAATGTTTGGAAAAAAGGTTGTGGTGACCTTCTAAATTTGCTTGGTTAGGTGATTATTAAGAGTGTCACTTTCTGTTTGGAGCAGATATCTCTCTCTCTCGCTGCTTCTCTCTCTGTCGTCACTTTGCTCTCTTGCTGCTTCTCTCATGCCGCTGCTCTCTCTCAATGCTTCTCTCTCTCAACGCTTCTCTCTCGCGACGCTTCTCTCTCATGACACCTCTCTCTTTTGCTGTTTCTCTCTCTCTCTCTAATCGCTTCTCTCTCTCTCACTCACTGCTCTCTCTCTCTCGCCACTTCTCTCTCCCTCCCCCCCTCCATTTAAAAGCAGTGGGAGAGCTGCGCGATCCTCTGCCGCAACTGGGAAATCCCTTCATCCCCAGCGGGGAATTCCTTCAGCCACCAGCTGGAGAAATCCTTCATCCCCGCAGGGATGAACAGATTTCCCATAGTAATGCGAGGCTGGTTTCACATGAAAACGCATCACATCCACGGGGCTTTCACATGGTGGGAAATGCAATATGGGGCCATAAACTGCGGCACGATATTGCCCTCGCCCGAGTAAAACCAGCCTCACTCTCTCCTCCTTGCTGCTCACGTCTCACGCTGCTTAACAATGCTTCACTCTCCCTAGTGGTGCGCGCCCATACACTTAACATTGCAACTTTGATCTGCCCTCACAGGTCACATGACGTGTCAAACTCAAATTTTAGGGTTTTATTGCGGTGGTGAGAACATCACTAATCTAATGACAACCAAAATCATCCACCTAGGGTCAGGTAAAGGGGTCAAAGTGTGGTGTAAGAAAAAACCTGTAGGATTTCTCATAATAGATTAGGGGATTCTACTCTATTGATCTCATACTGTTCACTAATTATAACTGATTGTCCATGTGTGAAATCAAGAACATCATAAAATTACATCAGATGCCAAAACTTTGAAAACAGTTAGACTTATTTAAAAATCTTAGGTTTTTCATTGAATCTACATTATTTATAGTTAATGAAGGGACTTGTCTTGTGTTGTCGCAGTGCGATTCATAACAATGATCATATCTTCTGATATAAGGGAATATTCACTCAGGACAAGCACTTAAAGGGCTATTCCCATCTTGGATATTTATAGAGTACCTACAAGATATACTATATATATTAATGCATAATATAAATATCTGATAGATGTAGGTCCCGCCTCTAGAACTGACAACCTACAGTATCTGTAGACAGGAGTCCCCCATCATGGTGCACCAGGATTATCGAAACTGCCTGACTAGCTGTTCTACATTGCTTGCAAGAGAAACTGTTGAGCAATCCTGTACATATGCCAACTAAGTGGGGAAATCTCTTGAAGGAGTGCTTAGTAAGTGCCCTTCTTGAAGGGGTAGTCCTATATATTGGGCTAATCTGGTGGCTGGGATGATGGATACAGCTGAACCCACAGTTTTTTTGCTGATTCTGTAACTTCCAATGAAGTGAATAGGAGTTGTACAAACAATGTAGCAGATATGTCAGGACTTACAGAAACTGCATACTTGCTGTGCCACACTGCTTATGTAACTCCTATTCACTTCTATGGGAGTTGCAGAAAAGCGCAGATCAGTCAGTTTAGCTGTGTCTATCATCCTAGCCACCAGCAGAGCCCTGTAGTCCCATCATAGTCATTTTTGGCTGAAACAGGATGACCAATTCAAGCAGGATACTTTCTAAGCACTCGTTCAGGAGGTTTTCCCATTTTAAATGCCATATCCATAAGATTGCTCATTAGTTTTTATATAACTCCCATTGACTTGAAAAGTGTCACACACATGGGCATTCATTCCTGTGTACAATCTCCACCTGGAGGTGGCTACCTACAGAATGTACATCCCCATTCTGCCATTATGCAGACAGGTGTGGTTTCCAGTCATGGCCCTCAGCTATCAACGTGGACATGAAGAACCCTAAAGCTTAATTTGCATTACACCTAACAGGTATAGATGGTATTTGTGGCCCTTCAGGACAACTTATCACAAATCTATCAAAATGTGATAAAAATAAAAGATCATGTTTCCCAATATAATCTGAACCCGTATTGTGCTCCAGCATGGATACAGCCTTGTGCAATCTCTGCTGTCCATGGTGCTGAAATCACGTATAACCCTATTACCCAGTCTACCTTACTTAGCATATGGATCAGCCTTGTGCAATCTCTGCTGTCCATGGTGCTGAAATCACGTATAACCCTATTACCCAGTCTACCTTACTTAGCATATGGATCAGCCTTGTGCAATCTCTGCTGTCCATGGTGCTGAAATCACGTCTAACCCTATTACCCAGTCTACCTCACTTAGCATATGGATGAAAGTTGAAGATTTGTAGAACATGAAATAAAATCGGCTTTGTGCATTATAGTTTTGGATCTAGATGAACGCGGTGATTGATGAAAGGTTCCTTCTGATATAAGATCTGGGTGATGCTGTTTTTGCACCGACAAAAGAGAAGCATCTGCTTAGCACTCAGGAGAGAGGAAATGCGTGGAGGTGTAAGACTGATCCTAGTAGGAAAAGCAAAATCACCTGGATTTCTGCACTGCCTCAGGCAAAGCTGCGAACATCAAGAAGTTAAGAGGAACACATGTACAGTCAACAAAAAGAGAAATCTATTCCATGGAGAGGCGAGAGAATAAACCCTGCGCTCACTGCAGCACTCTGGGATGTTTGTTTTCACTTTCCATTCAAACCTTTCTTGATAGAGGAATTATATATTAGTCAATGTTTGATTTGGGACATTGTGAATAAGTACAGACAAGCAGATTTAATACAATCCTCTGCATTAAGGTTCTCTCAGTGTAGATCACATGGAAATCACCTTTGAAGCCAGCTGCTGCATAAATAGCAATTCCCTAATATACCAAATAATTACTGGCTGCTGATGCTTCACTTGCAGACTCTCATTTTATGAAGAGATTAGATACAGTGTTGTCCATTGGCAAAAAGAAACAAAATGAATCACTATTTTTATCTCTAAAGCGGTCTCTCATCTGGGAAGTGGATTAGTATCCAATGTAAGGATAGTTTCACATGGACAAGGGAGATATCAGACTGTGATTTACGGCCCCATATCGCACTTTGCACCATGTGGAAGCCCCATGGATGCGAGCCGCTTTCATGTGGAAACAGCCTCGCATCACTACGGGGAATCCCTTCATCCTTGTGGGGGTGAAGGGATTCCCCAGCCGGTGATAAAGGGATTTCCCAGCTGCAGCTGAAGGGATTCCCCAAGCCATGGTAGTAGGATCATGGAGTTCTCCCATTGCTTTCAATGGGGGCCTGCACACCTGCCGCCAGCTCCATTGAAAATAATGGGTGATATCACAAGATAGAACATGCTGCGATTTTCATTTCCACAAAACATCACATGAGTGAAAACATCACAAATGTGAAGGAAACCACTGAAAATCATTGGTTTCATAATTCTGCGTTTTCACTCACTCTTGCATTGTGCGAAAACTGCACGACTTTATCGCCTGCGTGAAACCGGCCTAAATGTTGCAGGTAAGTGTCATCACGATGCAGATTCAGGATACGATGCAACAGAAGGAGTTACACAATTTTGCAATATTAATTTAGGAACAAAGAAATGAAGGTGAGTAAGGTTCTAATAACAAGTAAGCAATTTAACTTTTATCATAGATTTTCTCAATGCTATCTACAGCTTACTAAGTCATGGGTTTGATAATACTTTATGCATGATATATGATGAAACTGGAAGAACCATAACAGTACTGTGCTGTAAAGACCGGTCCCGCTGCATCACTTAACATAACACATAGTTGGTACAAATTTTGGCCCATCCCATAGCACATCACTGTGCCAACAATTCACTCTTCAGGGTAGCCCCTTGCATAAGCAATGCTCTGTCAGCTACACAACCTAGATTACAGACTAATACAAAGTTGCAAAGTACTAGAAAAATGTGTGCAGCTGCTACTGATGTGTTTAGCTCACAGAGCATTTCAGTTATGGCTGCTGGTCACGGCCAGCGGCATCCCCTGCCCCCCCCCCCCCCCCCCGTGAGAGGGTGAAAAATAGTGAACCCCAGGTGCTACCCCTAGTCTCAAATCAAAGCAGTTCTTAGGTACAACACCCACTGCTGTGACAATTGCTTGACTGGATACAACGATATCAATTTCTCAGCTGACAGCAGAACGGGTCGTGTTCCAATTCGCAGCTTCTGAAAGCAAACACATATCATGAAAATGGGAATGAACTGCAACATAAAGTAAATTAGAAATTTGCAGAACTTTTCATTTAAGCAGTGATTAGGCTTTAGAGTTTTATGCTGTCACAACCACAGGCAGCATAAACTCAAGACAGGTATACACAGTACCTCTATGTAGGTGGCATTACAGAGTACACACACTTTGAAAATTGACTCTCTCTGCCTTGACCTTTCACTGCCTACTGCATGAAAATGTATAGCCCTTTCCCTAAACACAAAAGGGTAAAAAAAGAAAAAGGAAAACGTTCAAGGAAATACGACCTTAAATTAAAATTATGGAGGAGTAATGAAAGTTTCATCTGACTAACTCTTAGGAGAGGGTCCGATACAACAGCTCACTATTACCAATGTAAAGACCGGAGATGGCAGCATCCGTGGTGCGATAAAACTTCTTTTATTCCTCTCAAGCGATAAAATACAACGTTTTGACTGGTCAGAGTGTTTTTCAAGTATTGAAAAAGACTCTGACGAATCGAAGAGTCGAAACGTTGTATTTTATCGTTTGAGAGAAATAGCAAGAAGTTTTATCGCACCACGGATGCTGCCATCTCCAGTCTTTACATTGGTAATCCGGTCAGGGTCTCTAATGGATCAGACCCTTTAAGTGGCTATGCATATGCCCGTCCAGCTGAATGCAGCTTGAAAAATTGTGCTGTTGGCAATCTCCTATTTGCACACCCACTTACTATGTCACCAAACACAAATCAACCAGAAAAAGGAAGCATTAATTATGATAGTGCTGCATTTTCTGGTCCCTATTTACTTCTGGAATAATATTTGTCATTTTGGCCTGGTAGTGGGGATCAATGATTTGCTGTTTTGACGTGGGCTTAGCAACGGTTCTTCTGCAAGCACTGCAGCATAAAAGCGCTCATATGCCTCACAGTACCTAAGGATGATGGCCCACATTTTTCAAGATCAGGCCTAAGAGTGCCCTCTGGCTGGTTCCACCATCCTTGAAGAATAACTGGGGTTAGTGATGGCCAGGCAAGTGACCAGTCATGTGCCAGCCTGGGCCTGCAGACCCAACAACAGCTCTTCGGCCATGTGGTTGCGCGCCCTTAGACATATGAGCTTTAGTACAGTATTTTAGCATTTACCACATACACTGCTGTGTAGAAGTTGGATTTTGTCACATACAGATATCTGTGCTGATGTGGAGGGTGTTGAAAAGGGATATGAAGAGGTAGAGAAAGAGAAGGAGGAGGAGGGGGGTGAAGACAAGGACAAATGTCCCACAACTTTTGTGAGTACAATGAAATGTGGACCACCACTTACAACTTCATACCCAACCTGCAGATCATTGACCCAGTGTGCTGTTAAGGAAATGTAATGCCCCTGGCCATGTTTGTTGGACCACATGTCCATGGTCAGGTGCACCCTGCCACTGACAGTGCTCTTCAATATCAGGGATGTATTCTCACTCTCATGGCGGTGCAGGGATGGGTTTTTGGGCAAAGAATTGATGGCTAGGCAATTGGTACTGTATCCACTAGCCTGAAGGGCAATATTTCCATTGCAAGCAGCTTGTGATCAGACTCTGTGCTTGTACATGGTTGGGGTGGTATTTATAGTTCAAATTGCCATAGCTGGGGGATGGAGGGGTGGCTGCTGAGTTGGGACACCATGGAATATGGGGTAGATGTCAATGTCAGTGAAGGTGGTTATGATGGTGGCATATCAACTTCTGCTCTCCATTTTCCACTCCGGCCTCTGAAACCTGCAGCCCCATTGTCAATTGCAGAGGAGCGGCCTGAAGTAGTCATGCTACTGCTCCTACACAAAACTGTCTCTCTGTGCTCAGAGTCTACTGCATGAGCAGGGAGGGAGATGGAGGAAGAGGCAGCTACAGCGGTGGAAGAGGGAGCAGCATGAGGCTGACTCTTAGCCCTCTGGCCCAGGTGGACTCCCCAAGGCACAGAGTGGTTCATGTGGCTGTTCACACCTCTTGTGTTGAGGTTGTTTACATTCCTGGTGTGTTTTAAATGATCACTTTTCTGTCATCACCTGCAGTTTCAAAGAATGCCTGGGCTGCACAAGTCCTGTGAGCAGACTCAGCTTCAGGCCTGATGTTGCCACTGCTGCTGTTTTCTGCAACACCCTAATTGCTGGCTTGGCAAGGTGCTGCCCCTCAACGTCTGACTCTCCCCCCAGCAATCTTCTATCATGACTCTCCCTGTCTGTCCATGTTGGGTCAAGCACCTCATGATCTTCCACATCCTCTTCATCATTCTTCACCTCCTTTGTGGACTTTATGTCACATTGAGCACCAGGAGCTGGCACCTCCGTTTGCACATCCCCCTAAGTACACATTGCCTTTGGAGGGCTGACCATGTGTTCTGACCCAGCTTCATCTTCCTCTATGGAGAAAACAATGGTAGGGCATCAGTACATTCACTGTCTTGGTCTACTGGTTGCTTGACTGCCCAATTAACATTCATGACACTGAATGATCAAACAGCTCCTCAGCCTGATCCATTTAGACTACATCGGAGTGTGCAGAGGATTTGGCACGGGGTAAAATAGAAGGGCGATGCTCATGGCTGACTGATGCAGACTGACTGCTCTGTGACTGGGAGGAGGAGGTTGCGGCGGTAGTTGAGGTACGCTGTGTCATCCACTGTACAACCTGCTCTGCATGTTGTGGATGCAACGGATGGGCAGAAGCACTTCTAAGGAATGGCAGCGGGCTTGCCTCTCCTACTACAGAACGTGGAGCTGTTGCTTAAGTGGGAGCAGCTTGAAGTGCCAACTCCATCACTACCACCAACATGTCCCCTACCCCTTGCTTTTTTCATGTTTATTTTTTTTAGTTAGTTTTTTCTTTTTTTTTTTGTTCATTTTTAGTGTAGTTTTATGTAACTTATTAGCTAGCTTTGAAGTTTGCAGAAAACCACTGCTAGCTGCATAAGGCCTGCAAACAATTCGTAATGCAGGATCTCTGACTTTGAACAAACTCTGAGGCTGCTGGCACACACTGTATGTATTGGCTGTTTCTCTGTTTGGTTTTCTTTTTGTTTTATATTAGCAAAAAAAGTACTGTCAACTAAATAAGCCAGAATCTGGTGACCTTGAGCAACATCCGAGGCCACAAACAGAGAACTGCAATATTCCCTACACCAGAGCATATTTTGTCTGTCTGCTTTGCTGCTATATATGTTGAAAGCAGCACAAACATACCCTCTCCCAATGTACAGACTACGTTTCATATGGGCATATAAACATGATGCAGTGACTTTTTCTGTTCCCTCCAATAGAACCCTGTTTAAGTTCTCTCCTGGTAAACATAAATCTGCACATCCTAAACCTAATACACACGGCACATCTCGACTTGGCAATCTTTTCCCACTCTTCCTTGTAAAAGCACTCCAAATCTATCAGATTGCTAGGGCCTCTGGTGTGTAGTGCCCTCTTCAGGTCACCCACAGATCTTCAATGGGATTCAGGTCTCGGCTCTGGCTGGGTCATTCTAAAACTTTGATCTTCTTCTGGCAAAGCCATTCTTTTGTTGATTTGGAGGTATCCTTTGGGTCATTATCATGTTCAAATGTGAAATTCTTCTTCATCTCCAGCTTTTTAGCAGAAGGCCTGAAGGTTTTGTGCCAAAATTACCTAATATTTGGAATTGTTCATAATTCCTTCCACCTTGACTAAAGCCGCAGTTCCATTAGCAGAAAAACAACCCCAAAGCATAATGCTGCCTCCACCATCTTCACTGTTGGTATGGGGGTCTTTTGGTGCTGCACAGTTTTTGCTTTGTGCCAAACGTCCCTTTGGGAATTATGGCCAAAAAGTTCAACCTTGATCTCATCAGACCATAACACGTTCTCCTACATGATTCTGGCAGACTTGATGTAGGTTTTGGGAAAATATAGTTAGGTTTGGATGTTTTTCCTTGTTGGAAAAGGCTTCCATCTTGCCACCTGACCCCACACCCCAGACATAGGAAGAATACAGATGGTTGTCATGCACTACACAACCGGTACTTGCCAGAAATTCCTGCAGCTCCTTTAATGTTGCTTCTTGTAAGAATCCCAGACCAATTTTCTTCTGGTCTTTTCATCAATTTTTGAGGGATATCTAATTATTGGTATTGGCACTGTTGTGCCAAATGTACTCCACTTTTTGATGACCTTCTTGATTGTGTTCCATGGTATATGTAATGTCTTGGAAATGTTTTGGTCCCCTTCTCCTGTCTGACACCTTTCAACAATGAGATCTCTGATGTGTTGTAAGCTTAGAATCACTTTAAATAAAGGCGGTGGCGTACTGATTACTATTTAACATGAGGTTAAATGTGATTGGTTAATTATGAACACAATCACATCCCCAAATATAAGAGGGTGTGAACACTTATGCAACCACATTATTTTAGTTTTATCATTCTTACTTTCCACCCTAAATGATTTCAGTTTGTTCTCATCTTCTAACTCCATTTCTAGGGAATAAAGACTCCCATATGTGATAACCAGAGACCAAATATGTTCTCTGAATCATAAGGGGGTGATAACATGAACAAAAGTCCATGTTACCCCTCCCTTGGGACAGGAGAACAGACAGGAAAATCACAGAAGGTTATTTGCTGCCTGCTGGTCCCCCGCCGCCCGCCCTCTGCTCTGCACACAGATTGATGTGAAAGCTGTAAATTCACTATTCTCAGCCCCACTTCAAATGGCTGTGGATCCAGATTCCATATCTATCATGAAAAAGTATTCGTATTGTTTAAGGAGTCACAAGTTACTTGGCCTTTATTAATAGTTATTAGGACTAATGTGGAGGTAAAGTGGCCGCCTTGGCATGCAATAAAGAGAGGGCAATTAAACTTTTTGCTTTGGGGTCCTATCTCCATTGTATGCCACTGGTGGACACTTTACCTCCACATTAATTCTGATAATAATAAATATTAATAAAGGCCAAGTAACTTGTGACTCCTTAAACAAATGAATATTTTGTTTTCATAATTACCTAATATTCTTATTTTTCAATTTTGGTGGTTGTATCAGTTTATGTAGTTGCATCTCATCCTAACCTTTTCTTCTGAACATCGCTGTTGCCTTGCAGCAATGGGGTCCTGGGTTGAAATTCAATCGAGGACAACATTTGCATAGAGTTTCAATGTTGTCCCATTGTTTGTGTAGGTTTCCTCCAGGTACTCCAGTTTCCTCCTGTCCTGTTTCCTTTCCTTAGATGGTATAAGGGCAGCTTCTACTGGCTGTCATACCTTACTGCATTTTGGGTATTTCTATAAGGAGGTTTGCATACTGCTTCCCATTGGCTTCAGAGGTCAGGTGGGACGTCTGGAAGACTGGGGATGATAAAGAGGTGCACAGGTTTGGGGTGCTCAGAGGAAAACTGTAGGGGCCGGATACCAGGTGAGAGAATGACAAGCTGGAGAGTGATCCCAGTGGTACTCAGCCTTGAAAGACTGGATTGCAGGGAAAAATAGCTGCAAGAGAAGAGAGGAGTCGGCTGAGGAAGCTGTGGGAGAAGTGTCCTGGAGATTCTATGTCCGCTAGAGAGGGATAGTGGTAGGAAAAAGGAGAGAGCCTGTAACTGAGAAGCCCGGCCCCATAACGGCCCAGAACCGACATTGCTGAGAGAACAAAGCTCCAGAGACTGCTGCAAAGAATCCACATCATCCTGCAGCTCTGTGCATCAGGGTACCCCCAGGAGACATCCAAGGACACTTCACCTATGGTACAGTACTGACTGTGCGTAAGTGAGGTGGGACCTCTGAAAAAAAAAGACATGTGCAGATGGATAGTGACTTAATGAAGGCCTGCTAGTTAAAAATACATGAACTCGAGCCAACGCCAGGGAATTATGCATTCATTCATCAGTTACGGATAAGATATTGGACAACATTTGTGTCACTTTCGGAATGTGTGTGAGCGACTGCCACTGCTGGGTGGAAATGCTTATTGGGATTGACTCATATTTTATAATTGGGATGTATTGCTGATTCTTCTGATTTATAAAAGATTGTTATAATATACTGTGCACATTAAAGTTGCACATGTGTATAATCAGGGTTAGTTAGGTTATTCAGCATTGCTGTTATAAGTTCACATTGCTTATCTATTATCAGAAGCTTCTATTGCCAATTTATTCTCCAAGTTAGCTATAATAAATATATTTAGATTTGGTAAGCCTGGTGTCTGCATTGTCCTCTGGTTCCTGTGTCACCTGCACTTACAATACCATCATACTGATCCCTCTGACTGAAGGGGCAGACCCCAGGCCTGTACCCAATTCCCTCTCATACTCCCACACTCCAAAAATATGCTAAGGGCCCAGTCAGACGAGCATATTTTTTTGCGCACCTATGTGCGCAAAGAAATGCGTTTCACGGATGTGCAAAATGCTCGTGACCGAAGCTTTGTGCTACTGGAGCTGCTGTACTTGTAGAAGTGCAGCTGCTCCACAAAGGTCCCCTCATCACTGAACACTGTGACAGCACTGTCACAGTGTTCAGTGATGAAAGGGCTACAGCAGAGACAAAAGAATCTCCTGCTACAGCTGTCACAGCCGTGGCAGAGGACCGCGATGCTATCCTATTGCTTTTAATGGGCCGACCCATTTAAAGCAATGAGATGAAGGCAATCCCTGCAGTGATGATTTTCCGGGGAGGGCTTGAAATATAAGCCGTACCCCAAAAATCATACCCAGTTGTTAAAAATAATAATAATTAAACTCACCTAGAAGCGCTCTCCGGCTCTTCTCCCGGTCCCCAGCAGTCTTCATTTGTGTTCTGGTGTCCAAGGATTGAAAAATCTTTGCCTCCAGAAAGCTCTGCCTCTGATTGGCTGAGGGCTGTGACCAATCAGAGGCAGCGCTCAGCCATTCATTGAATGACAGCTGAGCGCTGCCTGTGAATTCTTTTTTATTCCCGCAGGGAGTCCCATCATCACTGAACACTGTGACAGTATTTTCACAATGTTCAGTGATGAGTGGACTCCCCGTAGGGATTAACAGAACATCACACAATGTGTTTATGTGCAGCACAGACCTTACCGGCATGCATTATAAGCACGCATGTCCTATCGCACGTAGGCGCTCAAAAAAAAAATGCTCGTCTGACTGCAGCCTTAGGGTGCCTACCCACTGGCGATTTTTTTCCTGCGATGCTAAATTGCGTTTTGCGTTTTTTCTGAAGAGCAATTAGCATAGAATGTGTTCTTGTCCATTTGGGTTTTTTTTTTCGTTTCGTTGCAATTTTTCACATAGGAACTGTCAGTTGCATATGTCTCCTTATTTTTCTCTTAATGCACCCATGATTGTCAATGGAAATTAATGAAAAATGCCGCGAAAAAGGCACGAAAAATGCCGCGGAAAACGCGCGAAAAATGATGCGTTTTTCACGCACGAAAATCGGCAACGCCAGTGGGTAGACGCCCTAATAGGTGACTTTACATTGTAAACTCCCATGGAAACAAAGCCTCATACCAAGTGATTTACAGCATTGTTAAGATGCATGTGCTATATAAAATGAGTAAAATAAATAAGTAATGTGTTCCCATGTCACGCAGTATACTCACCACTGTAACAGTAGACGTGCACAGATGTAGCAGAGCTGAGAATGTCAAGGCAGCACAATTGTCATTTGCAATAAGTATCTATGGTTTCCCATTAGATGTTCTAATGACAAATTCAGCTCTGCTGTATCTGCCTCGTGAATAAGGGTGAAATTGGAACCCACGTGCCCTATAATTAGCAGTGTGAGTATCCAATTCAGCCAAAGTACAATGAGTACAATGACAGAAGGACTTAGGTTGCATTCACATGGGCGACAAAATCATGCAACCCATTATTTGCAATGGGTGTATTTACATGAGTGATTTTTCTGTCTCCGCGATGTAGCGAGATGCAATAATCGCTGCATGTTCTACTTTCGTGTGAGTCTCGCACAAGAATAAAACATGCAGATGTCTCCTGGACGTAGTGTCCGTGTTTTCTGCCATGCGACTTGCGCCTGATCGGGTTCCACTCATTACCAGCCACGTGAATGCACACTTAAGGCTTTCTAGCTATTGAAGGTGATGAATTCACAGAAATCTCATCTAAGTACATTAAAAGCCTCATTATTATTGGCAACATAAGGACAATCCGAGAAAGAATAATTCAGAAGCGATGTTTACCGTAAAGCCAAGTCTTCATTCATATGAATGTGGAATGGTTTTATGATATGCTAGTTACTGAGCTTCCTTCGTCTTGTGAAGTCAGAGGTGTCAGAAGAACTTATTGATTGAGTCTGGGATCTGAGGACCACGGCAGTCCAGTTCTCTCATATGCAACCTTCATTCTCTCTCTGCTGCCCTAGACTCAAGATTTCATTCCCAGTCCTCATTATTCAATTCTCTGACTCACTTTTTATTTCTTATGCCCATTTGGGGATTCCTGACAAAACTATTGCAAGCATGACTCAATTGATTGCATTGCAACTAGCTTGGATCTTCTGAGGGATGAAGAGTGGATCCAATGGATAATTCACAAAGCACATCGAAAGAAAGCAAAGAAATCAATGGTGTAACTCATCAAGAAAATAGACAAACCTGGAATTCATAGGAAAGCAGGAATCTAAGAGAAACTCAGACAATTGACCTAATATTGGACGATATCACAAAATATACACTGTTACACATTAAATTATTGTATTCCTAACAACTGAGTCAAACCGGTGGCAAAATTCAGTAGCATTCGAGATACAACTGTTGCAGCACATCCAGGAATAGGAATCGGTGATGCTCTGCTCCGATGAGTGCCTATTTCCTGTCACTGCAGAAGTTCCCTTCGGAGACATCTGTAGGCAGTCCTTTGATGTCTAATGTTGCCTTCTTCTCTTCCCTGCTACAATAGCTCCTGTGGTGTATGGACTGATTAGGCAACAGGGAGGTGTTTCCCCAGACAGCCAATCAGCCATGATGGAAGTGTATTTATTATGGGGCCGCCTCTGCAGGGGTGCTGCTTATTTTTCTGCCTGAGATGTCCGGTGTGGCAGTGGCTGTCACCTTTGCCTAGTTCTGTTGTATATCTAAATAACATTTCCATCTACTATATATTCTTCCTCATCCTCCAACTAGTGCGGCCATCCATATTGAGTCAATCACCCTGCTTTTAGGCAGAACCCGCCAAGCCAAAGTTGGTTAGGGAGAGCATCTCCACTCCTATATTGGTGTTTCCCTTCCATATGTTGGTGTCTTAATTCATATGTTCTTTGGTCCACCGTGGACATTAATCTCATCAAGATTTGACATGTTGGTGTTGTTCGTGAGGGTTGCCATACTTGCGCCATGCACAAATGTAACGATAAGCTATTAAAACATGTTCATTCTGGTAGAGGCTGCTTTGTGGTAGTCCATCCTCATTTCTTATCATACTTACAAGAATACTAACTTTTCAGACAACTTGTGCCCATCTAATAGCCTGTGTGTGTCTCATCAATCTTGTAATATACTTTCAATATTTTTTTTTGTTTTACCACTGTAAATCAAGACTGAAGTGCAGCCCCTTTGCAATCCACTGCTTGTTGTTAGGCATTCAGCTTCTTTAGCAACTGGGACATTTGGACATTGTCTTAGCTGTGAGAGAAGAACTATCTTCAAAGGCTCCTGGCCTGCACTCACACTGTTCTCAAAACTGCAGTCAATGTGTACACAATCTCTGCCTAATGTTATATGCACCTAACCTGGTATGTGAACTTATCTTTATGTTGTAGGCATTAAACGTGTCTCCAGTTTGCTGTAGGCAAAGCAACATAATTCTTATTGGATTGATCTTTATTACTGCTTTATTAAATTTTGTGTATTTGCATGGTTGTAAGAGGCAACCCACAAGGGGTTTATAGATGGAGTCTCTGTGCATAAGAAATAGTGGATGGGTGTGAGCCCGCCCCCATTAACAGGTCCTATAGTTACTAGAGCTTGGCAGAAAGTGAGGGCAAGGTGCTCATGTGGAGATGGTCTAAAGGGTATTACTGCAGTATATGTCCACCAGAAGTAAGGGTGGGCTGGGCTCAGCTAGAGGTAACGCCCAGGTCACACCCAAAGCTCCTGATTGGCTCCCACACACACACCTTGACAGAGGCTACAGCCATGCCCACGTTCTGATCTGAGCTCTCAAGCGGCTAGTGGCTACATACTACACTAATGCCGCAGGACTCTCTGTGCCAGATCCAGTGCTGCAGCCAGTGACATCTTACAGAATGTGCAGACAGGTTTCTACTGTAAATCCCTGGGGCCGAAGATGCTGTACAGTGTACGCTCGGATTCCTATGGGAGAGCGTTTTGGTCTAGGAAGCTTTTACGGACCCTAAAGTTCCCCCAGTACTGTGAGTGCCTCGCTGTCACCATAACCCCATCCCCTATTACCCTCCAGATCAGTAATCAGCTCTACTATTTAGCGCTGCTGACAGCTCACATGTGAGCCACTATAGCTGCCACTGCTCTCCTGCCAGTGCCGGTGTATTGATGAACAGGCGCAGTCTCCTCTCCTTCCTTTGTCCCAAGCTCAGCTGTAGTGAATGGGAGAGACTCAGTTTATACAGCTGCAGTACAACTGTAGAGCACAACTACGTCTACTGGCAGGCCCCCAGCTTCCTTTTCAGTACTGTAGGGTCACTCCGGCTCTGCTGCATCTCATGCTATCTCATCTTTCTATGTATCTATGTATGTGTGTAGCCTCAGTGTGGAGGAGAGGGTAATAAATACTGTTTGGTGCCATCAAGACAGCTCTCTGTCCAGTTACTCTCCAGGCTCTTCCAGTGTAGTATGTTTCCACCAGCAGTGTGTGCATGGGAGCCAATCGGGAGCTGTGGGCATGACCTAGGTGTTACCTCTAATTGAGCCCGGCCAATCTATGCTTCCGGTGGAGACATACTACACCAATACAGGTCTAAGGGTGCAGGCCTGAGAAGAGAAGGTGCTGCCAGAACTTAAGGACACATCCCTGAGTGAGAGGGGACCACAGTATCTGAACCCACCAGAGCCCCAAAAAGGCAATGTAGTCACGATCTGCAGAGAGCGAGATTAATTACTGGTGCTGCTTTTACAAAGCCAATGGGCTATAGCTGGTGTAAGTGGAAACTGGTTAAGGGAATAAGTGGGATCTGCTAGAATCCAGATCATAAGTGTGCATGTTAGTACAGACACACAACAGGCCTGTTGTATAGGGCAATGCTGCAGCAATTTCTAGTTAAAGAGACAGAAACTTAATGCAATATAACACTGTGCTTCTTGGGAGTACAGATGCTGTGTTTAGTTAAAGCATGTTCACAGTAGTGCAGGTCACTGGCTTAACTATAGGGGATACAGGGCATGCGGTTGCACCCGGGCCCAGGAGCCTTAGGGGGCCCCATAAGGCTTCTCTTTTCCATATAGGGAGCCTAGTACTATAATTAAAGCATTATAGTTGGGGGCCCCATTACAAATTTTGCATTGGGGCCCAGAAGCTTCAAGTTACGCCTCTGGTGCAAGTATAACCTTCTTCAAAAAGGACTGTGTGTCAAATACATTGTCTGCGTTCCACTCACCGTGTCTGCGTTCCACTCACCGTGTCTGCGTTCCAATGTTACCAAACTAACTCTTGCAAATATCATTCGTATTATTTTGATTTATTGTTTGCAGACGGACACAGACAGTGCGCACAACATTAAGTAACCATAGCGTGAAACTCAGAATGTTTGTTTATTACTAGAGATGAGCGAACGTGCTCGGCCACGCACCTTTTTCGCCCGAATACCGCGATTTTCGAGTACTTCCGTACTCGGGCGAAAAAATTTGGAGGGCGCCGTGGGTGAGTGGGGGGTTGCAGCGGGGAGTGGGGTGGAGAGGGACAGAGAGAGGGCTCCCCCTGTTCCCCGCTGCTACCCCCCACTCACCCACGGCGCCCCCCCGCCCCCCGGCGACCCCGAGTACTTTTCACTCGAGTACTGAAGTACTCGAAAAAGGCGGTACTCGATCGAGTAATTACTCGAAATGAGTACGTTCGCTCATCTCTATTTATTACCAGTTCCTCTTGTTGCCACTTATGCTCATACCGGTATAATCAGCATTTCTGTATTCTTGAATAAAACATTGTATATTTTTGTTAACTCCATGGCTCCACTTTATCCTAAACCTGCGTCGCGCAGCGCCTCCTCACGAAATGATCACGGCGCATATAGAGTATGTATAGATATATATAAGAAGCATATATAAATAGCTATACAGAGCATATATAGATCTATATACAGTAATTCTCTATATACAGTATGATGATCTTAGATATTGCAATTCCATTGCCTCATTGCCTTCTTAGTTGAGGAAGCGCAGAGAGTATGGACTAATCAATGCATTAATAATAAAATCTCAAATGTACGAGTCAAAAGCTTAGAATTAGTTTTCTTTACCATTACTGGCCTTATAGAGAAGCACACTGTGCATAGAGGAGGCAAACCAAAATTAATATGAGGTCCCTCTATGTACGGTTCCTCAATATGCTAATTAAAACTAGAAATGCTTCACTTGGTAGATTGCAATTTTTCTTTCTTTTAAATAACTTTTATTGGATTTTATAACAAATAAAAAATAATAGAAAGTTGACATATTTGTTGCGTTAGAATACAATTTCTGTACTGTGACATAAATATTTTAAACATACAATGCGTTGCTGAATATCCTGTTTCCCCAAAATAAGTCCTACCCTGAAAATAAGCCCTACCAGATTTGGGGGGATTTTTGGAGAGGCTTGAAATATAGGCCGTACCCAAAAAATAAGCCCTAGTTGCATTACATTAAAAAAAAGGATTACGCAGCAGGCTTGGGCCAGGTAACTCCTGCTGCTCTCCGGAGCTCCAACGTGCTTCTTGCAGTCCTTGGTCATTCACAGAAGATCACTTCCTTGTTATGGGATTCATATTTCCCACCTCCAGGAAGTGATGGCTCTGATTGGTTCTCGAGCGCTGCTGAATCAATCAATGCAGCGCTCAATGAACCAATTCAATGGCTGTGATTCGTTCATCAAGCACTGCATTGATTGGCTGAGCAGCGGTCAAAGAATCGATCACAGCCATTGCTTCCTGGAGGTGTGATTTATAAATCCTATAATCAGGAGGTGATCTTGAATGAGCATCCAAGGACTGCGGGAACCGAACCAGGGCTCTGGATAGCAGCGAGTGGGACCTGGACTGAGCCTGCTACGTAAGTATAATAAGACATCCCCAGAAAATAAGACCTAGCGCCTCTTCTGGGGTAAAAATTAATATAACCAGGGTCTTATTTTTACGGTAGTATTGAAACTAATACAATTTCTTCTATGGCTCACAATGTGTTAGCTGAAGCCCAGCACTGTCACGTTGACTTTCATATTCAGTACAGGTTGCCACAGGAGGTGGTGAGTTCTGAAATCCTTCCCACTGTAACTGATTTACATTGTGCTGTTATGTGCGACCCATCAAGTTGCACAGGCCACGTCCAGCAGCTTGGAAGGGGGATGGGGGCACCTGGCACATTATGGCTTGGGGCAATCATCCCCCTTAGGCCGCCTGCAGACGGCCGGGTCAGATCCCGCTGTGAGAATTCTTGCAGCGGGATGCGGACCCGTGCCCCTGCACAGCCCTGCAGCTCACTCGCTCCTGGCGTCTTCTCTCTGCAGCGCATGCGCATGCGCAAAGTGCAGCCGGCCCGCCACCACTGACATTTCTGTGAAGGCCACTGCGAGACCCGCACAGAAATAGGACATGCCGTGATTTGTTTTCCGCATGTGTTTTCACGCCGACAAATCGCGGCCGTCTGCCTAGGATGGCGTTATCTAATGCAATCCTATGCAGACCGGCACGGGTGGAAATTCTGCGGGAAATCCCACCGTGGAATTTCTGCCCGGGTGCAGAGGGCCTTAGTTTTGCCAGCTAGATGATTTTCTTCCTCTGTGTGGCAGCATCTTGTTTTGCTACATGAATTATCTTCCTCCTGTCTGATGTTTCAAGGTGCCGCTGTCAACCCATCAGCACCCCGACAACACAATTGCTTAGTTTTACTGTATTTATGTTATGAGCTTGGTTCTGGTATTGGAGCTATGCACTGAGGTTGGTTTGTGCTCCAGTCATCTTATAAGATTGGTTTGGGCATTATATCTATGTACTGAGCTTGTTTCTGGTGCTGTATCTATGCAATGAGCTTGACTCTGGTAAAGTCTTTATTCACTGAGCTGTTCTGGTGTGGATACCCTGCTATCGTGCTGTTTTCTGCACTAGCAGAATACAGGCAAATTGCCTATCAATGCAATACGGTATATACTTTATGATGGGGGAGGTGCCAAAAAATATTATACAATGTGCTATCTAACCTAAGGCCAGCACTGGAGGCTCCCACCCGTCCTGTAACCACCATCCCAGGACCACAACCTCAGCTTCCTGAAGGGCAGATTTTGAACCTTGTACCTCCTGATCCTGATAGCAATGGCATGGCTATCTTTAAGTCAAGTACAGTCATAGTCTTAGATACCTTTTCAGTTGGAAGGAAGAAGAGAGTGTGAACTATAGTAATAAAAGTATTGAGTTCAACCAAAACTTTTATTACCAGTACTACACTTTCTGCCCGGGCGCTTCCATAGCCCAAGGCACAACGTATGTGGCCTGTCCACCTATAGTAGACTGAATTACCCCATTCGTCGCTCTATAGGGGTATCACAGGCTGCAGATCACACTTCCTCATAATCGCACGTTACTTTGTTTAATACCGCCATCCATGTGTTAACACAGTTCTGACAATGTATTTCCCCTGCGGTGCTAATGATAGAAGACAGATGGCATGTTTAATTCTCGCAGTTGTCTGTTGTCTTTCTAAACAGTGCTAAGAATTGTCTGATCGAGGCACAAATACTACCGAACGGGAGCTGAAGCCGAGAAAGGAGGGGAACGTATATTTTCCTATCTTACCGAAAAACTCCTTCACATTTTCTGCTAATAAGGTCACGGAGGGAGAACAAAAACTGTTCAATTATTAATTGACAATATCATTATGTGTCATAGCAGTGTGTCTGCGAGAGCCGGGGTAGCTGGTCTGTGCAGTGTAGGCTGCCTCTGCACAATAGCGCAGTTTTGATTAAATATTGATGTACACTAATTGGCTACAGGGTCTGAGGATGGTGCAAGCTTTGTAGGGATCATTTGTATTCCTGCTTTGGAAAAGGAAAAAACAAAACCAGCATTTTCACATTTCAATCACCTACCTGCTCATTTTCCTACCCTCAATCTTTCCCCAATTGCTTTATTCCCCAGTGTGTTCATATTAACATAGCGTTAACCTTGCCATATTTCCGAAAGCACTCAGAATCTGCTAACATCCCTGTACTATTAGGGAAACCAAGAATAACTTCCTTTTGCATTGAAACGGCACCGTGTCTTTGTTAATTGCCCTCTTTCCCCTTTTAACCCAGCCTATTGCCGTTCGCATAGAGTTATGAGAGGAGCAGAAAAGAAGTCATTTCTCCATCAGCCATTAAACTGACAATGGAAGTAAACAATTCATGATTAACAAATGTAGGGAACCCAGGGCGTCGAGTCAGTAAGACGCTGCCGAAGACCTCATGCTGTAAAATGATATAGAGAGTGTACAGTATTGTAGTGCGGCTTAATGCGACATAACCCCAAGTGCCAATGTATAAGAAAAATTCCAAATGCCAGGTAGGCAACAATTTGAGATTCCAACCTTCAGTGTGTAGCGTTTTCTTGGTGTCATGGATTCAAGATACAATACATCAGAAGGAGTTACAAAAATATGCAGTGTTCATTTACGAACAAAGGAATTAAACTGAGTAATGAAATAGCAACAAGTAAGCAATTTAGCATTTACCGTAGATTTACCTAGCCCTCACTACGGCTAACTACAGCCTAGAATTAATAATACTTTGTGAACACCAGGAAACTATATCAATAAAGCAGTTTGAATACCAATCCTGTAGTCCAGAAAGACAAATCACATAAAGTCACATACAGTTCATCTATAAAGGATTAACGCATCATGTTTGGTGATCAATACCAAGCTCAGTCTTTTAGGAAAGCTAGTACCCCTTTAACTTGTGAGATGTTCCTTTAAGAAAAAAACAAAACGGTCCTTTAACCTGGTTTGAGCAGCCAAACCGTGCATAAAGTCTAGCGCCCGTAACATTAACCCTACCTCCTATACCAGGCCTGCAACCTTTTCTAGTGTGCACACCTAGTGTTAGAACAGAAGCCGGCCTCACTTACAGTTCGTCGCATAGCAATCATAGCTATCACCACCTCAGGCTAGTCCAAGATTGGGAGGAGGACTCAACAAAGGTTCACCTGAATACATGTAGCTGCTCTGATGCTCCCACCAGGTTGTGGCTGTAACAAGGCTACTCCCTCCCTCTTGGTAGAGGCAGCCTCTGGTTCCTTTGCACGGCACTCTTTGCTCTTTTCAAATAAACCCCTTTCACATCCAGGGGATCAAACATCTACTGCGTTTTCCTTTCTTTCTGGCAGCAACAGCTCCTCTGTAGACTGTTGTACCTCCTGTGACAGCACTCCCAGCAGCAACTCTGCTTGCTTGCACAGTTTTTGTACTGATGGTGCAGCAGAAATTGCCCTTTTTATGTGGGGAGCCTCAGCCAATCAGTAAGTGTCCTTTAGGCATGCTCTGTTTGGCTGCACTAAAATTTGATGCAAATGTTGGCATATGTGATAATTTGGCAACATTTTTGGTGTAAATCATCGTCCATTGTCATGGCAACAATTTAACCCTTTAGGGTAACCCCTTACACTGGTGAGCAACTGTCTGCGTAACATTTTTCTAAAACATTGAGGGGAAATTAATAGAGGCTGATACAAAACCAAATGGCACAGTTGCCCATAGTAGCTAATCAAATTCCAGCTCTCATCAGTTATAGGACCTTTGAAAAATTAAAGCTGTGACGTGATTAATTTCTATGGGCGGAACTTTCATGTTTTTGTAGCTTTAGTATAGCTTCCCCAGTGAACAAGCACCACTGGGCCATTTTTCACCTTCCAAACCTTATAGATCTCTTGCAATTCTCAGGTTGCAGTCTTGGCAACTTGCGAGCTGCAGCACAATTGCATTCACTTACATTAGCATGCAGTGTAGCAGGGCCACAGTGCAATCTTTGGCTGCATGATGTATATCGTAGCCAAGGGCCATCAACGAGAGGCAGAGGCAAAGGGCAGGGCTCCTGATGGGGCTCCCAGCAGACCTAGATATATCCGCAGGTCTGGTTACACTAGACCAATGACATATGGGTTCTTACTAGAGATGAGCGAGCATGAATGGGTGTGAGTGAGAGCTGCCTCTGATTGGTCAGGCTGTGACCAATCAGAGGCAGCTCATTCAGCAGGCGGGGATTTTAAATCCCCGGCTGCTGAATACTACAGAGAGCAGTTCAGAGAACTGCCGCCGGCCGGGCTGAACTCTGTCTGCCGGGACCGGGTGAGTATATATATTTTTTTATTTTTACACATTTCTGGATAAATTGCAGGGAAGGGCTTATACTGTATATTTAAGCCCTTCCCGAAAATTCATCCCGCGCTCGCCGGCAGCCCATTGCTTTCAATGGAGCCGGCTGTATTGCCGGCTCCATTGAATTCAATGGGCTAACATCGTTATTCTCTGCCACAGCTGTTACAGCTGTGGCAGAGGAGAACAATCTTTATGCTGACAGTGCGGGGGGGGCACTCTTGCCGCTATTGTGGCTTAATAGTGAGACCTGGGAACTTGAGATGCAGCCCAACATGCTGCCCCTCGCCTGCCCTATCCGTTTCTGTGTCGTTCCCATCACTTTCGTGAATTTCCCAGATTTTCACAAATGAAAACCTTAGCGAGCATCGGCGATATACAAAAATGCTCGAGTCGCCCATTGACTTTAATGGGGTTCGTTACTCGAAACGAACCCTTGAGCATCGCGGGAAGTTCGACTCGAGTAACGAGCACCCGAGCATTTTGGTGCTCGCTCATCTCTAGTTCTTACCCCTCCAAGTAAGGCATAACTCTGTGGTGTGGTGATGGGGCTTATCGGTTGTGACCATACAGCAGGTAAGTCTTTTGTGCTTGAGAACTCCAACTTTATTAACAGTTACTGACTATAGGTTTTGCGAGTGTTCAACTCTCAGTGTTGAGGCTCTTGCCAAAGATGTTAGCGCACCACAGAGTTCGACAAATCTCTCATGCGACAGATCACTGGTTCCCATGATGACTGCCTGTAAAGTCCATGTGCTGGCCAGAAATCTGACTCTTTTCAGAGTCCTGTGATGGAATTGGCCTCACCTGACCAGCGGCTCGCACTGACAGTACAAGCATTGCGAGGTGAGGGGAGCGCTGTATCCTCTGAAATCAGCTGCGTATCTTCATCTGATTTTGAATCAAAATCTGCACCAATGTCGCGGATTGTGTCTGAGTTTAGGATGCGGAAAAGCTGCAGAATTTTACGCTGTGGACATTTGCAGCATCTCCACCCGTGTGAACAAACCCTGAAGGGTATTATGGCTTCAGTGAACCTTAGTTACTGTTTGTGTAACTAAAAGTAACAGTTTCTAATATACTTTCTTACCACAACCTCTTCTTTCCGTCATTCTGTGTCTCCATTGCTTACTTTTAATGAATAACGTTCTATCCTGGTCATGTGCTGGGTGCAAGAGTTCAAGACTGACACCGCCCTGATAACTGTGAGGAGCTCTGCGCCCGTGTATCTGTACAACACTAGTATAGACTTTATCCTCTAGAAGAAAACAATGGATGACAGGGAGATCCTGAAAATAGTAAGGATGGAGCCTAATACCAAGAGCTCTCAACATGTTTGGACATGGTAATATTTCTCAACGATCCCAAGGAGTCTTGGGCATGGAGGTAAGTGGGCATGGTACCATCCTCTTCAACAGTTCCCACCCGTTTTCATGCCTGGTTGTATAATGGCATGCCCTGGTTTTTACTTTGGTTGTTCTGATCTGACTTTGCTATAATTATATTTCTTTAATCTCTCTCAATGACTAGTCTACCGTTAAGGGGGTATTCTGGGCATTTAACCCCTGGTAGTATTGATGACCTATGCTCAGGTCATCAGATCGGGGCAGTTAACCCTTTAACCTCTGTTTACTTATACTTAATACTTTTATACTGTGAATTCAATAAACGTATTGTACATCAGAAAATACTTGGCGCATTACATATCTACTAGTTTCACATGGTCGGCCCTCTTGGTACATTTTCTCTAGTACTTCTTCTAACTCTAAAGACATCAGTAGCTGGAAAGGCTATTTTTCAGAACTACGAATAGCACATCAGATGCATTTTAGTGCGTGGGTTCAAATGTGCTTACTAGTAAAGCTTTAAAGGGGTTGTCCGGGACTTTTACTATTGATCAGTGGGGGTCTGTCATTCAGGATCCTGCTAACCACCGGTCTCACTGTCAGTGTGGACAGTTCTGGAAGCAGATAGCGTTGTCGACCTTGCAGTAGCCTGGCTGGTTCTATGGGCACAGTTCCAATTCAATTCAATGGGAACTGTGCTTGTCACACCAAACTGGGGCTGATGCAATAGAGACAGCACTATCGGTTCCAGTTCTGTCCACACTGATTGTGGGGCCAACAATCAGCTGATCCGTGCGGTTTCTGCGCGGTGGACGCCCACCAGCCAACTATTGATGACCTGAAGATAGGCCATTAACATTAATAGTCCCGGATAACCCCTCTTTATAGGGCATCTTAAAGATACTTTATTTTACAATGAACCCTCCTCTACAGTTTCCATCTCTGTTGACTTCATCCTAAACATTTTGTATCCTAACATTAAAATCTATTAGGTTAAAAGAAGGAAGAATTCATTGTATTCTTACAAAAACCCTCAGAATTTTGTATTGAAATCATCTGTTTGGGCGTCTTTCAGAGTTACTAATGAATAATTTGTCAATCTTGCTGTTTTCTAGGCAGTGCTGGAGGTAGCGGCTGGGAGTAGATGCCACTCACGTAGAATAGAAGGATTGCTGACATGACTCACAGTCCAGCAGCCGTTCCAGTCCTGGCCATAGGGATATAAAGTGCTAGATGGAAATACTGAGGAGAACTTCACAAATAACTTTTTTGGTTTGAATTTTTTTCATTCAGTAATCTCTTTTATTGTTTGACATCGAATGGGAAGCAGAGAAGATTTTATGTTTTATGTTTCCCCAGTTTTTATTAAGCTTGTGTTAAAAAATAAAACATGGTTGTGCTTCCCATAACAGTTCACTCTTTATAGATCAATTTCTGCTTTATATTAAAATAGTAAAAAAAAGTATCTCTTTTTATTAATGGAATTCTCAAGGACTTTATATTGATGGCACTGTGCTTGGGTAAGATGCCAGTGGGTGATCGGTGGGGTGTGAGTGGTGGGACTTCCACCAAGCAACACAGTAAAGGGCACCAATACTCACATTAATGCTGCGTTCCCGTCTTTGTTTACCCAGGCAGAGTAGATTGTCCATACCCTGCCTGGTACTGAAGCTTATGCTTCCCTATGCAGAGTAGTCAGGGCCCGGAGGTTCGGCACCCAGCTATCAAACATTGAAAGTTTATCCCAAGGAGGAGTCATAAATGTTAAAGTCCTGGAAAACTCCTTTAATTTTGCTGATTGCTTCTTCTTTGAAAACTGATAAATAAGAAAAATGGAATCTGTCTTGTTTTGTGTCTTTTTTATTATCTTCATTTACGGGTGTAATGTCTCTGTAATATAATCTATATATTCATATGTTTACAAGAATCGTAACTTTGAATTTTCTCCACCTTTAGGGTGAACACCCACTGGTGATCCGTTATTCTTGCGATGCGAGAGTGAGTGAAAACGCATGATAATGAAACCAATGATTTTCAATGGTTTAATTCTCATTATTGATGTTTTCACTGTAACCTTGCATCGCAAAGAAGAATCTGCAATATGGCCCATAGTTTTCAATGGGGCCAGAGGAAGCAGTGCTGCCCCATTGAAAAAATAGTGAATGCATTGCGCTCCCCTGACACAGCCGTGACAGCTAAGGGAGGGGAGTCCTTCATCCCCGCAGGGACTGCAGGGATAAAGGAATGTCCTGTCACAGCTGTGGCAGAGGTCCGTGATACTATCCCATTGCTTTCAGTGGGGCAGGCGCTGTTGCTGCCCCATTGAAAGCAATCGAATGAAGGCTACCACCGGGGCAATGATTTTGGGGGAAGAGCTTGAAATATAAGCCCTTTCCTGAAAATCATGGCTAGCTGTAAAAAAAAGTTAAAAAAAAAGATTAACTCACCTAGAAGAGCCGACCGGCTCTTCTCTCCAGCCTGGCAGTTTTCTTCTGTGTTCTGGAAGTCGGGGATTGGAAAATCCCCACCTTCAGACAGCGCTGCCTCTGATTGGCTGAGCGCTGTGGCCAATCAGAAGCAGCACCCAGCCGTCATTGAATGATGGCTGGGTGCTGCCTCTGATTAGCCATAGCACTCAGCCAATTAGAAGCAGCACTTTATGGAGGTGGGGATTTTTTAATCCCCTGCTCTAGAACACAAAGGAAGATTTCCCGGGCCAGAGAGAAGAGCTGGACGGCTCTTCTAGGTGAGCTAATCTTTGCTTTTCTTTTCTTTTTACAGCTAGCCATGATTTTCAGGAAAGGGCTTATATTTCAAGCCCTTTCCCAAATATCATTGCCGTGGTGGTAGCCTTTATTTCATTGCTTTCAATGGGGCTGCAGCAGCGCTGGCCCCATTGAAAACAATGGGATAGCATTACGGACCTCTGCCACAGCTGTGACAGGGCATTTTTTCATCCCCGCGGTCCCCACGGGAATGAAGGAATCCTCTGCCATAGCTGTTACAATGTACTCCCTATGTTTTCAATGGGGCTAGCACTGCTGGCCCCATTGAAAACAATAGGCAATATCGTAGATTCTTCTTTGTGATGCAAGTTAACAGTGGGAACATCGTCAATGAAAATGAATCCATTGAAAATCATTGGTTTCATTATCATGCATTTTCACTCACTCTCGCATTGCAAGGATAATGGATCGCCAGTGGGTGTTCACCCTTAGGGCTTATTCAGATGAGCGTATATCGGCCGGCCATGAAAACAACCGTCCGATATACGCTACCATGTGATGCACAGGGCGGCGTATACGCCGTCGGGTGGGGGGAGACAGCTTAGCTGTCTTCCCCTTCCCCCCCCCCCTCTTGCCGGCTCTCTGCAAGGGGGGGAGGCGGGGTGGGAACTAGTGTGCTGATCTCCTGCCCCTCTCTGCCCATTGCTGCTGTTTGCAATGGAAAGGGTGGGATAGGGTGGGGCTTAGCTCCGCCGCAGTCCCACCCCTCCCATAGCAAACAGCGGCAAGGGTCAGAGAAGAGAAGACAAGGTGGACAGAGTTTAGCAGTCACGCTGCTAAGCTCCCTCCCACCTCCCTTCTCCTGCAGCTGTCATTGGCTCCTATAGGAGTCAATGCATCTGCCGCGGCCAACATGACAGCGCCCGACCGGGCCCTTTTACGCTGTGGAGATACGCCCCTGTATCAGAGGAGCAGCATATATGGGCTGAGACGTGAAAACCCAGCCGATGTACGCCCAAATGAATAAGCCTTTAGCATCACGTTATTTTTAGGTCCAACATTATTTTATGGTTCTTTTATAGAGGTCAGCTCATTATTTAATTGATACAGAGCTCGAAATTCATTGTAGAGACATAAGAGGGCATTTATATATACATTTGCACCAATATTCTGGTGGAAAAAAATAGCAAATTTTGAAGCATGTTGCATTTTGGGCAGAAATGTGTGATTTTTTTTCCTTTTTACATTGCACTTGCCACAGTACAGCCCACACTACCCACAAGATTGCAGCAGGAACTTGGCTGTCATATACCGTTTGGCCTCCACACTAAGTGCTGGGATCAATGATAAATCCAATTCTAGCAGTTTTAGATGCCACAATCAATATGGGTTACCATGGCAAGTGAGGGCTCCAGATGTAAAAGCGCCAACCATGAGTACCTACAGCTCTTAAATCTATAATACTGTAGGTTCTGTCTTTCAGGAATTAACCCCTATTCAACATGTGCCATGTACGATGCACGTCAGATGTCGTTGTATAGAATGGGCTCAAGAGCTGAGCCCAATCTATATACGGTGGGTTTCAGCTGTCTTTGACAGCTGACACCCACCCACAACTCTAATTAGGAGTGTTAACCCTTTAAATCTTCCTGTCAATTCTGATTGCAGCATTTAAACGACCCCCTCACAATGAGATCGCAGTGTGCTGTCTGGGTATAATGGCGTCCTGGGACCTTCTGAAGGCCCCCAGAGCTGCTATGAATATCTGCCATTCAATATACGGCATAATGCAAAATTTGAATATTGCATTTTACTGTATAAGTGATCAAACAATCGTAGGTTCAAGTTCTAAGTGGGCACTAAAAAAAGGTAAAAATGAGTAGAATAAAGATTTTTAAATTGTTAGGAAAAATAAAACTTTTACCACTTCTTGCTTTAAAAAAATTAGTTTTGCTGCATCTGTAAAAGTTAAATTTATTAAAATATCCCATTATTAATCTCACACGGTGAATGCCGACAGAAGAAAAAAATACAATTCCAGAAAGAATGAAATATAAAGCAATCCAAAGGTCAGATTTACCCCAAAATGGTGCTAATAAAAACTAAAGGACAGTCCACAAAAAATGAGCTCTCATACGGCGGGATCAGCGGACGAATGAAAAAGTTGTAGGGGTCAAAAGATGACGGCTAGAAGTGATTCTTTTTTAACGTATTTTAATTTTAAAAAAACACCCCCAAAGAAAAAAAAATGACTCAATTGCTTCTTTTTTTAAAATTTTCATCACTTCTAAGAAATGTTGTAAGAGTTTTCCAATAGATGATTATATGGTATGTTAAGTGTCAGCATTGAAAAGTACAACTCAGTTTGGAAAAAAAAGCCCTTATTTACCTATGTCACCAGAAAATGTAAAAAACTATTAATTTTTAGAAAGTGGGGATGGAAAAAAAAAACAAAGATGGCTGCAGAGGGAAGGGGTTAAACTAGGCTGAACTCGTGGCTTTCAGAGCTCCGTTGACTTCCAGTCTGCATTTGATTTATGATTTCTTTCTGCAAGAACAAATCAATGTATCCATTCATTTCTTGCAGAACATCCCTTCAGTGTCTCCCTATAAAGTATCCGGCACGCTAGACCATCCGCCACCTCTGTGGGCCTCATCAGCTGAGACGCATTTGGTCTGACTCTCTCATGTCTTCAGTCTGCATGTGAAGACACCCTGATGGTTTCAATGGAATACAAAATTAGAATTATTTTATTATATTGATATTGATTTTTTTTATTAACACAAAGTAAAAGCAACCAGCAGCTCATTCATCGGAGGCCTGTGATTCATAATTCATTCCGGAGGCCCTCTGAGGAAGGACCTCTCTTTCTTTCATTAGACAATTAAGATTACAGCTTGGCATCTATTAAAATTCTTAACTTTCATATAGATGTGAAGATTTCCCTGTGACTCGCATGATTCTCATCTAATGAATAAGATTGGTATGAACAGCTTCCACAAATTCTAATGTTTTTTCGCCTTCCTCTGGATCAACATTGCAGGACAATAGTAATGGGCTGAGCTGGGTGGACATGGGTTATGGGTTATGGGTTTACATACTATGTTACATATACAGAAAAGGTAACAGTTGGAGTTACCAGGATTTCTACATGGATGACTAATAAAATGCAGTATGATTGTTATCGGAGTCCTAATTACAGACAAACACAATGTAACAATTAATAACATGCAAACATTTGTACCGTTTATGGCTTTTATTATAAGCCCCATTGAGATGCTGTGGCATAATCCGCGGAGGGCTGTGCATGTAAGACATCCAAGATACATTGTTGAAGGGGTTCAAAACTCCTCCTCAATGTCGTCAGATCTTATTTGTAGCTACAAAAACATTTGTCGGAGGTGATTCCTGCTAAGAGGGATCTATAGATTATTAAATTCTGGGGTCCACAAACTGTGGATGTTTACACAAAGGGGCAAATGTACTAATTAGACAGTACAAGCATAGACTTCAATTCACAGAGTGCAGGAAAGTCTTGAGCCAGAAAAGCTTTAATTTCATAGTTGGCAGAATGGGATCCAATTTTGGATTCAGGGTTTCCTAGGGGGCTTTCTCTTTCTGCCATTATACAATGGCGCCATCTGCTGGCTAGAGCCAGTACTGCGGTATGGGACATGCTGGAGAGGCCCCTGACAACAGAGCGGCCAGTAATCTACAGTAAACCCAATCTAAACCCAATATACAGGGTCATTCTCTTATGACCTGCCTTGAGAGTATTCCTCTTGTGTATCTAGGTCTGAGTTCTGTGTTATGTCCGGTCTGTTACTGGGGTGTTCAGGCCCGTATATGTGTGCATGGGCTTCACGCCACAGTTGTCTAGCCCTAGTACTGGTGTTTTTAACGATTTTCTAATAAAAATTATCTACGAGATGTTTGAAAAGTCCAGTCTGTGAAGGGGTACAAGCATAGACTAGACCATCTAAGGGCTCCTCCCCACGGACGGATATTTGCTGCGTAATCCGCATCACAGATCCGTAGCAAAGAGCGCCCATAGCATACTATGGGAAATCGACTCCTACTGCAGACTTGCAGAAACCAATTGCAGTTTCCTCAAGCGAAGGGAAAATTGCAGCATGCTCCATTTTTTCGCAGAATCCACATGGACGGCTTCCATTGAAGTCAATGGAA